>NC_047674.1:56157943-56486693 GCF_011762505.2 Arvicanthis niloticus | reverse complement strand
GCAATTGGCACACAAAGAAAGCCACATGTAAATGACATGCAAATTAGTTTTTTTTTTAATCAAAGACCAGGCTGTTGTGACCTTGAGAGTCAGACCGCTAGAAATCTGGACACCTGTGTTTACAGACCAGACCTGTGGGATGTGGGATGAGGAGCACATCTCTGAGGCACCAGGAGCAGTTGAGAAGGCTTCAGACAGAGAAAGGGACCCACAGCATCCGTTGGCCACGCCTGAATTGGGCAAACCAACTCTGGTGGGCCTCTTGAGTGTGCCAGCCTGGTCTAAAGAGATAAGATTGAGGCTGATGAACAGGGCCATGGGGACTATAACTGGCTCAGCCATCCCTGGCTCCCACGCTCAGAACATGGTTGCCGTGTGACTTCCTGGGGAGATGCGGACAAATGTCTCTTCACTCCAGAAAGGGCACTGATGAAAAACTAAAGAAATGATCCCAGCTAAGTCCAGCCTAGTGAACCAACAAGTAGCCTCATATCCTTCCTCTTCCTCCCTCCTTCCTCCCTCCTCTCTTCTTCCAAGAAAAGAATGTTTCAGTTCAGAGGAAATCTCTACACAACAGTGGTACTTCCAAGACGGGTACTGTCAGCTTCAGTGAGGCCCAATCCTTGAGACACCAAAGGTTTGTTATTCGCCTGGTGGCCGGGTGATGCCTTTGGAGGGAGATAAAGATCAAGACTCCTGACTTCCAGGAGTCAGATGGCCTCCTAAGAGAGGGAAGCCTTTGACTCAGAAGCAATTAGCCACACTGCAGTGCTCCCCAGTGGCTGCTGAGTGGTGTAGGAGGGAAACATAAGGCCCAGAAAAGAGGCAGGGTAGTGGTTACTAGAGATGATTCAGGGGTCAGGACTAGAACTGGGCTCGAGGCAGGAGGATCTCCATGACTAGACCTCCAATGAGGAACTCTGGCTAGGTAATTATGAAGTTTGGAGGTCAAAGAGGACAGAGGAAGGCTTATCCCAGCATGCTCTCTGCCTCCCCAGATCTTGCCTCTCTGTGGAGAATGCAGCTTCAAGGACCTGTCTTTGTAGGTGGGCCCCTCCTCGGGCCCATTCTGATTTGGATGTTCACTCACCAGCTATCCAGTCGGTGTGAGGATGAGAGGAAGTTACCTTGGTGCCCACCCCGCAAGGTCATATTGCTTGTGTGGGCGACCATCTACTCTGTCATGGGGTGAGTGTGGAGCCTCGCAGGGGTGGGAGCCAATCCCCCTATGTGTAGGCTTGTGCTGTATTCTGGCCTCCCAATGGATGATACCTCATTGTTTCTCTTCAAGTAGAAGTCCCCACAAGCAAAAATGTCCTGTATACCTAAGATTTCAACAACCCCTCTCCAAGCCTCCCCCTTCCTGCCTTCTCTCCGGGACACCCAACTCCTGCCACCCACAAGCTCTCCCAATTTATTTTACTTTATGTGTGCAAGTGTGTCTGTGTCCATGTGTCTGTGTGAGTATATGCTGTATGTGAGTGCCTACAAAGGTCAGAAAGAGGCATTGGATCTCCTCGAGCTGGAGATACAGAGGCTTATAAACCACCTGACAGAGAGTGCTGGGAACCAAACTTATGTCCTGTAGAAGAGCAGGGTACTCTTTTTTTTTTTTTTTTTAAGGTTTATTTACTTATTTTATGTATATGAGTACAGTGTCGCTGTCTTTAGACACACCAGAAGAGGACATCAGATCCCATTATACAGATGGTTGTGAGCCACCAAGTAGTTGCTGAGAATTGAACTCAGGACCTCTGGAAGAGCAGCTAGTGCTCTTAACCATAGAGCTGTCTCTCCGGTCCCAGCAGGAAGTGTTTTTTACTGCTGGACCAACTCTCTGGCTGATCCTTTGACCCTCAACTGATGCTCACACCTACTTGCCCACATGGCAGAGGCAGGGTATTCCCTTGACAGCCAAATGGCGTCATGCCAGAGGGCCTTGATTCTACAGAACACGCTCTCTCTACAGCTATGCCTCCTACCTGGTATGGAAGGACCTTGGAGGAGGCTTCCGGTGGCCCCTAGCACTGCCCCTTGGCCTCTACTCTTTCCAGCTGGCCCTCAGCTGGACCTTCTTGATGCTCTTCTTGGCAGCCGACAGCCCTGGGCTGGTAAGGTACATGGTGCTCCATGCTGGGAGGAGAACGTGAAACCATAGGGCCCCTCCTCAGAAAGTTGATATCAGGAACCATCAGGTGACACATTCAAAATTCCTACATGTGCAGAGTGCCCCAGGGATGGGTTTTCTTGGCTCAGGGAAATGTAGAATGGCAGAGGGTCCTGACTCGAGAAAGCTATGGCTACATCCTCCCAACACTTCTGCCCAGGCCCTCCTGGACCTCTTACTGCTCTACGGACTGGTGGCAAGCATGGTGTTTATCTGGCAGCCAATCAACAAGCTGGCTGCTCTGCTCCTACTGCCCTACCTGGCCTGGCTCACTGTGACCACAGCCATCACCTACCGCCTATGGAGGGACAGCTTGTGTCCAGCGTACCAGCCTTAGCCCTCTGAGGAGAGCAACTGAGGCACCAGGATGCAGAATGGAGGGAGGACGGCAAGAATCTGGAGTAGCTGTGGAGCTGATGTGGCCGCTCTCCTGGATCTTCCTGTCACCCTTTCTCCTTAGACTTCAGAGATAGAAAAGAAGGAGTGCTTTCTGACACGCAATAAAATCCTGTTGTTGCCCTTGAGGGACTGATGTAAGCTGGATCTGGGTGCGTGGCATGCGGGGCCGCAGCGTGGAAGCTTCTCCTGTAGGGCTGATGAGCGGATGTGGAAACATGCTGGGGAGAGTAAGCACCATCTCTCCTCTCACAGGCTTCCCCAAGTCCGGTATAGGGCTTAGCACTTAGCACTTCCCTCAGAAACAGAACTGGGCCAGTGGCTCAGCCAGTAAAGCACTTGCCACCAAAACAGATGGAAACCCGATTTCTAGCGCTGGGATCCACACGGTTAAAGGAGGGGGAAAAAATGACTTCCAAAAGTAGTCGTCTTCGGACCTCCACGTGAGCACTGTGGCACACACAGATACACACAATACAGTACATGCACACGTGTGCACACAATACGTGTGCAGGCGTGCATGCGTGTTGGTGCGCTCCTGTAACCAGCAGCATTCAGGAAATGAAAGCAGGAGGATCAGGAGTTCAAGGCCATCCTTGACTACACTGCGTGTTAAAAGAAAAAATCTTGAAGTAGCGCCATAAAAGCAAAACAAAAAACCAAGTAAACAGGGCTAAGGGGCAGCATGATGACTCCGCGGATAATGTCCCTGTGACAACTGACAACGGAGATGATCCCAAGCCCCACGTGGTAGGAGAGAGCCAACTGTCACAGGTTGTCCTCTGATAGGGAAGAAAAGGCAGCCCGGCCCCTGAGCTGGGAAGTTCAGGGTTGGGGGCAGGGTCTGACAGGCATACCCTGTAACAAGGTAACTGTTAACAGGAACTGCCTGGAGAACCTGGCGGCCTGGTCTGCTTTGATATGCTAAATAGACACCTGAGCTGCTTGTCCTGGGTTTGAAACTTAACATCACATAGTACACGTTCACACAAAATGTAATGTACCTCTGCCACCCATTACATGTGTCATGCTAAGTCCTATGAGATGAGCTCTGATAAGCTATCAGCTGGCTTATTATTTTCATTAGACTTTCATCAATTATTTATATCTGTGCATCATCATTATGAGGAAAGATCTGAAAGAAGGAGGTGAGCTCGGGGTGTTGGGAGGAGAAACCAGGCGGAGGGAGCTTCTTGCTCAGCCTTTGCTCTTGCTTCTTCCTTTCCAGATTGCCTCAGTGGCGCTTGCATTTTGTCTCCTCCCTCCTCTTAGTTTTTTCTGCCTCCATTTCAAAGCCCTTGAGGCAGGAGGCAGTAGGTGGGGCTGTGTCCTGGACCCCTGTATGTGGCAAGCTAAAGGGCTTGTACGTCTTGCAACAAGGGGTCTCCACCTGAGTGAGGCATGATGGGAAGTGGTGTGGATCATAAGGGAGTTGTTTATGGCACCCTGACCCTCATTGTGTGTGTGTGTGGGGGGGGGTGTACATGTATGTTTTTTGCGTGTGTGGGGACAGAGGCGGGGTGAGTGTTCCTCTTGGACTGAGTTGTAGATCCCGCATGTCTGCCCCCTCAGGCAGCTAGGGCCACGGCTCAGGGAACAGAAGCCCGGGAATTTTACTTCACTCCACACGGAGTCTGGCAGATGTAGGGCTATGGAAGACACAGATCTCAGTCTGAGGTCCCGCAGGGGCGGCGCTCTTGGGTTGGGGGTCCCCGGGCCGAGGTGGCTGGCCAGAACCAACTGGTCTCAAGCCCTAGGGCTCCCAGGCACCGCTGGGAAGCTGCAGAAGGACTGGGGGGGGGGAGGGGGGGTTGTATGTGCTGGACCGACCTGCAGCCAAAGGGGGCGAGGGGGAGAAGCTCTGGCGGCATCCTGCGGGAAAATGAGACTCTCGGTCATGGCTACTCGCTTGGCTGGATCACGACTGGCTCGGCTAGCTTGCTTGAGTTGGCCGGCCTCCGTGGCTGGAACGTAGAGAGGTCCTCTGCAGAAGATTAGGTGGTCACTCGGTAGTTGAAGACCTTCTCCATGGTCCCCCACAGCGGGGCCCCAAAGAAGAAAAGAAGTCCATGATCTTACAGCCCCGTGTGTGCGCGCGTGTGTGCGTGTTTGTGTACATCATGTACCCATGTTTTCATGCCTCTTGGAGGCCTGAGTAGATGTGCCCTCAATCACTTATCCACCTTTTTCATTGAAGCAGTGACTCTCACTCAAACCCAACTTGCCCTGAGGACCCGTCTCTGCCTTCTAAGGCTAGAGTTGCAGGTGGGCTCCTTGGCCTACATGGTATTCGTATGGCTCTGGAAGTCCTCACAGTCCTGCAGAAAGCACTTTAACCCCTGAGCTATCTTCCTAAACCCTGTTTGTGGTGTTCTGAAATAATGTATTACTGTTTAACCTTGGCTAGCCTAGAACTCACGTACCTGATGCTTTCACCTCTGGAATGCTAGGATTACATGATCAACCTGCCACATCCAGCATCTAACACTAACCAGACACTCCAGAGAGGAGGCCTGGGCATCAATGCTTGTGGGATACCCACTCAAAACCTCCCTGGGTATGGCCAGGACTGAACACCACCGGTGTATGATGGCCAGGACACTTCAGAGAACTTAGACAATGCATGCCCCTGCTGGATCCCCAATGACAAGCCTGGCTTTGTAACTTTGGGAGTGGGCTCCTGACATCCTCATGTTGACTGGACTCTTCACTGTTTCCTCCCATTGAAATTCAAGGGCCCTGGGCTTGGGTCACTTCTCAGAGCCGAACTCCTGCAGTCAGCGGTTCTGTGAACTCAATTTGGAATCTGAAGCAAAGTGAGGCTGTCAGGAAAGAAGCAAAGGTCTGCCAAGGAAGAGGCCCCATGTAGCAGCAGTATCTGAGATAGGAACATGCTGGCCCTTTCCAGAGCTTACCCACCAGAACTGTGGTCTCTTTTCCTCCATGAAGGGAAGCTTAGCCCAGCAAGGCAGGTCACCTGTGCCCCAGCAGAGCAAGCATGCGGTCCACCTGCCTTTGTCTCTGCAGCACAGGGAGCCACAGGGAGCAGTGAAGTTACTCAAATACCTTTGATGGATTGAATGAACCAGTAAGTGATGAACACATTGTCACAGTTCGAGAAAGGAAAATCAAAATGCCATTGCCCCTCAACCCCACCCTTGCTTTTAGATGGAATGGAAAAGGGACTACATAGTTCTAGAAACTTCTGATTCTGCAACCAGATGGTGAGCCACTGTTCTGTGTAGAGCCTTACTCCGCACAGTGCAGCCAGTGACCTGGCACCTGAGAGTCAGATCACCCTGGAGGCTGAGGGCAGTTGACTGCAGAGGCTGGTGGTCTAGCCCTGGAGCAGACTGTCATGGTTTACCTGTGAAAAGTACCCCAGACAGATACATCTCAGGTGCTGATAAAACAAACAAACAAACAGCTCTTGGGGCTGAGGAGATGGCTCACTGGATAAACTGTCTGCTGTGGAAGCATGGGGAGCTGAGCCCAGACCACAGGCATCCACAGAAAAGCCATGCAAGGCAGCAGCACTCTGTAACCCCAGTGCTAGGATGCAGAGACAGGGGCATGGCTGAGTCTTGCTAGTCACCCACCCTAGCAGAAGATTCAGTGAAAGCCCCAAGCTAAAATAAATTATTAATAATAACAACAACAATGTAGAAGCTAGGTATGGTGACTCATGCCTCTGGTTCCAGAACTCTGAATACATCCCAGCATTCAGGAGGCAGAGGTAGGTGGATCTCTGTGAGTTCAAGGCCAGCCTGATCTACGTAGTGAATTCTAGGACAACCAGAGCTGCATAGAGAGACCCTGTGTCCAAAAAAATGATGATGGTGGTGGTGGTGGTAGTGGTGGTGGTGGTGGACTAAAAAATTGGCTCAGCAGTTAAAAGTGTTTATTACTTTTGCAGAGGGCATAGATTCAGTTCCTAGCACCTACATGGCACCTCACAACCATCTGTAACTGCAATTCCAAGAAATCTTATGCCCTCTTCTGGCCTCCACTGAAAGCAGGCACAAAAGCATTGCACACACACACACATACATGGCAGGCAAAACACACATAAGATAAAATGATAAAATAAAAGAAATCTTTTTAAAAATTAAGTAAGATTGGAGAGTGGCTGAGGAATATGCAAACATAACCTTCTTGCCTCCATTCACATATGAACACATAGCCCCCCAGCACACACACACACCAAAAAAAAAAAAAAAAACAAAAAAAAAAACCCACACCTCAATGGGATTAAGAGTTTACCCTGTAATCAAATATGAGCAAGCATGTCCCAAGAACACAGACTCAGTTTCCCCAAATTCCATGTTCCAACTTTATAACAGTTTTGTGAGGTTTTTACAGTAACAGAACAAAGAAAGTCACAAACTGGTCATTTGCAAGTACCCTGGTGAGTCCAGCTGGCCTGTGGGTCAGAGCATGCCAATCTCTGTTGTAGGTCTCAGACGTTCTGATGACACTCTCAACTCTGGATGTGGTGGAAGCCATTGACACATTCCCAAAGGATTTACCTGTAAACCACAAGCACGTGCAGTCAGATACAGAGGTGCGTGAAGGGCTATTAAAGTAGCTAAGGATAGCTCAAAATAAGTTGACTCTGTTTCTGCACCATTCCAACCTTCCACCAGCAAGAAGTTGTGTAAGGGTTGGTAAATCACTGAAGGAAGACCCCGGACTCAAGATAGCATGCAAAACAAGGAGCGTTTATTCTGCAGAAACATCCAGCATGTGGGGTCAACCATTCTACAAAATGGCAGCCCCAGACAAAGGCACACAGGCCTTCTTCTGGGGAATCCAGGGAACTCTCTAGAAGGATTGGATAATCTAAAATCTCATTGGTGCATATTAGGGATTCACAGGGGGTCGGTGGTCTTTATTCCTATGTCATGAACGTTTAACCATATGATGAAATAGGGGACTGCCCAGCACAGATGACCCATTCTGAGACTTAGGGTCTGTTCCTGGAGCTGGTGCCTTATGGCCTTTTTAAAAAAAAAAAAAAAAAAAAAAAAATCAGGCCTGGTTCTTAAATGAAGACAAATGGGGTTTCTGTTGTCCTTTCAGTTGTAATCATTCTGAGTCTTCAGCACAGGTGGGCTTTGTTCCAGGGAAGGTCAGAGGTCAGAGGTCAGAGGTGCTTACAGAAGACTTCAACCTCATCAATGGATTAATCTATTAATAATAGCATCACACCTGTGCAGACCACGAGTGGGAGGGGAACAACTAGTTGGAAGGAGTTGGTCATTGACTCGTCTTTTCTCCCCCTTCCCCTCATTCCTTTCTGTTATGAGGTGCTCTCCTGCCCCACCAGGGGCCCATAGTGCATATCCATAGGCCTCTATAACCTGTGAAAACAGCTAAGGTGAGGCGGCTTGTTTCGGCTCTCGGGTTCACAGGCTTCAGTGTGGAGCTGGCTGGCTCCATTTTCTAAATCAGGCCTGGTCCTTAAATGGAGACAAACAGGGATCTGTGTTGTCCTTTCAGTTGGAATACACAGAATCCAACCCTGTCACTCATTAACTTGGCCAGCAAGCCGACTTCTCAGCAGCTCGGCTTCAGAGTTCTCATGTGTAAAACGGGGACGAGCAGCTCTGTGGAGAGCAGATGGAATGATGGGAGAAAGGGTGTCTGGCACAGAGAAAAGGCTCAGCCGATGTTGGCCACTCTAGCACGGAGCTCAGGAAGCCACCATTTAATAAGTAGCCAGTCTTAAGAGAGAGCCAGGCTGCTGCAAGTTGCAGGTAGTACACCCCAACCCTCCAAACAGCCAGGAATCACTTCCTCAGATCAGTGAGGTAGCCCAGCTGTGGCCACAGGGCCAACATGACAAGCTGTCGACCTTGTACCTTTCTGTGGATTTGTCTGTTATATCAATGAAACTATTAAAACCTGGGCTAGGGCAATCTCAGTAGTGAGGATTTGCTTAAAATTAATGGGGGCAAGAAAATCTCACAAGTTCACTTTGCTTATCACTATATTTTCACATGTAACTTATTAAAGATTTATTTGTCTGAATGTGTGTGTGTGTGTGTGTGTGTGTGTGTGTGTGTGTGTGTGTGTATGTGTGTGTGTGCGCGCGCGCACGCACGCCTATGTGGGTTCATGTGTACCACTTGGATGCAGGCGTCCAGGGAAGCCAAAGAGCACTGGATCCCCTGGAACTAGAGTCACAAGCAGTTGTGAGCCATCTGGTGTTGGTGCTGGGAACTGAACTTGAGTCCTCTGCCACAGCAGTATGCACTCTTAATAACCTGAGCCATCTGTCCAGCCCCACGGCTAACTTAAAAAAAAAAAAAAAAGATTTAATTTTATTTTACATGCATAGGTGTGGTGGGTGTCAGATCCTCTCGAACCAGAGTTACAGACAGTTGTGAGATGCCACGTAGGTACTAGGATTGAACCCAGGTTCTCTGAAAAAACAGCCAGTGCTCTTAGCCACTGAGCCATCACTCCAGGCCCATAACTTTTAAAAGCAGTTTTAAATTGGGCCAGTGAAATGGCTCAAGTAAAGAGAGTTGCTGCCAATCTTAATGACCTGAGTTTGATCCCAAGGCCCACACAGTAGAAGAGAACTGACTCCCAGAAGTTGTTCTCCATATGCACTGTGACACCATGCCCCTCCCCCCCACAAATAAATGTAATAAAAATGTAAAAAAAAAAAAGTTTTATAAATTTTATAAATTATAAATTTTATAAATTTTAGCTATGCCTGAGAAAAACAATACATCGTTTGTTTGTTTGTTTTATGGTTTTTTTGAGACAGGATTTTTCTGTGTAGCCCTTGTCCTGGAACTGGCTCCGTAGATCAGGCTGACCTCGAGCTCAGAGATCCATCTGCCTCTACCTCCTGAGAGCTCGGGTTAAAGGCTTGCACTGCCACTGCCCAGCTCATTGGTTCTTTTTTTTTTTTTTTTTTTTTTTTTTTTTTTTGCCAACCCAGGATGCACTCCATTGGTTCATTTTTTAAAAAATATTCTTGTTACATGTTTTTTATGTATATGAGATGCCTATGGGAGTGGCTTCTCTCCTTTCACCATGTGGGGTTTGGATACAACCCAGGTCATTAGATTTGATGGTAAGCAACTTTGTCCACTGAGTCATCTGACCAGACTAAAACAGTGGCTCTTATCCCAGCTCCATTCTCATAGCGTGACCTTGGACCAGTCAATACCTGGGAAGTACTTACCATTGTCATCATCATTACCTTCATCAGGATCATTTTATCATCATCATCATCACAGACATTACAATATTTGCTAATATAGATATTAAGCTGACCTTCTGAGAAGATGCATCAGAGACGCTGTCGGAGGCAGCAGCAGAGGCAGCACTCACTTTCCTCTTTGGGCCAGACCTCCTGTACCAGGTCAGGCCGGAGACCAATGGACATCGGAGACACGGGCAGCAACAGTAGTGGACTATCCCTGCTCCCATACTGTCCCCAGCCGGGCCAGAGATCCTCGTGCAATACCCTCCGGAACTGGGACCCACATGCATCCAATCAGCCGAGTACTTGGAAGCAGCAACAAACTGCAGAACACCATCAGAAGGTTGGTTTTGTTTTTGTTTTTTGTTTGTTTGTTTGTTTGTTTGTTTGATGTGTTTCTCTCTTTGGAGTCCCAACAGATGCAGCTCAACTACAAAATGTAACACGAGACCAACACATGAGTGTTGTTAGCAAAGAATCCTTCAACCCATGTCTTTTCACATGCTTGCTTTAGTAGAACATCCTCTGTCCCGTGTCTGCGTCAGGGAGACACTCCTTCACATGTTTGCCCCAGCAAAACACCATCCAGCTGACTTTCCAAAGAACCCTTAAGTTTCTACCTAATAGATGCCTTTAGTTTCAGACACCCAGCCCACTATGCAAGCTCATTCTGGGCTTACTACCTTTTGAGGACTCTGTTACTAGAGTTTCTACAAAACAAACAAACAAACTAAACTACCCTAGCTCTGGGTCCTGATGCCTTTTCTAATTTACAGAAAAACAACAGAAACTATACAAAACAGGCCTAGAGAGACGGCTCAGCAGCTAAGAGCACGTGCTGCTCTTGCAGAGGACTGTAGTTCAGTTCCTAGCACCCATGTGGGGTGGCTCACAACCACCTGTAACTCCAGGCTATCTGATGTCCTCTTCTGACTCCTACATGCATGAGGTGCACATACCCATATACATACATACATACATACATACATACATGCATACATATATACATCCATACACACATACATATATACATCCATACACACTCACATATACACACACCTCATATACACATACATACATACATGCACGCATACATACTCACATACATACTCACATACATGCATACATATTTACAATCAGACATACATATAAAAATCTTTAAGAATATACAAAATGAAAACTGTATGATGTATAGTTGGGGCCCTTCTCAGTCTGTCTCTGCCTTCTCTGCCACTGTGTTACAACTGACAGAAAGCATTTTCAGTTAGCTTTCCCATTGCTGTGACCAAAGTACCCACGAGAACTTGCAGAGAGTGTCGCAAAATGTTGAGGCCCAGGCTGCCCCGAGTTTGGCGGCCACTGTATCCCGGCCCAAGCTGCCGCTCCAGTCTGAGGGTCCAGGTTCAGCAAGAGAGAGAGTGAGGGCGGTTGTGAGGAATGGAAACCAGACAGAGTGTGTTTCAATCCCGTTTATTCTTCAGTCTCTCTTCCTCTAAGTGTCTCATTCTCTCCAAGTCCCAAGTCCTAAATTTCTAGTCCCTAGTTCCTAGTTCCTAGTCCCTAGTGCCTCCAAGTTCCAAGTTACTTCTTCCAAGTTCTCTTTCAAGTGCCTGCTACCTAATGCCTAATTCCTACTCCAAGTTGTACTCTCTGAAGTGTCTGATTCTCTCTATTCTCTTCTGTCTGCCCCTGCCTTTTATATGTCTCACTTCTAAACCATGCCTTTTGGTTACACCTTTAATCATGCCCTTAGGTCTTGTCTCTAAATCTGATCTCTAGGTCACTCTTAAGTCACACACCTTTAATCTCACACACCTTTAATCTCACACACCTTTAATCTCACACACCTTTAATCTCACACACCTTTAATCTCACGCACCCAAGGTATCTAAACCAAGATTATCGGAGTGTGCTCAGCTGTTGTAGGCTATTGTAATCCAAGTCTCATGTCAGGGTATATGGCTCAAGATGGCTGCAAAGCTGATAGCCGCTTTCTGCTAAAAGTCGGCCCCCAACAAGAGAGGAGTTCTTCAGCATCTTCAGAGGCTCCTCCCCGTCAGCAGTTGTTCCATATCCCTGGGCAGAGTATCAAGGGGTGGGAGCACATGTGGGCAGAATGTCTTCCTTTCACAGTATATGTGGGCTTGAAGCAGAAGGAGAAGGAACCAAGAATAAGGTATACCCTTCCCAGGCACACCTCCACTCACCTAGTTTCTTCAGCTAGGCCCAGCTTCCTAAAGTTTCCAGAACCTTCCAAACAGCACCTCCTGCTGGAGACCACGGGTTAAACAGAGAGACTGTCGGGTAATATTCTATACTCAAACCATAACACAGTGTGTGTGTGTGTGTGTGTGTGTGTGTGTTGAGGCAGGATCTCATGTCTCCCAGGGTGGCCCTGATCTCTCTGTGTGGTCCAGGATAGAAGGATGACCCTGAACTCCTGACTCTCTTCCTCCACCTCCCCAGTGCTGGGTGGCAGCTTGTAGCCCACCAGGCCTAGTTCATGTAGTGCTGGGGATGGGGCCTCAGGCCCCATGCACGTTAGGCAAACACCCTCCTGGCCAAGCTGCCTCCTAGCCCCTGCCTTCACTATAAAGAGAAGGCTCACACACCTTACCACTAAGTCATCAGCCAGGAAAGGAACTGCCCCATGCCCTAGTCTTCTCTCTCTAGTCTTCCCTGTCCCTGGTGCTGGTGACTCTCACACCTGATTCACACACAGAGCTGAGCTTACTGTGTCTGCTGGTGACTTCTGTGGGGTCAGTGCTGTATGTTGGGATTGGGGGGGGGGGGGCTCAGACCAGCAGTGAGCAGACTTTGCCAGAAGGGAGCTTTTGTTCAAAACATGCAAAGGTCCTTCCACCACGTAAATCAAGGTAATCAAACTCATGTCACCAGGCTTGGTGGCAAGTACCTTCACCCACTGAGCTATTTCAATAGCTCCTGGCTTTTGTGGGTTTTGTTGTTGTTGTTGTTTTGTTTTGTTTTGAAAATATGGTTGTATACAGCTCAGGCTGCTGCAGACTTGCTATGTCATTGAGGATAATTTTAACCTTTGACCCATCTGCTTTCATCTCTGGAGTGCTGGGACTAGAGGAGTGGAATACCACATGCAGTTCCTGTGGTACTGGACATTGAGCCTGGGCCTTCCTATAAGCTGGCAAGCACTCTATTATATGAGCTATATCTGCAGGTTCCTGGCAGTAGAGACCAGGTTCTTGGGTGGGGACCAAAGGGCAAGGGTCTCTTCTCTTACATATTCCTACAGGGATCAACAATTGGAGAAAAAAAAAATAGCTTTTTCAAAGTGTGTGTGTGTGTGTGTGTGTGTGTGTGTGTGTGTGTGTGTAAATGCCAGTTTCCCTGGAGGCCAAAGGCATCTGCTACCCCCTGGAACTAGACTCTAGTGTGGGTGCTGGCAATTGAACTGGGGTCTTCTGCAATAATAACATGTGCTCGTAACAGCCCAGGACAACTATGTTTTAAGAACCCTCATTTTGAAAGCACTCCATTGTACCTCCACCCACTCAAGTCACTTTTCCAAGCACAAAACCAGGAAGGAGCCATCTTGGTTACACTGGGTGTAGCCTTAGGGGTGTCTAGCCAGAGTCCCCTTCATCTCATTATCTAGGGCTTAGATCACTGGGTTCCCCACACCTTGCAGAAATCATTGCTCATGGACGTACCCCCACATTTCCAAGCCCTTTCTACCTGAATGCACTCTAAAAACCTTTCTCTTCTTACAGGCTAAATTTTCTTCCCCAGTGTTGGTTGTTGAGCTCATAGTGTTTCCAGGGAGTCGTTGGTTGGCCTTAAACGCACCTTCAAAGAGGAACACTATTAGTCACACTAATGAACAATCTTCTTATCAGATCATTTTCCTCAAAGACTCCAGCTGGGCAGTGCCAAACAGCTTGGGTGGTGTTAGGAGTGGCCACTGGAATGGAAGACCATGGTGACCAGGACCAAAGTTCTACACTGCCCGTTTGCCCGGGGCAGTGTGTCTTCACAATAAGGCAACTGTTGTGTTTTGTGCAATAGAAGGCACACCCCTGCCTGACCTACGATTTTGGTCTCTTCTCCAAGCCCAGCCTCAGGCTCTGGGAGACCCTTGGCCTTCCACCCCTGTCCCCAGCCCTCACTCCAAGCCTTGGACACTTCATGTTTATGTCAACAGAGTGGTTGCCACAGAAGGCAGGCTTCTGCCCGCCAGGGGGTGCCTGGTGCCTAGCCCAGCCAGTTGTTTGTGTTCCTTGTCTCAGTAGTGACCAGAGGGGCAGCATGCCTGGGCTGGGTCTCTGGGCAACACACTGTTAGGGTCCCAGCTGTCCCTGGACATAAAACACTCACTCTGTCAACACACTCTTGAGGTATCTTCTTTCACAGAGTAAGAATTTAAAGGTTCCCCTGATGGGGCTTCTATTTTCCGCCAGCCCCTCTGCTGGCTTCTCCCCTTCTCAGGGAGGGCAGCTTTGTACCCCTCCAGGACCCAATGAACAAAGGAATGTCTGTTCCTGGCTCTGACTCCTCCTCCTCCTCGGCCACCAGGAGAACCCTGAATGTTTTCTGAAATGACCGTGGGGAATGGTCCATGGAGGAAAGAAAAGTCTGTCCCTTTCCCTCAGTGTATCCAAGCTCCTTCCAGCTACTACCGCCAGCAGAAGGGAATGTGAAGAGAGGCCAGGAGTGACCCCACCTTGGTTTCCATCCAAACTATGAGGTGTCTCTATCCCTGTAACTCCTTAATGCTGCTTAGCCCCAAATATATTCCAGAGCCAGCTTTCTCGGCAAGGGCAAGAACTCCTGGGTAATCTGGCTCCACCCCCTGCACCCCACCCCGCACCCCCTGCACCCCCGAACCCCCCCACTCCCCCCCCCCGCACCCTCTGGGTCCACCCCCCGCAACCCCCCCCCATTCCCCCCCCCCGCACCCTCTGGCTCCACCACCCCCCCTGCACCCTCCCCCATTCCTCTCCCCATCCCATTCCTCAGATGGCCTGGGAGCCCGGCAGCAGTAGTGACTGACTGATAAAGGCTAAGAACAAGAAGCCAAGAGTTCTGCCTTCCCTAGAGGGTGGGACCATCTTAGGCCAGTCACTCAACCTCCTGGACTCGGTTTCCTTTTCAATAAAAAACGGACATCCAACACAAGACCAGCCAGAAAAAATATCCTGGCGAGGAAGAAATAAGTCCATTTGCAGGTGTTCAGGGAAGTGTCACGCTAGCAGCCAGGGACTAGGAATGCCTTCACTCCAAGCTACTGAATTCCAGGCATCAAAAGCCTTGGCTGGATTCAAATTTCAGTACCCCGCTAAACTCCTTGTATGACCTTGAATCAAATACCCTGCTGTACAGGAAGAGGACCCATAGACCATGCCCCGATAGACTTCAAAGTAGACAGGGTGTGCTGGCCCTAAAGAGAGTATAGGGGCGACTGCGTGGGGAGGAGCCAGGTTCCTGGCACCCGATCCCCCTAGATTAGCTGCTGCATTCTGGGCCCTATGAGAGAAACTGGCCTGATTTGGAAAGGAGAGCCAGGGACCAGTTAGGAATCCAGGTCCCTAGGAGATGCTATAAATAGCCAGCACTGGCCAGAGGGCCTCCAGGGGTGGAAAAGAGGGTAGGAAAGCTGGAAGGAAACCATGGAAAAGGAAGCTGCAGTCATCAACTTGGGGACAGGCCCAGGGCACTCTCCCAGAAGATCTAAGGGAAAATTATCTAAGGGTGTTGTAGAAGCAAGGGCCAGCCTAGGCTATCCATCCCTACACTCTCTCCCAGAGTCTCTCAGAGCCACGGGGAGGGTCAGGAAACTCCAGCCAGCATTCATCAGTATCAGTATCAGTGGTCTTTGCCCACCCATCCTACGTCAGCATTCCATTCCTTAGAACAATAGCTTAGGAGCTTGAGAGGGAAACTGAGGCCCAGAGCTGTGAAGTAGCTGCCTAAGATCCCACCCTGAAGCGGCTAAGATGGGTCTGACCTAGGCTACCTTCTCTTTCTAATCCAAGGCTGGACTTGAGAACTAAGATGTAAGAACAGGTCCTTAGGGACAAAGTCTTTCCCTGAGGACCAGTCAGTAGACATGATCTGTCCTCCAGAGACCCGTGGCCCCTCCTCAGTTGAGCCAAGCACATCACCATAACTGGAAAGAGGGTGAGGGGCTCCTATTTGCAATGTCTTATTTTTTCCATGTCTTCCATATGTGTTGTTGGTATGTATGCGTGTATTGTGAGTTTTGGCTTAATGTGTGTGTGCGTGCATGCTCACGTGCATTGCATGTGGAAGGCCCAGGGCTGATCCATCACTCTCTCATCTTATTATACTGAGGCAGGGCCTCTCAATCAAACAGAGCTCAAGATACGTCTAGTCTTGCTAGTCAGATCTTTCTGGAGATTCTGTCTCTCTGCCTTATGAGGCTGGAATTACAGGTGAGCCAAGACATATACGTGGCATGTTCGTGTGTTATGGGTATCCAAACTCTAGTCGTTTCGTGGCCATCCCTTCAACCACTAAGCCATCCCCCAGCCTCATATTTACAACATTTTAGAGATGCCAAGTAAGGAGTATCTGGATGCAGCTGGAGAAATGAGCATAGAGCTAGCTAGACTCGGAAGCCCTGAACACAAACCCATGCTGGCCTTACACAAATCAATGCTCCTTTCCAAGCATCCAGCCCCTTAACTTGCAAAGGGAGCCCAATAATTCACATGCGTGAGACTGAATGGGATGGAGCATGCTTGAGTGTCGGATTATTGCCCCCAGATGTTATAAAGATGCAGGTCCTGCATATTCACCCCTGCATTCTTGATATTCACTATGGCACCTGGCTCACAGGCGACCTCAGTAAATGTTGATTAAACCAAAGAATGAAGCAAACACTTTGCATCCGAATGCTGCATGCTTGTGTCAGGACATCGCTCCTTGCTGTTTACAGCTGTTACTGACATTGCTTTGTGTTCATGGGCGCTATTTCCTCCAACCTGTGTTTGAGTCTCCTGAGATTTATATTGTAATCTCCAGACATGAATACTATCTGTAATCGATTTAATGAGCAGGAAAAACATATAATTTGTTGTCCGTCTAGAAAATTCTCAGGTAACAAAAGCAACCTTTGTAGTAATTCTGATGGGGCAGCAGGGAGGCAGCAACATGACCATCCTGGGCACTGTAAAGGCTCAGAACCACACTAATGCTACACTGTGCTGCTCAGAACTCCGGAAAAGGGAGCCCCACACCCAGCCCATTCTGACTCCTCTTGCCTAGCCTGACTCCAGACCACTTCCCTAGAATACCCCTTTTCTTTTTAAAGACAGCGCTTCATGTAGGTCAGGCTAGCTTTAAACTTGTTACATAGCCAAAGATGACCTTGAACTTCTGGTCCTCCTGCCTCTACCTCCCCAGTTCGGAATTTATCTCTGGCTTATTTCATTACTGGGAATCAAACTCAAGGCTTTGGCATGCTAAGCAAGCACTGTACCAAGTTACGTACCAAGCCTATCTACCTGCAACCAAGATTTTTAGAGTCCTCATTTCAACCAGCAGGTGGTCTTGGCCACTTTTACATTTCCCTGAGAATTCTACAGTATTCGTACCACCCCAAGTATAGAAACGTAGAAGGGGGTATGGGAAGTCCTCATCACATGAGCTACACACTGCCCAGCTGTCCTACAATGTCATCCTAGCTCAACTCCTCGATCTGGCTTGGTCTTCTAATGGGTCCTCCAGTAGAGCAGAGCAGAGCAGAGCAGAGCAGAGCAGAGCAGAGCAGAGCAGAGCAGAGCAGAGCAGAGCAGAGCAGAGCAGAGCAGAGCAGAGCAGACTATATATGTTATAGCTTGTAGAAGGATCTCTTAGAGCGCAGACTGGCCTCATCCTCAGCACATAGTCAGTGCTGGCCTTGAACTCCTGGTTTTTCCTGCCTCCTCCCAAATGCTGAGATTACACTCTGCCTCACTACACTGACCCTGCAAAACCAGAAGTGGGATATATGTCCCAACATGTCCATAGCCTGTTCTCCTTCTGGCTTCCCGTCCTAAGACTCTCCACTCAGCTGTCTCTGCTGCTTCCTGTAGCACAGTGGAAATCTCAGGGCCTCTGTCCCCACCCCTAAGAATTCTCCTGCACACACCTTTCCACCTCTTCCTCCACCCCCTCCACATCTGCTGAGAATACTTTCCTTTTAGATAGTCAGATGAATGTTTCCTTTGTCTCCTTCAGGCTGTTCCGTTTCTTTCCAAAGTCCTTCCCTATTAAAGTGTAATCTTGGGCCTGAAGAGACGGCTCAGTGGTTAAGAGCACATATTGCTCTTGCAGATGACCAGAACCCAGTATCCACACGGGGCAGCTCACAACGTTCTAGTCCACCTCCAAGGTGTCTGACGCCCTCTTCTGGCCTCTGCAGGCACCTGCATATATAGCACTCAGAGACTTACACACAGATAACTAAAAATGAAAAAATAAGGGCCAGGTCTAGTGGCACACGCCTTTAATCCCAGCACTGGGGAGGCAGAGGCAGATGGATCTTTGTGGGTTCAAGGCTAGCCTGGTGTTCCAGGACAGCCTGGGCAACAAGAGAGACTCTTTCTCAAAAACAAAGAAAAAGTAAGCATCTTTTAAAAACGTAATCTCAGCCTTTGTCTTTTTCAGATCCTTCCTTGCCTTTTCTCCACAGCACTTCCCAGAACATATGGCATTATCTGACTTAGCTGACATGGCGGCTGAAGCCTGCAAGCTCCACAAGAGCAGGGCTTCCCTTTGCTTCTTCCTTTGGTCTGTTCTGCACCTCAGATCCCAGCGGACCATCTGCTCAGCCTGCATTTGTCAGACAGGCACAGGACTGGTGGAGGGGATGAAGGCTGTAAGTTTGCCTCTTGCACCAAACTTTAAGCCTACCAATGCCACCTAAGGTCAAATGATCTCAAGCAATGAGACCCTTTTGAGCCTCAGAGTCCCTGTGTTTAACTGTGACAACAGCACGTTGCCTCCCGGGGCTATGGAGAGTCTAATATAGTTTTCTACAGGTAAACCACTAAACTCATTGCCCACTTAGGAACTCTGAAACTCAGTAAATATGACATTACTACAGCTATACTCATGGTGGTCAGAAGCTGGAGAGAGAGTTAAACTTGATCCTCAACCTTGAAAACCGGAGCTTAGATCCCAGCACCGACAGAAAAAAAGCTGTGCGGCTTTGAAACGCCTGTGAACCCGGGCTCTGAGCAGGGCAGAGGCCTGAGGGAGGCTGGGGCTTTACTGCCTTCTAGTCTAACTCAGACCGTGAGGTATTAGGTTTAGGGAGATATTCTGCCTCAAAGAAATGGTGGAGATTGATAGAGGAAGACACCTGATCTGGGCTTCTGACCACTGCACTAACAGGCGGGCACATGCTCATGCGCATGCGCAAAAGCAGACCCACCCACCTGGGCTCACGACAGACAAGCATTCAACATGCAGAGTAGCAACGGGCATTCTCCTCTCAAATCACTGATTTCTGTCTCATGCCCCACAAAGACCCTCTTTTCCTGAACCCGAGTTCAGGAATGGCTGGGGTCTCTACAAGTCCCTCCTTCATCACAGGCCTTAGCTATTTAAACCACTGAGAGGCCTTTTCCCCTAAAACTCAGTTGAGTCGGGGTAAATGAGAGAGATGGGGAAGACGTGGCCCAGCCCTCCCCACCTGCCAGCTTCCTGTCTGCCTGCTGATAAATAGGGGAATATACATGGCCAGAGTTTCCATTCCCCCACCCTGTCACCCGTCAGTCATTCAATTAAAAAAAGATGAGTGAGACAACTCCAGGGGCGGGGCGGGAGGCCCTGCTTATAAAACCTGCAGCTGAGTTGTGGGGAGCACCAAACCTGGTCCTCTTTCTGTCATCCCCAGCCAGGCTTAGCTGCTGACAGCTGCTTGGGACTCTGCCGCCAGGCCCTTGGCTGGCTTGGCAACCTCTCCACTTCTCGGTCACAGTTCCTCCATGGCTCAGAAAGAAGAGGCCGCTGAGGCCGCAGCCCCAGCCTCTCAGAATGGAGATGATTTGGAGAACCTAGAAGACCCTGAGAAGCTGAAGGAGCTGATCGATCTGCCGCCCTTCGAGATTGTCACTGGGTAAGCCTTGTGTGGGGGCTGGGGTCTCCTGCCTGGGAGAGTGTGGGGTCTGAGCAGGCTGTGGAAGGTTAGGACAGGAATGGTGGAGGCCGAGGTCAGCCGTGAGCTCTGTGTCTAGCATGCTAGCAGGTGGCAATCTGGTGGCAAAAGCCTGTCTTTATTTTATTTTTATTAATTAATTAATTAATTTGAATCAGTGTATTACTATGTAGCCCTGGCTGGCCTGGATCTCACTCTGTAGGCCAGGCAGGCCTTGAACTCACAGAGATCATCCTCCTGCCTCTGCCTCTTCATTGCTGGGATTAAAAGCACATATCACCAGATCCAGCTACTCTTTTCTGAGGTGATGACCTGGACCCCATAATCAGAAGGATGTAAGAGGAGTGCCCTGGGAACGGAACCCACAGAATGAAACTATATGACATTTTCTTCACGGCAGTCTCTGACAATGTGCAAAGGCAGGATGGGTGCCCTACTGAGAGAAGTTTCTGGAAGAGTGGTGGTATGTATGCTGTGGAGAGAGAGGAGCCCTGGTGGCAACCTGGACTTGTCCCGTATTGGGCATCACCTGCCCATGCATATAGTCCAATCCCAACAAGTTCAGTGAGAATGGCATATTTAAAGATGGCCCCAGCAAGACAGTCATCTCCGAGACTGCAGATGCTGGGAGCTTATACAGACAAGCTATGTGTACACACAGCCTATAGCAAAGGGTTCAAATCAGTCTGCAGGGTCCCCCCTTGTTGAGATTGTGCCATTCTCAGAAATGAACTCAAGTAGCCTTCCTCCTGATCTCTATTCCTAGAGTGGAAGATGCTGCTAAATCCAAGGCAGAGTAAGAAGGGGCTGGGAGGGCAAGTGTCCTCCCTGAACTGTGGCTCCCTTCATAGCAGTCTCCAGCAATGTGCAAAGGGCGAGTGGGGGCACCAAGTCTCAGGAGGAACAAAGGCGAGAAGGGAGAGAGCAGCCCTGGGGAGTAGTTTGGACTTGCTGTTTTATGCTTGACCTGTATTGCCCCAGGCCTGGCCTCCGATTTCCTACTTCTAACATGAGAAAGCTACCCGACTTGATTCTTAATGTCCCTTCCTGCTCAAATATTTTCCAACTTCTAAGAGAGCCCAGGGGGAAATGTTGCTTGGTTTCTGAGATGTGAGTAGCCATTGAACTTCCATTCACTCTTGTTCACCCAGATAATCTTGCTCTCATCCTAGGATTAAGGGAACAGCTGGGCACAGACTAATATAGACACAGGGAAAGCCTAGGGCGAATAGGCCAGCAGGGTCCTCCATTCCAGTGGCTTGCCTATGGCAGAGGATCTTTTTACTGACACCCGAGCGTCCCGGACCATGCTGTCCTGGGTTACATACATACCTTCCACTCTTATGCAGCTTTTGATATCCCAGGTACATGGCAAGGTGGGTCAACAATATAATTAGACTGATTTTTGAATTGAATACAAACTGGGGTCCCAGAGCAGTGGAGCCTGAAGGTTCTCTGAAGTAACAACATTTGTCTAAGGATTCATAACACGTAGTCAAGAGAATATGCTTATTACTCTCAGGCAATGAGAGAGAGAGAGAGAGAAAGAGAGAGAGAGAGAGAAAGAGAAAGAGAGAGAGAGAGAGAGAGAGAAGCCAACTCAGGGAAGCTAAACAATACACCTAAGACCACGGTAGTTCTTGGGACTCCTAGCCCACAAGTCTCCCATGGTAATGAGAGTTAGAGGTTTTCTATGACTCAAGGCTTAGAGAAGGGGGCGCAGAGGGGCACCCTCCTGAGATCTCTGAGAGCACTTCTGGATGGAGGTGGAGCTCTGCGTGTTTCCTGGACACAGACAGCAGCTGTGGTGATCTGTCTCTTGGGCCTCTCTGGATAAACAGATACTTAAAATAGTCCAGAGGTGTGGCTGGGCCTTTGCAGGGCCAGCAAAGACGGCTCGCCTTTTCCTCCTTTCCAAAGGGCCAGCAAAGCCTTCTTTTCTAGTCTAGACTCCACAGGGAACAGGCCTAAAATGCTCCTTAGATTGTCTGTTGTGGTTCTGTTGACATGGGGTACTTCAGATGGACAGACAGACAGACAGACAGACAGACAGAAAGCAGCCCTGAGCACAAGAACAAAGAAAGGTGGTGGAAGATTCTGGAAAGGGTTTCTGAAGGCAGATCCTCCCATCTGGAGAGGAGACTCTGCCCACCTCTTCCCTGGCCTGTATCCAGGGATTTCCACTGATACCTTGAAGATTTCACAGTGCAGGGTTTACATGAGAGAAATCAACAAATGTTGGGCTTGCAAAATGGCTCAGCAGGTCAAGGAGCTTGTCCTGCAAGCCCTGCAGAACCCTCACAAAGGTGAAAGGGGAAAACTGACTCCCCAAAATTGTCCTCTGGCCTCCAAACATGTGGCATGACATGCATAGACTGGTGTCCACACCACACAGTATGTGCAACAAGCATGTATACACATGATGATGATGTGGTAGTGGTGGTGGTGGTGATGGTGATATAAAAAATCATGTTACAACTTAGGGAATATTTTCCTTACCCTCAAAGAGCTAGGTATGTTTCTCTCAGTTCCAGAAGTTTTTCTTTCTGTAGTTTGGTTAAACTGGGGATGGTTCTTTGAAAGACACAACTTGAGGCTTAGAGAAGACATCATCCACCAATACTAGCTGCAACTTATTGAGTGTCTACTGTCATTTGCATATAGAAGTAAACCTCAGAGGGACAGGGACTTTGCTCAAGGTTAGCCAGAGTCATAAGGCAAGAAAGCCCAGGATCTTATGACTACAAAGCACAGCACTACCCCAAAACAAACCATAAAGTGGGCTTTTATGTTCACAAACATTTGCCACCGATGAGTTGCACGCTTACTGCTTGCCTCCATTAGAATAGCTCTTACATGAGTGCAAGGACTCTGGTTCATCACTTTATCTCTAGCTCTCAGTTGGTACTCTGTCAATATTTGTGGGGCAGATGAATGGATCTAATGAGTGAGCACGTCCATGTGTTAGGCTCTCTGCACACCACAGTGACAGGAAGCAAACCTGAGAGAAGGATGCATACGCAGAGAAGAGCAGAATATGGAGAGACTTGTAGTTCTCAGCACAGACAGGATTTCCCAGGCATGCCCTAGCAGCGAGCACAGGGATGCTCGAGGACATGGTCCCCATCTTTCCATCTCTGCCATGAGGGACCCTGGCCCTACCCAGCACCATCCTTTTAAGCGTGCGTGGCATCGTGTATGTTTCTGCAGAGAGCGTGGCCTGCTGTCACAGGGGTTACCATAGACTGAGGATAAATGGCAGAATGAGTTTTCTTTTAACCACATCTCACTCTTCTATACTGACTTATTTTACTGTATGCAAATATATGTTTTGCTCACATGTATGTCTATGCAGTGAACCATCAACACCAGTTGTGTGTTTGTGCGCGTGCATTTGTCTACACACATTTGAGTGAGTGCAGGAGCATGGACACCATGATGGACATATGTGTGGAGGTCAGAGGAGAACCCCCTTAAGGGTCTATCCCCACCTTCACCTGTTTGAGGCAGGGCCTCTTGCTTTTTCTACTGTGTCTGCTCGCTGGCCCATGAGCTGCCAGGGAGTCTTCTGTTTCTGCTTCCCACATTCCCGTAGGAGTGCCTGGATTATAGACAAGGTTCTACCACATCTGACTCTTTGCTTAGGGTCTGAGGATTCAGAGTTGGGCCCTGACTCTTGCACAGTGAGCACTTTAACCACTGAGCTTTAGGTTTCTTGAGACAGGGTCTCACTGTGTAGCTCTGGCTGTCCCGGAACTAATTACTTAGACCAGGCTGCCTTCCAATTCACAGAGACCCACCCGTCTCTGCCCCAACCCCCACTCCCCAAGTGCTGAGTTAAAGGCATCGGCTATAACACCCGCCCCTATTCCTAATGCCACATTTTCCCACCCTGGTCTCTGGAGCATGCTGGGGAGTGAACTACCAGAACCAGGAAATAGCCCACCCGCTGCCACCTCAGCCTTCAGGGAGGTAAACAGTGTGGAAAGAGTGTCTCCCACAGAGAAGGCACAGACTTCCTGCTTGCCCTGGGCAGAAAACTTCACGCAGCCCTGCCAATCTAGCATCTTCTCCTTAGTTCTAGAACCTTCCGCTTTGCTCTGCACTCCTCTCCCTGAGCGGCATCCCATAGTGAGCGAGTCTGAGGAAGGTGGTTACTGAGAGCAGAAGCTCTCCCTCTAACACAGGTGTCACACACAGGTCTGGTGAGGGTAACCTTAAACATGGCAAACATGTCAGTATCTGATCTTCAGTCCTGAGCGGACTTTCCACTCCAGGGTTAGTTTTGTAGCAGAGAAGCTCATCTCTGACCAGCTAGATTCCAGCGACTCCTGTGCCGTTCCCTCTCACTGTGGATTTGAGCTCAGGAAACACTGATGTTGTAAAGCTTAGAGGAAATACATAGTACATATGCCCACATTAGGTCCCACTCATTCAGCTGACTGTTTTTTTTTTCTCTAGATGTTAGGTTCTAGGTTTCCCTGTTTGTTCTATTTAATGCCCAGTGTAAGTGGTGCTTAAAAGAGAGAACTGGAGCCACACCCCAGGTCTACACCTGGACAAGTAACTAAATACAAAGAAACAAGACTTCCGGCCAAGTGTCACTCTAGCCTACCCCCCCCCCCATACACATGCGCACACGTACACAGTTACAGAGAGACAAATGCCCACTGCTTCTTTAGCAGGGAAATCTACCGGAGAGTGGTGCTCAGCCACACTGTGTTATGAGGAAAAAAGGTTTAAGCGGAGAAACTAGATGCCTCTGCTTCCTTTCTTCCCTAAGGGGCTAAGTAGTCTTGGCCTCTCTGGTGTTTCCCCAGTTGCCTGAGCTCCCATGTTACCTAGCTCCCTGCACTGATGTCAGACCTCTGCCAGCCTTTTCCTGGTTGAGGTAGTCCATGGGAGGCCCCGAGAACCTCCTTTGACCTTTATGCTCCTTCTCACCAGAAAGCCTTAGTGAGGAGCCAAGCAAGCTCGGGCTCCAGCCAAGCCAGAGGAACGTGTAGGCCGCAGGCCCTCCCTTAAGCAGCTAGAGCAGAGGCCCTGCGCGAGGCAGGGCAGGCCCTGGGCTGCTGGCAGGACTGGGTCAGGAATGGATATTTATAGTGAGGTGACCTTTCTTCCTCTCCCATGGGTTTAGGGTTTCTGGGTCCTCTCTTCATGCTCGGGGAAGAAGAAGAGGGGGCAAATGTCAGAGTTTATGAGGGAGGAACTTCAAGCGGTACTGAGTTCTCATCCATTGAGCTAGCTTGCTACTGTTGGCTGAGCCAAATTCTTGCTTTTAGTGAGGCTACAGTAGACAGAGCTGGAGCCATGCTTGCCCTGTGTCCCTGGGAAAAGAAATCTCTTTCAGGAAGTGAGGGGGAACAGACAAAGCTGGAGGGTGGCCTTGTGAGTGAGTGAAACTAAGTAACTGGAAATATTCTTCCAGTTCAAAAGAGGAAAGACATCAGGTGATTGCAATGTGAAGTAAATAATAAACTCTTTCAGCCAGGAATGGAAGGGCTCAGAGAGCTAAATATAGCCCTGAAGGAATCCTGGGGCTGGGTCCTCAGACAGCTCCATCTTCATAGTGGAAACTTTACCTTGACAGCAGGAGATGTGGGAACATGAGTGGAGAACATTTGGCAAGGGGAAAAAAAAAAAAAATCCCCAGATGGGGGATCTCTAACAATCGGCTATTTCTCCTTAAGCAGCCAAGGTCTGGGAGAGTGCTCCCTGCAGCCCTGAAGTCTGCTGACCTTCCTGGGGAGAGAGAAGCAAAGGCAGGCACTGAGTGAGATAGTGGTGTCCCGGGCCGTGTTCGGCAGCAGTTGCGGAGACGACAGCTTTATTCTGCAGCACTAGGGATCTTACATGCTAGGCAAGCACTCTCAGGGGCCACACCCCAGCCTAGTGGACTAGTTATAGCAAGAAAAGCAGCCCCTCTGGCGGGCACCTCTCCTTTCTGTTGCTACTTGTATTATGAACGATGAATGCTAATTATGTTTCCCCAAAACTGTTTGCACAAGAGGGTCTGCGCTACTTTCTGGGAACCTGCCCTCAGTTGGTTCTGACTGGTAAATAAAGATGCCAGCAGCTAAAGCAAGGAGAGCTTGCTGGGCCAAGAAAGCAGGGCTCAGAGGGCTGCACAAATGGGTCTGGAGCAGTCAAGACGGAACATACAAGCTAGTGAGTGGTAACTCGGAATTATCGACAGGAAGTAGATTCTAGCAGCATGGAGGCTAGGCCCAGCTGCTGTGCTGCATAGGGCATATTAAAATACAAACAGTGTATATGTGTGTCTTTCATTTGAGAGCATAGACCATTGAGACAGGCAGCGACACTGTCCCCGGGATTTATTCGTTAATTCAACAGCTTTCCACTCCTGACTTTGAAAACAAATCTCATCTTCATTGGCCCCCAAACCTGTTCAGGTCTAAATCTTAGGAAAACACTCACAAATGAGGAAAGTAAGAACAATTTTGAGAGCTACAAAGCTGTCTCAGCAGGTAAAGGTGCTGGCTGTCAGTCCTCATTACCCAAGCTCCATCCTCCAGCCTCAACCTCTCTCACAAGTTGTCCTCTGATTTCCACACACGTGACGTGGCACAGGTGCCTCCTCCCCATAAATAAACAAGTAAATACAATTTTAAAAGGACACGATCATCAACTCTGATGCCTCCTCTCCTTTTATTAACGGCAGGCTGTTCTTTAAAATGCCTGGCTTCTCCTGCTCCATTTATTGCCTGCTGTAACTCTCCCCTTAAATCTTCAACTTACCAAATCCACTGTTCTAAGACATCTAGTGGGCTCTTTAGATCAACCTCAGGCTATGCCCACCCATACTGCATCAGCCCGGTGTCACCACTATGATCTTCCCTGGAGGTCCCCTGCAGCTCACTTTTTTTCAGGAACTGGAAGACATTTTGTATGGCCTCATGAACCAAGATGCAACTTTGAAGAGCCTCCATACATTTGTCGGAAGCCTGTCCTCATCTCTGTAACCAAATGCAATGGAAGAGCAGTTTCTTTAGGCTCACAGTCTGAGGAGATATAACTCGTCGGAGCTGGGAAGGCAGAAGTGAGGTGGCTGGTCACATGGCTTCCACAGCCTGGAAGCTGGAAGCAGGAAGCAGGAAGCAGGAAGCAGGGGATGCTGGCGCTCAGTTCACTTTCTCTTCTTTTCCCTTTCTGTCAGCTTGAGACCTGAGCCCATGCCATGATCCCTAAAACTCAAGATAGTTCTTCCCTTCTTAGGTAAATCCCCCCGGAAACACCCTCACTGACATGCCCAGAGATGCATCTCCAGTGATTCTAAATCTGGTCAGCTTGAAAAACTAACCGTCACACTGCAGAGGTTCCTCTCCTGACCACTCCTGAAATGTTCTAGAGTTCTTGGCTACTTATTTACATCTCAGTAGTCTAACTAGATTCTAGCCACTAGAAGACAGTCACATGGAGGCCAAGGGACAAGTCTTTCAAGACTGAAATGACTCAAGCTTAATCACCCTGTGGTATACCCTTGGGTAGAGTCATCTTACAGGTAATTCTTAGCTCCTGATCATGTAAACCCCCTTTCAACTGAGAGAGAGTCGGATTCCACGATATAGGCTATTCCATAACCAAGATGCGATCTATGTGAGCTTCAAATGAGAAAGGAAGGCATGGGATGCTCTGTGAAATCTTTGTCTTGCTCCATCAAGAGAAATTTCACAACCTACTGCCTCACTGTGGAGTGTGCTGATGGGGTGGGGGTGGCACGTGCCTGCCATCCCAGAACTTGGGAGGCAGAGACAAGACAAGCTGGAGTCCCAGGCTGGTTGGGCTAACTGGACCCTGTTGAGAGAAAGAAATGAGGGCCGGGCGGTGGTGGCGCACGCCTTTAATCCCAGCACTTGGGAGGCAGAGGCAGGTGGATTTCTGAGTTCGAGGCCAGCCTGGTCTACAGAGTGAGTTCCAGGACAGCCAGGGCTACACAGAGAAACCCTGTCTCGAAAAACCGAGAGAGAGAGAGAGAGAGAGAGAGAGAGAGAGAGAGAGAGAGAGAGAAATGAGGAGAGGAGGGAAACTAGGTCAAAAAGTAGCCGAGCTACTTCCCAGTTGAGTAATCAGAATACAAACTCAAATGCACATTATCTCTGTCCCTCCCAGTAAACTCTGTGTAAGAAATTTACATTTGCACCAAGCACAGTGGCTCAGGTGGCTCACGCCTTTACTCCCAGCACTTGGAGGAAAATGCAGGCAGGTCTGTGAGTTCGAGGCCAACCTTGTCTATATAGTTCATTCTAGGACAGCCAGGACTACATAAAAAGACCATATTGTTTTCAAAGGGTGGATATTTTTATACTGATGTGTATATGTCACTGAGTGTGTACAGGTGACCTTGGAAGCCAGAAGAGTGTGTCAGAGCTCTTGGAACTAGAGTTACAGGTAGTTGTGAGTTGCTGAACATGGGAACAAACTCGAGTCCTCTAGAAGAGTGGCAAGCCCTCATGACCTTTGGGATCTGCTCTGTGTTAGTATAGACACAGCTCATTTTCAGTCAGAATGAATGGGTCTTGGAGATCTGCCTGCTCTAGGTCCTAGAAACAAAGACTCACCATTCCCTTCTTCCCTGCCTTGTCCCCTTGGCCTACAGGGTACGGCTGCCGGTCAACTTCTTTAAGTTTCAGTTCCGGAATGTGGAATACAGTTCTGGGAGGAATAAGACCTTTCTCTGCTATGTGGTCGAAGCACAGAGCAAGGGAGGCCAAGTGCAGGCAACGCAGGGCTACCTGGAGGATGAACATGCCGGTGCCCATGCTGAGGAGGCTTTCTTTAACACCATCCTGCCAGCTTTCGACCCGGCCCTGAAGTATAATGTCACCTGGTATGTGTCCTCCAGCCCTTGTGCAGCCTGCGCTGACCGAATTCTCAAAACCCTCAGCAAGACCAAGAACCTGCGTCTGCTCATCCAGGTGAGCCGGCTCTTCATGTGGGAGGAGCCAGAGGTCCAGGCTGCTCTGAAAAAGCTGAAGGAGGCCGGCTGCAAACTTCGCATCATGAAACCCCAGGACTTCGAGTACATCTGGCAGAATTTTGTGGAGCAAGAAGAGGGTGAATCCAAGGCCTTTGAGCCGTGGGAGGACATTCAGGAGAACTTCCTATACTATGAGGAGAAGTTGGCAGACATCCTGAAGTAGGCGACAGAGCTCAGCCTTCCGTGAGTTTTCCTGGCGTCCTGGCACTGTCTCTGTATTAACTGTTCACTTCAGTAGAAAAGTTTGAGGTCAGGTAGGAAGAAATGCAATCCTCACGGGCTGCATTCCTCTGTATGGATTGGTTTTAGAACATTCTAGAACATTGTTTCATTTCCCCTTTCCTCTGAATCCCTCTATCTAAAGCCAAGTCTTGGGGTTGAAGAGATGGTTTGGCCATTAAACGCACTGGCAGCTCTAAAGTTTGGTTCCCAGCACCCACACTGAGTTTGCTTACAACTGCCTGTGACTCTAGCTCCAGGGGACCTAACACTTCTGGATTCCGGACACTGGAATGCTCATATCCACACACAGATGTACACAGATATAAAGTAAGGGCTGGAGAGGTGCTTAGTGGTAAGGACACTGGTTATTCTTGCAGAGGACTCAGGTTGATTCCTAGCACCCACATGGTGGCTTAAGACCACCTGAACTCCAGAGACTCCAAGACCCTTACTGTTGGGTGCTTTCTAGATTCCTAGTTCTAAAATCACCACCTCTGTTCTTCTGTGATACAGGGTTTTCATTCTTGAGGGGGAATTTCTTTTTGTCTTTTTTTTTTTCATTTTTAAAATTATATTGTAGGTGTTTTGCTTGAATGTATGCTTGTGTGCCATGTGCATGCTTTGTACCCAAGGAGGCCAGAGGAGGGCATTAGATCCCCCCTGGAACTGGAGTTACAGGCAGTTGTGAGGCACGTGGTGCTGAGAATCAAACCCAGGTCATTGGGAAGAGAAACCAGCACTCTTAAGCTCTGAGCCATCCTCCAGCCTTGTATTCTACTTTCAGTTTGAACCAGATCTGCTCTCCTGCTTTCAGAGGGCTGTTCTTTGAGTGGCTCAGTGATTGTTATGTGGATGCTTCCGGCTAGGGCGTCCTCATTGGGAATCGCCAGGAGAACTAACTCGTGAAGAGTCAAACTCAGATGAGGGTAGTGAGCTACTTTATACCAGAGTGTCTGAAGGGTTAAGAGGTGTTTGCAACTAAAACAGCAGCTTAGAAGTAGTCTCCTACAGATGTCAAGAGGTGATAGGAGAGTTGGAAATAAAGATGAGCTGTTTAGGCAAATAATTAGGACACAATTAAGGCCAATTTGGCCTCTTGCTGAGGGTAAATTAGACTCTCACAGAAACAGGCCAATTATCCTCAGGAAAGAGGGTAAAAGATCCTTCACTATCTTTTGAATTTGGTCTGATCTAGTTTGCTCCCGCAGAACTGCTGTGACTGAACCCTTTTCCAAGGCCAGAGTTACTGATCAAAATCTCCCAGTGATAGCTAAGGCTCCTCACTGCACTCCTACCCGAGTTTAATTTTGGAACGACTCCTGTATTCATAAAACATGGACACAGCATGCATCCATGAAGATCATCCAATTTATGTTTGATGCTTCTCGCTTCCAATACCCTTAAGAGAAGATGCAGCTTCACAGACACGTTCTGGAAATCTGATGTTCCGGACCTGCATGTTGGCAGGTGTTTGCTATTAGCCATGCACATAGGGTGTCCAGCCAGCCTCAGGCTGAGCGTCTTCCTGTCCAAGTGGACACTCTCAGTCTAGTCTCCTTGGCAAAAGGACAGAGCAGAGACTTGCTGTAGGTAGGTTCGTACCATAAAGTAACACAGGACACTGGGTCATGATAGCAGTAAAGAAAGATTCAAGGATGATCCCAGAAAATACAGAACTTGCTTTTAAAATTCCTCAAAGACGTTAGTTAGTGTAAGCACCACTAGCCAGCATTAGGACTCACCAGAATGGTGACTGCTGACTTTATTTATTTATTTTTTTTGGTTTTTCGAGACAGGGTTTCTCTGTATAGCCCGGGCTGTCCTGGAACTCACTTTGTAGACCAGGCTGGCCTCGAACTCAGAAATCCTCCTGCCTCTGCCTCCCAAGTGCTGGGATTAAAGGCGTGCGCCACCACCGCCCGGCTTGCTGACTTTATTTTAACCCTGAGGTGTGTTCTTTCGCAGTCTTCAACAGGGAGAGGGATATAGTGCTGTGTGCCTATAATCCCAGCACTGGAGAGGCAGAGAGGCAGGAGGATTACGAGTTAGAGGCTATCTTGGATTCTATCAAGTTTCAGGCTAACCCAAGCTACCTAATGAGACCTTGTCTCAAAAATAAAACTAAACAAAAACCCCAAGAGTTTGGGTTGTAGGTGTAGTTCAGTGGTAGAATATTTATAAAATCCAAAGATTTGTCTGGGGTTGTGAAATGTTTGTCCAGGACACATGCATATGGGATTCAATTTCTAGGTCTGATAATAACAATAATAAAAATAATTTGAGCATGGTGGCAGTCTACACCCATACTCCCAGCACCAAGAGGTGAGCTGAAGAGAATGGAGAGTTCATAGGCTAGCCTGGGCTACATACTGTATCTCAAAAACAAAACAAAACAGCCTCCCCTACAAAAATCCCATGCTTTTAACGGGATTATATATTTTTTTAATTTGTGTGTGGGAGGGGCACACGTCAAGGCACACACATGGAGGTCAGAGGACAACTTACCAGAGTTGGGTCTCTGCTTCCACCATTCAAGTTCTGGGAACAGAACTCAGGTGTCGGGCTTCAATCCTTAACTGACTGAGCTATCTCTCCAGCCCCTTTGAAGACTTTTACAGGCCACTTCTGCCAGCTACCCCACTAGCAAGTCTTCAGGGATTTTCTTTCATTAAAATTGTGATTTTCAACAATGATTAAAGTTTTAAATTTGGGAGTTTAAACTGATACTCAGTAAATAATCCAGTATGAGGGGAAAGTGCATGTCTAAGTCAGCTTATTTTAAAATGGAATATTTTGGGCCAGTAGCTCAACTAATAAAGGTGCCGGCCACCAATCCTGAAGACCTGAGTTTATCTATGGAACCCACATGTGGAAAGAAAGGACTGATCCCAAAAGTTATTCAACCTAAGACCTGCACGCCACCCCGTATACACATAAATAAGTGTAATTTGAAAAAGAATTGCACTCCATCTTGGGTATACAGATACAGCCAGAATTCTTGAACCCATTATTAGCACACTTCCTTTGGCATATCTGTGGGTGTTCCTGAGGGAAGGTCAAATGTAATCCAAAAAAACCATGACAGAGTCTAAATGCCCCTAAAGAACAGACAGCCCTTCTTAAAGTTCACTAAAAAGCAAGCACTTTTAAAGTACAATTTGTCTATGTCTCATTTTTATCTCTGCTTTAAGAAAGACTAGCATACTAGCCCAGGGGAAGCAGAGGTAAACAGATCTGAGTTCGAGTCTAGTCTGCGCATTAAGTTCTTGGCCACAGGAATCTCCACGGCAGTGTTTGTACTACATGTTTGCCTTAAGAGAACAGAATGCAAACAGACCTCTGGGGCTGTAATAACCACACCAAAGTGGCGAAGGAGACAGTCCCAACACCACCTCAGCCAGGAACCACAGGCGGCCCTGGAAGAGACACCAGGCTCTTCTAGGGAAGGTACAGAGGCTTTAGTTGTCTCAGAGGGTTGGCAGTCAGCGGTTAGCAGGGCTCTCAGTAACATGCTGTTTCCCGTGAAGGTCTGCCGGCCGCCACTCAGAGCAGTGACGAGGATGGCATCTGGGACATGCCTGGCTTCCCAATTCTACTTGGAGTTGGACATCTGACATCAACCAATTGCATTGGACAAGCCCCTCCCTCAGAGAACTCAGAAGGCACCTCAGGCCGCACCCCAGGCCGCCATTCATTCAGCTATGCCTTTTGTAATACGGCTATTGGAAGAAAGAAAAATGAAGACAAGAAAATAACTGTATGTGATGTGAGCAGCAGGTACCTGGGGGTGGAGGGTCTTATTGCCTCTCCAGGGGTGCTGCCTGACACAAAGATCCTCAGATTCAAGGTACAGACCTTTAAAATGCATCTTAAAAAGTGTTTTGAATTGGGCTGGCTTTTTTAAAAAGACAAAATAGCAAAATCAATAAAAGGAGTAGTGTTTTTTGTGGCCTGTTCTTTTAAGAAAGTGGGACATTGGGAAATTCCAGTGGACTGTGAGTAGATACCTAGGTGCAAGGATATTGTATGCTAAGAACCAAGCCATGACATTAGGAAGATAAAGCTGGGTCTTGACAGTGAAGCACTCGCTCTCCCAGACTGACTTCTCGCCATGGTCCTGACCTGACAATATCTCCTTCCTGAGGGCTGGAGAGATGGCAATGGCTCAGTGTGTAAAGCTCTTGCTGTAAGCATGAGAACCAGGCTTCAGATCCCTAGAACTCATATAAAGCAGGATGTAGAAGCACCAGTCTGCCCTCTTAGCCCAAGATGAAGGCTGAGAACCCCTGAAGGTATGCAGGCTAGGCAGCATGGTATACCCAGTGGCAACTAGGAGACTGATCCAAATAAGGCAGGTGTGAGGCAGCAGAGGGTTCCGGGCTGTCCAGCAGGTTGAATATGCAAGGCCCTCATTCCATCCCCAGCACTACTGAACAATGAAAGAAAGAGAAACATGTGTTCCTGGATTGTTTGTAAAGGAGAGCTTTTCCTTTCCTTTCAAGATAATATGGTGGGACAACACAAGGCTCATGGAATTTTATGAGATAGCCATATCTCAATGGCCAAGCAATAAGCAACTTTCTTCTCCCTAAAGAGGGGGTAATTAACAGCTAAATGTTCAGACACACTGTGAGACCCTTGGAAACAATGACAGGAGGTGGCAGGGGTCACTTCTCAAAGTGTTTGCATTCTCTGCAGAAGTGAAACCACACTGGTTGTCTGGGTGTTGGATGTCAGGCAGACTCTAACTGGGTTTCTGAGGAGATGGTGTCCATTCTGTAATCAGGCCGGCTTCTCTTTCCTCAGGCTTCATATGTGGTAAGTCGCTGGAATTTGACCCAAAAACACTTAACCACAACCCTACCAAGGTCCAGAATGCCACTGACAGCTAATCAGGCTCCCTGACAAAAATTAACTATGAACTACAATCCCCTTAAAAGCAAAGGAGCCTAGAGAGCTACTGATCTGAGCAAGTGTCCAGATGTTTCCCTAGGAGCTGAAGTGTGGGTTGGTGAAGAAACAGTCTGACACGAAAGGCTACAGATTCAGCCCATGCGAGAGAAGGAACATAAAGATATTCCAGAGTGAAATACAATGATCTACCCATCACTGGCTCTCACCATCTGCTTCATGTCTTTACACCTTCTCTCCCTCGTTTTAGAGACACAAAGGTTCTAATGAAAGCTTTGGGCCCCTCCTATAGCACAAGTGTAGAACTTGTCTACACCCCCCCTCCCCGCCCCCAGACCCCCGAGCCGGCAGGCTGTAATGTGCTAAGAACATGTCTCACTTACCAAGATCACGTCACTAGTGATCTCCTGGTATCGCCTCAGCCCCTTATAAGTTAGCTGTTCTTTTTACCCTGGAAGAATCACCCATTCCTGACCAAGCAGCGTTCACACTGGAGTACAGACTGCAGTATGTCTGGCCGTGCGAACTTGCAGCACAACCACTGTGGGGTAGGAGGGCTCCTAGTTGCCTCAATAGCTCTAATGACAGAACCCTGACTAAATCCATGGGCTTATTTTCCCACCAGAGACATGATGCTCGTCCTTAGTTTCAGAAGAGGGACCAATAATTACTGTAGTACTTGTGAGATTCCAGTTAGCTGCATGTCACAATCTTCTAGGGAGGAGAAAACACAAAACCGGAACCTGCCCTTGCCTCTGAGTCTTTAGTGTTATTTTGCTGGCCTCCTGATTAAGTCCAGGCATATCCAATCAAATCAGCTGTGCAGCAGACAGTAAAGAGTCCCCACAAGCACTCTAACCCCACCTTGTGACCAGGTGGACACAGTCCGTGTCCATATTTACCTCTTACCTTATTGCTCTTCCCAGGGAACCCTGGCTCTTCAAAATTCAGTCAAATGTTTAACCTGTTCCTAAGATCCAGAATACACACATTCAGATGTGCAAACTTCAGTGAACCCAAAAGAAAAGTTTATTGTCCCAGTCTTGATACATTGTGACGTTGTAACTAAAAACAACCATAATCCTTTCCTATGATGATTTTTGATGACAGACTAACAACCAAGTGCACAAACACAAAAGATGTCAAAGAATCTCAAAAGTTTACCCTTCCCACAATTTCTCTTCAAAAGAGAATTAGAACCAATGCTGCCACCCAGTGGCCAGTCAAACAAATCCAGTAGTGGCTAAGCAAAGCAGGCCCTAAAACAGCTTACCTACCTGTTTTCCTGGCTAGTACTTAGGGGCAGTGCCCTACCTATCCTCTTGGAGTACAGAGACCCACCTCTAGCCTGGGACACAGACTCCCTCACACAGATTGTTCTCTACCCATACAAGGTCCTACAGCTGCTTAGTCCTACAGCTTAACAGATGACACAAAAGACCATGGGCTCATCCAAGATCTTCATGTGTTCAGAGTGTGTACACAGTAATTTTGATGTCTGTGGACTCAAACACCTCTTCGAGAATCGCAGATACATTTTCCCACTGCAGACGATCTAGACCACATCCAATCCTGAGAACAAAAGAAAACACCGTCATTTCTTGGTCTTTTGGTTAAGAGGAAGTGTGAAAAAACAAGCCTCCACTGGTTATAATGAAAGCACTTAGGAACCCGCTTCCCCTTTGGGCTCTAACCAAAGCAGTTACCCGGGCTCACACCTATAGGAAGTCATGATGAAGAATCTCCAAGTTGACTCTTGTTGTGAAGTCACTCAAGATAGCTCTTAGGCGGCCCTCATATCTCTTTGCTTTCCAATTATCTCTAATTATTTCACTCTTTGACACAAGGCCACTAGCCTAGTTACCCTTTCAATGAAAATTAACTTGAGTGGGTGGGAAAATGTCCGTATGTTTAAAATGTACTTAAAATACTAGAATGTTAGGGAGCATGCAGAGGGAGGGTCTTAGAAAGGAAGCCAAAATGGAATGTCCGGAGATGCTGCTGGCTGTGGCCCCAGAGTGAGATCTTTCTAACCAGATGGTCAACTCTACCACCTGACACTTTCCTTCTAATGTGACACTGTATTGATCCTCAACAGACAGAAGGCCAAAGGGGAAGCTTAAAACTGCCAATTTCACACGACAGCAGGACAATCAAATTCCCAAACAGTGACTTAAAAAAAAAAAAGTTTCTGATACATAAGCCTCGAGTATATTGAAGAAGGGATGATGGGCTGGAGAGAGGCCTCTGGCTGCTCTTCCAGAGGACCAGGGGTTCAATTTGCAGCATCCACATGTCAGCTCACAACATCTGTAACTCCGGTTCCAGGGATCCAACACCCCTGGACTGACATACATGCAGGCAAAACACTAAAGCACATTAAAAAATAAAAAGAAGGGATGTTGTGGTCACACTGAAAGTCACCTGAGCTTTGGTTAGTCCTGACTGAAAACTACTCGGGTATGGACCAGGTCCTCAAGAGGAAGCAAAGGGTCACTGAAGACCAATGTCATATACGTCCTCAAAGGGACATCGAGGACATCCTGACTGCTACCCACAGGAACCACAAGCAGGCATGCAGCATAAAAGGCAGAGGTCACTGACAACTTTCCTAACACCAAATTCAATTGAGGAGATCAGCGGCTTAGTCTCCATCCCAAGATTCCACTGCTTTAGGAATACAGGCCATAGCCTCAACACAATGGCAAGAATTCAACCATGGCCACTCCCCATGGAGCTGAGGCAGATGAGTGCCTTCCGTTACTCAGCTGATTCACTCAAGTCAGGCGAGAATACAGATAGGCTGCGCCAGCACAACCACTCAGTGGGGAGCTCCCAAAGCAGGGACCTGTTTACATCTACACTCTAGGCTTGGCCTGGAAGTTAGAGATTAAACTCCACCAGTCACTTTGGGATCCCCTTGCCTGGGCATGGAGAGGTCCGTGACACCGTTCTTCAAACAATGGGACTTCATGGCTTCTAAACTCTTCTGTAGGTTCTCATATGTTGGCTTGTGTGAAGCCCGTTTCTTTGTGATCTGAACACAAAAGAAAGGATTCGAGTTCTCATTAGCTCCATCTTCCAATACAGCAGTCAACAAAGAATCGATCAGCTTCCTCTACATCCTGAAAATTCCAAGAATAAACCTGGCTTTATAGATTAATTCACCCAATTCATCTAAAGCAGGGACGATAACACCCTACAGCCGCAGGAAAATCCATCAGTGACTGAGAAACAGACTCTGCTGAGTAACAAGGAAAGCCATGAACAGGAAAGCTGAAGCCTCTGCCTTGCTTAAAGATCACGGTGAAGGGGCACGCTCGTGCCAAGCCGGCATCCTGCCTGAGCAGTCTGTTCAGTCAGAAATCATGCTCCTCTGCTTTCTGTTCCCGACAGAAGCAGCAGCAAGAGCTAGTTCTAACTGAAAAGCAGTCTTGGCTTTGAAGACCCACTTGGCAGGTTAGTGTGTCTCCCAAGTGTTTGCTGTCCAGAAAAGGCTTGTTGTGGGCTGGCTCTAAATCACCCTCCACCAACTGTAAACAAAACTACCTCTTCTGGGACCAAAGATGGGGTGAAAGATAAAGAATCCCACATTTCCTGCAGCAGAGGACAGGGCATTTTGTGGCTCTTAACAGAGATTAAAGGCCTCAGGGAAATCTCTCTCGAGATAGGGTTTCCTCTCACTATGACTAAGAAATAGCAGTCGATTGCCAAGATCTGCCACTCTTAGACCCCAGGCCCATAGAGGACAGCACAGTGGTCTCACTATGGAGCTGGGGCAGCCTGGTACACCTGCCTCAGTGCTCTAAGCAGCCAGCACCTCTGAAGCTGAGCTGACAGAAAACTGGGAACTGTTTGGCATTCTTTGCTGTCTAGGATGGAGCATCATGACCAATACAGAGAAGTCCATCTACCTGTCCATCTACACAGTATGAAGATTTGGCCCCATCTTACCAAGTAATATATATATCGCCCATCTCTCTTCAGAACAGCCACTTCTCCAGACTTCTTTTCTAAGAAAAACAGTTATTTAATAGTAAAAATGAAAAAGAATGTCTATTTCCACCCTTATGATAAAACAATTGTTATAGACCTGACCACACTTAACCCAATTTCTAATGCACTGTGATCTGCCCACTTATGTCTTAAAACTGTCTTAAAATGGACTACTTTCAAAAGTTGTCAGACAAGTTTATTCAACAAGATCTGTGTGTGTGTGTGTGTGTGTGTGTGTGTGTGTGTGTGTGTACAGGTAGGCACAGACAAGAGGTCAATATTGAGTGCTTCCTCAACTACTTTCCAGCTAATTATTAAAAGTAATTACTTTTATTATTTTTAAGTTATGTTCATGTATGCATATGTGCACAAGTATAGGTGCCTGTGGAAGCCAGAACCATCAGAGTTCCTGGAAGCAGAGTTACAAGCAATTGTGACACCCCATGTGGATGTTAAGAATCAAATTTGGGTCTTCTTCAGAAGCCATACATGCTTTTAACCACGGAGCCATCTTTCCAGCAACCTCACCCCATCTAATATTTTCTTTCTTTTTATTCTTTTTTTTTTTTTTTTTTTTTTTTTTTCCCCACGAGATGACTCGAACCGGCGCACCAAGAGACGGGGCGCCCTCTGCGGGCGGGAGCCTTAAGGGCCGAGCCACCGGCGGTTCGTTGTACCTAGCTTTACAAAAATAAAATGAACTCAAACACTTGAGATCTGAGGATGAAACTTCCACCTTCATGCTTGTTCAGCAAGCACTTTACAGACTGAATCATGCCCCTATCCCAACAACAACCTTTCTACAGTATTAAACACTATAAGGAACATTCCCCCTCTGCATCCCACTCCCTACTTCTTCATGCAGCCCCGGCTGCCCTAGAACTTGCTCTGTAGACCAGGCTGACCTTGAGACCTGCCTGCCTCTGCCTCAAGACTGCTAGGATTAGAGGTGTGTGCAACCACACGATGCTATGAGAAACATTTAAAGCCCTTAGTTATTACATTGTCTACTCAGAAACAGCACTATCATTTGCTTTTTGTTGTTATTTGTTTGCTTCCCCAAGATAGGGTTTCTCTGTGTAACAGCCCCAGCTGGCCTAGAACTCACTCTGTAAGCCAGGCTGGACTAACAGAGATCCACCTTCCTCTGTCTCCTAAGTGTTGGGATTAAGGGTATGCGCCACCATCATCCAACTTAATGTCATCATTTAAAATAACTGTAACCAAAAGCAGCAAGCTGCTTTTGTCCAAGCCTAGAGTCATAACAAATGGTAGATATCCTTAGAAGTCTGGAGGAGTAGCTGTTCTGAAGAGGGATAGGATGAACTAGTCTGAGATATGTATTATAGTACATCTGAGAAACTCTAGATGTACCATAATACATAGTTCTTATTTAAAGTCATTGGCAGAAAGTGGTGGAGGGGTCTGTAAAGTGGTTTCCAAACTACTCTTCATAGGTCTAAGTACATAGCCCTGGCTAGCCTGAAACTTCTCATGGAGATCAGGCTTGTCTTGAACTCACTGTGATCCATCCCCTCCATATCTCAGTTGCTGGAATCAAGGTGTCTGCTACCACTTCTAGTCCAAACCACACTTTGAAGAATGAGTTGAGAAAGCCTGATGTAGTGGCTCATGCCTGTAATGTCAGTATTCAGGACACTGAGCCAGGAAGACTGCTTAGAGTTCAAGACAAGCTTATGTTACATAGCAAGAGGCAGGCCAGCCTAGGCTACAAAATGAGACTCTGCTTCAAAGAAAGAACGGAATATTTAGTATAGGATCTTGACCTCCAAAGCATATGGAACTTGATAAGCCCTTCAGTTAACCAAAGTTTGGGAGAAGTGAAATATTTGGGAAGACAAACTGTTTGAGGGTTTGGGGAGATGAGTTAGTGAAGTGAATAATGAACAAACATGAGAATCTTGGTGTGATCCCTAGCATCCACAGAAAACCTAGGTGTCAGGTACACACTATACAGCCCAAACTGGAAAAACACAGCGGAGGATGCCCAGGACTAACCCAATGGGGCTAAATGGACAAACTCTATGTTATTAAGAGATGCCGTCTCACCCTTGGCCTCTTTACACGTATGTATCTACACACTGCAAACTCATACACAAAAAGGGGAAGAGACTGGAAACTTTGACAACTCCGAGTGTGGTAAAGATCCACACCAGAGGGCAATCTTGAGGAAGTTAAAAAACTACAGCAGCAGCAACAACAACAAAAAAATCCTTTCCAGTTAAAAGCAGTCACTAGAAATCTCTTTGACTGTACATGTACGCAGAGTCTAATGGAAGACCAAACCAGGCTCCAGCCAGCATGAAACAGGCTACGATGCTACGATGCTCCCAAACTCACGTTGACTTAACAGTTCCTGCACCCCTCCAAATCTCTTCTTGAAGAGAACAGCTATTCCAGCACCCATTCGACAATCCTCACTGACACACTGGGCTAGAGAGTCTGTTTTGGGGCATGCGAAAAGATCTCCTTTCACGTAAGTGATCTAAAATGTGCAAAGGAAAAACAAAGGTTAAAAACAGAAAACTCTTTCTCCTTTCAGATCTTCAACAGAGCCCCACTGTCTCGCCCTGCTTCTCTGACGCTCTGAATTAAAGACAAAGCTTCCCATCTTAAGGAGTTAACCACTATATTTTAAAGTATCTGTAAAAGGAAAGTGAGGGATGATTGTTATCTGCCTAGGATTGTATTAGCCTTTCCTAAGTAAATCAGCTAGAGAGAAACAAACATGTGAGAATCCAATTATTAGTTTAGTTAAAAAGTGTTTATGCTTTTGACCTCAATTATTCTGAATTTCACTTCACCGATAAATTTAATAGTTGTTACGCACTCGACTTCCTTCTGGATCTTCATTAAGGCAGCTGGCCATGATACTGAGTCGCTATTTCCAGAATTTAAGAGTTTCTTCTGCTAATGGAAAGAAAAAGCAAAAACGCTCAGGCAGCCTGAACACAGCTTGTTCAGATCACCCCGACAACCCACTTAAAGTTTTCCCCACCTCCTTAAGGTATTATCTCTGAATGTGAGTCCACTCAGCCTCTAAGAGGCAACACAGAACAGCTTTCCAGGAGCGGAAGCAAAGGCGGTCCCAAGACACTCCTCCTTACTTCAAGCCTTCTCCTAGCAGGGCAGGTTTAGGACACTCCAGTATTTTCCCAGAGAATATGGCTTAGAATGGGAAAGAAAGACTTGGCCGCAGGCAGGCACACTGAGCGGCGATCAGAGTGAACCGAACTCAGGTGGAGAGAACAGCTTCTCAGGGAAAGGTCACCATCTGTCTTGGAGGTGCAGGAAGGGTCTGTCCCCCTACCCTAAGGAGGGCAATCCTGGGATCCCGTATAAAAGTGGGCGCTAGGGTCATCCTTCACCTACCAAGGAATCGGCCGTCAGCAGGCCCTCCTCCACGCAGGGAAGGGTTCGAGATGAAACCCTCGTAGGTGGGAAGCAACAGAAGAGCCCAGCACAGGACAAATCCCGCCAAAGCCTTTTGACTGTAAGCACTCAAAATGGCCGCCCCCATCCCTTAACGGGGCGGAAGTGAGCCTCTCTAGCTAGGGAGCGGTGCCCTCTCTCTGTAGGAAGGGCTTCAGAGTTTCCGGCGGTAAATTCCGTAGTCTCCGGCCGCCGCTCAGGCATGCGTACCAAGATGCGGACCCCGACTTCAGAAGAAGAGCGCTTGCGCATTTGGCCCTAGGGGGGTGGGCCCCTGTGGACGTTTAGAAATAGGTGGACAGTTTAAAAAAAAAAAGGGGGGGGGGGAGGCGTGTTAGCGCTTGCGTAGTAGATAACTCAGGGCGGTGTTTTAAGAAGAGTTCGGAGCTTGTGGAAGGCGCCTGCGTAGTCCTCTGGCAGAAGGCGGTGTCAAATCCAGGAAGTGGGTGTGGCCACTGGAACGCCTGCGCGGTGCTCACGCTAGGGGGCGGGGCCAGGTTGTCCGGGGTTATGGGGCGTGGTCTCGAAGGCGCTTGCGCGAAGGCTGTTGGAGGGAGGCCCGATTCCCCTTTGTTCAGATTCGCCATTTTGCGAGGCAGCGGCAGTGGCGGCGGCGGCGGCGGCTGGAGCCTCTGATTGGGTTTCGGGGTCCGGTACTGGAGCCAATCAGCGCGGGCAGCGAACCGGGGGAGCGAGGCACGGTGAGTATGAGGAGCCAATATCCAGCGGCCCAGAGCCGGCCCCAGCGCCCCGATTGGCGGGTCTCGCTGACCACTCAGGAGAGGCCCAGGCGTCCGTCGAGCCCGGGAGTCGAGCCGAGGCTGCCCGAGCTGAGTAGCCAGCGGCCCCGGCTTGGTGTTTGTGGGGGGCCTACCGGGGCCGTCCAGCTTTGGGATGGCGCCCTGGAGCCAGGCTTTTCGGGACCTGGATCCTCTCCGGGTGCTGGTGGCAGATGCGCCGCTGGTCCCCGATCCTCGGGTCCCCGGAGGTCAGGTGGCTGACCGTCCAGCCACGGGCCGTGGCGGTTTCCCCACGTAGTTCCAGCCTCATCCTACGGCCTGTTCTTGTGTCCCCGCGTTCCGGGCCCCGACGAGGCCCACGTACCCTTGAGCTCTGCGCAGTTGGGACTACAGATCCGGAGCGAGGCTAGGCGGAGACGCGCGGCGCGGCCTCCAAGACCCACCCCGGGGCCGTTGGCGCGCCCCTCCTCTCGGCCCGCCACCGGGGCTCCGGGCCGGCGCCGTTACCACCCCTTTCTGGCTCGTCATTTCCTCCCCGCTCTGTCTGCGGTGTCGGCACACCTCGGTGCTGGAGCCCAACCAAGCGCTCTTCCTCTTTTTGCTCCATGTCTCGGTGTTAGAAGCCTTGATGTTGCAGAACTGATAACCTTGTGCATTCTTAATGATTGGGGGCACACATCTCGCTGTTCTGTTATCCATGTCTTCTCCCTTGATCTTTCTCCCATGCTCTCTGGTTTTGTTTTCCTTTAATCTTTTTGTGACAGTCTCCACTGAATAGCTCAGCCCACTCCTGTCTATTAATACACTTTGAAATCCCGCGCGAACGTTTTCTTAACTGATGCTGTAAAACTTAACACTTAATGCCTAGATTTTCTTTTCCTCTTCGGGCGACAGGAAGTCTTCAAAGGGCTGCTAGCTATTAGTCTTTGGCGGGCATCACTAAAGTGCTGCAAGGGGGAGAGGAGCCATGCCTGCTCTGTGGAGATTGACTGTTGTTAGTGTTTCATAGGGGTCTAATCCAGTACAGAGGAGTGCTGTTTGCATGAGGAAGCCTATTTTCATCGCCACACTTTTGATTGGGTGTTGGAGGATAGACTTGTGAAAAGAATGACTGGAACAGATAGTGCATTGGACGCAGAGAAGGCCAGTAGTACTGAGTTTAGGCGGGAAAGTCCAGTTTGTAAAAACCTTGGCAGATCTTACAAAGGCATTCTTGAAAACAGTTTTGACTGGAAGTTAAAAGTGATCTAGAGTGGATTACTCCCATAACCTTGGGGGGAAAGGTTGCTGACCTGAGGATTCTTTCTACCCCATAATAATAGCTGGATTTTTTTTCTTTAAAGGAAGAAAACATTTTCTACCTGGGAGAGGGAAATTATTTTTTACTCAGGTGAAGCGGGAGCGGATTTTCTGTGTGTGGTTTCTTGAGTCCCATTTGCCGAACTCACAGTCAGGTGGACTGTGGGTGTGAGAAAACAAATCCAATGTGCCTTCCAAGCCAAAACGGGTTGTATTTACATTTTTCTTTAAATTGTTTTCTAAATTCTAGTTTGTTTTCTTTCTTTCTTTCTTTCTTTCTTTCTTTCTTTCTTTCTTTCTTTCCTTTTTTTTTATTGCTATAAGCACCACACCAAAAGCAACTTGGGAGGTGTATTTCATTTTCCACCATGAAGGAAAGTAAAGACCAGACTCAAGCAGAAGCCAAAAAGGGAAAGGGTGCTGTTTACTGGCATGTTCTTCATGGCTTTCACAGCCTTAAGCGTGGGTCTCTTTCGATAGCACCGATAGGTTTGTGCCTTCCCACATTGAAGAAAATGCCCCAGAAGCTTGCCTGCTGGTCAGTCTTAAGGAGGCATTTAATCAATTGATGCTTCCTCATACTGGAAGACCCTCGCTTACGCCAAGTTGACAAACTAGTCAGCACAACTTCTCACATTTGCAATAGTAAACGGACTGCCTCAGGACACCCTCAGGCTTTTTAAGAATATATTTGTCTCGTCTTTGGACTGGGTGTTCACACTTTGGTTGCTATTTTAAAAATGGTTGCATCTGTCCACTTCAAAACTGCCAAATGTTTTTGTGGACAAAAGGTAGTTATCCTCTGGTCACTGTGACTCTAATTCACATGACACACATTCCTAGTGTTTTCCCCAGTGGAAAAGCCTTTGTCCCCCAAACTCCATTTACTTTATTTCCCTTTAGGAGTCTAATATATATTTTTGCTCCTTTTTAGACTTAAAATCCAAGTCTTTGAAGTTAGAATCTTTCTTTTTTAATTCATGATATATTATTAGTGTAGAAAAGGAGCAAATTTGGAGCAGTCTGGTGTCTGTGATTGTCAAGTCAGGTGGACTGGTGATCATATGCTCATTGTAGTAGCACTTCTGGGCATTTCAGCTTTTGAATCTCTGTAGATTAACTTTCTAGGTGCTGGCCAACTGCTCTGGGACATGTAAATGGGCAGGAATGCTATGGAGAGAGAATGTCTCAGGCCAGAGTGAATCCGTTCTCATTCATAGTCTCACTTTTAAAAACACATTCACAAGTTTGTAGAAGAGCTAGACAGACTAAATCCAGCTGGCTCAATTCTGTCATAAACTTGGGCAAAGAAATCTTGAGGAAAGGAAGTGTGTCACAGTTCTGCTTGCTGAGGTTGACGAAGGAAGGAGCATGTAGCACTGGAGCCAAGAAGCAGGCACCATGAGCAGCCTGAGGGTTGCACGCCAAGCTCTGTCACTCCTTGTCAATGCAGAATGACTGCTGGATTTGAAGCTGCCTTCTTTTTTACCCTCAAAGCACAGTAGGTCTCAATGGCCTGAGAGTGGAACATTTGTTTCAGCAAAATAAATAAATTAGATCCAAATGTTCCTTACAGTCATTCCAGCCCTCATACCCACTCCAAGCTCCATTCTGCATTTAATCTGATACGATGCAGGTTTAGGAAATTTAGCCAAGAAGAAAGCTTTATAAGAAAGAGTCTTGGGACTAGTGGAAGTGTTGAAATACAACGGATGTTAATATCTTTTTTTCTTTTTTTACATCAAAATATAATCATTGTATATGTATGTATTTTGGTGACTTTTTAAAGCTCTCCACACCTGTACAGTCTCCACTTGAGGAAATTTGGTCATCTCTAGAACAGCACCTCCATTCAGTTTCCCCACCTCCCTCCCTCAGGCTCAAGGAATTCACATTTGCTTTCTGTGGAGGCTACTGTTATCAGAAGTTCTTATCATGGGGACATGCTTCTTTATATTGTAGCCTCAGTTTGTTAGTCTGGAGACAGATACATTGTTAGACACAAGGTAAAATTTGGGAACATTGGGTGGACTATGATAATGTAGGCTTTTAATCCCAGCACTCAGAAGGCAGAATCAGGTGGATCTCTTAAGTTTGAGGGCAGCCTGGACCATGCAGCCACCTGTCAATACCCTCAAGCGCCCTCACCCCAAATAAGGGAAACATTAGTTTCCCTAATGGAGCCACTTAGTTTGGCTGATTTTCCATATTGGACCTGGAGTCTCAAGAACCAGCTCAGTTAACTGGCTCAAAAAGGCTGGTGTAAAAATCTGTAAACATAGCCAACTTTTCAGTTGAGGAGATTAGTATTCAGATTATAGAAAGAGCTCAGAAATTACAAAATAATGTAAGCATTAAACAAGCAAATAGATTAGACAGTTCTCAAAAGAATACAAATGGCCTGTAGATGTGTTTAAAAAATAACATGCTGAGCCATCAGGAAAATGCAGATCAAAACTACACTGTAATTCCTCCTCACACCAGTCAGAGTAGCTGTCATCAAGAAAATAGAGTGCCGGTGAGGATGGGAAAAGCTCTTAAACATTATGGGTTGGAATAGAAGTCAGTTCTGCCCCTCTCAAGTTTTTGGAAATTGGTGTATTAGTCATAGTTCTCCAGGAATAGAACAGAGACTGACTGTATGTGTGATTAAGGTTCCTTATAAGTAATCCAATTAGTCCATCAGTGGCTTTCTACCAACAGAAAGGCCAAGAATCTAGTCGTTCAGTTCATTAGGCTGGATATTTTGATTTCAGCTGGTCTTCAGTATATGCCAGAATCTAGAAGTACAGCTGTACAGCTGGTGAAGGAATGAACTTGCCAGCAAGGGCAAGCAGGCAAAGGGCAAACACTTCTTCCAGTTCCTTTATATGGACTGCCACCAGGTGTAGCCAAATTAAAGGTAGGCCTTACTGTATCAAATGATTTAACTTAAAAAAAATTCCTCACAGGTGTGTCCAGCTGCTGGGTTTTAGCTAAGACCAGATGTATCAAGTTGACACCAAGAAAAGCCATCACATTGTAGACACCCCCCCCCCCCCCCAAAAAAAAAAAAAAACCAAACAAACCCTCCACTATGTGATCTTGCTTTACTGTCTTGGGTGTATACCTGAGGAAACTAGAGTCAACACATACCAAAGGTGCAGCACTCCATTGCTGTGCCTTCACCACCAAGTTAGGGAATCTGTAGGTACCAGTCAGTGATGAACTGGTAAAGAAAAACTGTGTGTGCTCAATGGATTACACATTATGTTGTTTGTAGGGAAATGGATCGTACTGGAGCTTTGTAGTAAGGGAAAGAAGATATACTCAGAAATAAAAATACCAAATACAGTCTCTCAAATACATAATCTAAGACAAAAAGGGGGATTATTTGTAAAGTGAAAAATGGGGTCAGAGTAGTTCAGACAAGTTATGTATATTGTAAAAACATACAAATACAAACCATTGTTATATAAAGTGAACACATGCTAGTAAAAAGTAGCAATCAAGTTTGCATACATTGCTCATGAGGTAGTGATTCAATTTAGTTATGTTGCCATTCATATTACCTTCCCTTTGTAAGTCTGTAAGTTCAAGTCAGAGGCAGAAACTCCTCTGTATTGAGTAGTCCATTGGGGCCCACAGTCCAGGCACAGTGGTCTACTCTGTACTGAGTAGTCCATTGGGGCCCACAGTCCAGGCACAGTGGTCTATTTGGGTTATGGGTGATGAGCCTGATCATTATTTCTGTTGAATATTTCCCCTTCATTGTAATGTAGCAGTTTCCAGACAGTGAAGCTGAAAGAATGTTTTGAATATCCATGTACTTACTAATTAGACTCTATAATTACCATCTGCCAAATTAAATGCTGGTCCATCTCTTCACAAACTCATTTTATTTTTTATTACTATAAGAGTAAGTTACTACTGGGGGGAAACACTTAAGATATAGACCCAGAAAAGAACACTGTCTCACCCAAGTACCGAGGACTGATCAATTCCCACCTTGCTTGGCTTGGGAGATAAGACAAGGTCAGGCTTTTCCAGTGTGGTGTGACACTAAAGGATATGAACTTTATGAGTAGGGCCGAATTGGCCCTGGAAGTAAGTCTTAAGAATTGACAAATGGGGTTTTGTGAAATTAAAATTTAGCAAAGTAAATAGCCTCTAGAATCTCAGTTTTTGCCAGGATACCATTAGTGTGTTGGTCTGTTGAAGAAAACCACTCATCCTCAGGGTAACTACCCTCCTTTAAGACAAGGTCTCTCATTGTTTTGAGGCTCACCAATTAGGCTGAACTAGAGGCCCAAAAGTCGTGCTGTCTCAGCCTTCCCAGCTCTGGCCTTATAAACTGACAAGCACACCTAGTGTTACAGGCATTTTGAGATCAAGCTTAGATCCTGCTCGTGAGGCAAGTACTTTCCCAGCTGAGCCATCTTCCCAGAACAGCAAACATTAACACCAGAAGACTAAAACTGCCAGTCAGATGGGCTCTGCAGTTCTCAGAAGGACACAAAAGGAAGGGCCAGCATTTCCTTAGCCACTGGGGCCATGCAACTCAAGACTTACCCGCCCCACCTTCCTACCCAAGTCAAAACAGCTCTCATCTAGAAACTAAAGACCAACAAATGCTGTGAGGATGTAGGGTGGGGAGTCTTAGTTATTCACACTGCTGAGGATGTAGGGTAGAGGAGTCTTAGTTATTCACACTGCTGAGGATGTAGGGTAGAGGAGTCTTAGTTATTCACACTGCTGGTTTGGTTGTACTCAAAGAATTCTGTGCTATGTCAGAAGCACTTTACTCTATGCAAAGCAACAAGGAAGTAGAACCTACCTAGATGTTTTATCAACAGAATGGATAATGCAAATGCCATGCATATGTAAAATGGAATTTTATACAGCCATAAAAATGAAATTTGCAAGAAAAACAAATCTGGAAAGTTTTAGGTGATGGATGTTCTTGGTTGTCAACTTGACCACATATAGGCTTAACTAAAACCCAAGGAGCTGGGTATACCTGTGAAGAATTTTTTTGATTGGAATCATTTGAAGTAGTAGGAAGACACATCTTTAATCCAGATCTTTTGAGGTAGGAAGATCTGTCTTTATTTTGGGCCATACCTTCTGCTGGTGCCAACTTATATAAAGGACTTGGAAGAAAGAAACTTTCTCACTGGGTCTTGGCCTGCTTGCTCTTGCCTTCACTGGCATAAGGCCTACTTCTTCAGGTTCCTGACCTATACTGAAGGCCAGTTGAGACATCAACCTCGTGGATGAACAATTACTGGATTCTTGGACTTTGTGTTGGTAGACAGTCGATGTTGAACTAGCTCGACCACAGCCTGTAAGCCAGTCTAACCTTTTCCACATAGACACATATGTGGATTTATTCTATTCTGTTCCTTCAGTGAACCCTAACTAATGCATGTTACATTTTAGCAAGATAAGTCAGACTCTTTTAACACATACAGGCCATCCTAGCTTTACTTCTGTGGTAGTGGGTGAGTAGATGTTTGTGTGGATAGAGATTATATACCTAAAAATGGTGCCACAATATGGACAGAAAATATTTTGAAGAAAGTATAGTAGAATATAAAAGAAGTTTTATATCTCAGTGTTTAGGCACACACTTGAATATTGTTATTTGTGTGTCAACTTGACACAAACTGGAGTTATCACAGAGAAAGGAGCTTCAGTTGAGAAAAATGCCTCCATGAGATCCAGCTGTAAGGCATTTTCTCAATTAGTGATCAAGTGTGGGAGGGCCCATTGTGGGTGGTACCATCCCTGGGCTGGTAATCTTGATACTATAAGAAAGCAAGCTGAGCAAGCCAGGGGAAGCAAGCCAGTAAGTAACATCCCTCCATGGCCTCTGCATCAGCTCCTGCTTCCTGACCTGCTTGAGTTCCAGTCCTGACTTCCTTTGGTGATGAACAGCAGTGTGGAAAGTGTAAGCTGAATAAACCTCTTCCTCCCCAACTTGCTTCTTGGTCATGATGTTTGTACAGGAATAGAAACCCTAAGACAGTACCTTTTAGTTTCTAAGAAATAACCTGAAGTAATCAACCAAGAAAATGTTCATTTGGGTTCACTGTTTAGGCTTTGCTGCATGGTAAATATGCAAAGAATAGTATACATGAGATTTGGTGCTAAACCAGGTTTTGAATGCCCCGTTTGGGTATTGGCACACCACGTGGAAACAGGCTGTGCTTTACCAAGTTTTAAATGCCTGCTATTATTGATGCCATTTCATTGCAGTCACTAGCCTGGACTATAGCACAGTTCCCAAAACTTTGCTAGTGTTCCTACTTAGTGCTACTTAATGGAGTTTGAAACAGGGTCTCACTATGTAGCCCTGGCTGGCCTGAAGTGAACTCCCAGTAGAGACTTGAACTCAGATCTATCTGCTGAGTTTAAGCCTGCATCACTGTACACAGGAAATTGGGGGGGGGTGTTTTGTTTATAATAGACATGATTCTGTAAGGTGGAGTTCGTTTACAGGCAAAGTTTCTCTCACTCAAGCATAGGTTTTCCTGAACTTATTGTGTAGCCCAGGCTGGCCTGACACAGGTGGTTCTCATCTTCTGTTTGCCAAGTGCTGCGACTATAAACATAAGACACCCCAGGCCCAGGTAGACTGGAAATTTTGACAAGCAAAATATTTGAACTACTTAGTAACAAACCTCTAGCCTGAGGTCGTTTGTTACATATGTGGCTCAAGAGAGTAGCATGTTTGGACCCACATGTTTATACAAATTCTCTGATGTAGACCTGCTGCCTTGAAAGTAGGCCTTGCAACAAGAGATGGTCTGACAGTGCTTGTAAGTGTTATTCTGGCAATATTGAAAGGTTATTGATAATTTTATTATCTTAACTGGGTAAGAAACAGGAAATAAGTAAAGCACACCTGGGCTTGTCTTTGAGGATGTTGTTTATAGGAGCGTCACATCCTGAGGGTTCTGATCTGGGTTGATTTATATGATATCATTATTGGTAAGTGGGGCCTAGTTAGAGGTGGGTTACTGAGAGGAGTGTTTGTTATTGGGGACTAGATCTTACCCTAGCCACTTGGAGTATTCATTCTCTATGTCCTGGCCACCATGGTGTGAACATGTACTTTTCAAACCCCACACATCCTCACAGTTAAAGTGAAAATTAAATACTGTGGCTTGTTTGTTGGTTAGTCTCTGAGGGAATTGGTTTGTGTAGCCCAAACTGACTCAAACTTTCAGCATCCTCCCTCAGCCTCTCCAGTGCTGGTATTGCAGATACCCACTACTAGCCTGATTTTTTTTTTTTTTTTTTTTTTTTTAAAGACTGTGCTATATAGTCCTCTTTTATTTAAAAAACAAAAACAAAATAACCCAAGAGAATATATGAGCATCTCCCACTGGAGTTCTTTTATATTGTAAATACTGCAAATAAGTATGTATGTATGCATGCATGCATGTATAAGAAGTATCAGAAGAGAGCCTTTACTGATTGGCTCATTTTAGGTTTTTTTCCTTCCCTTTTTAATAGGAGTTCCTACCTGGCAGCTGCCTGGGATCTGTAGAGTGAAGCTTCAGGACTCTTAACGTGGCCGGATCATGGAGCAGTATACGACAAACAGCAACAGTTCCACAGAGCAGATCGTGGTGCAGGCCGGCCAGATTCAGCAGCAGGTATGAGAGCAAGTGCACTTCAGCCATCACAGCACCACAGAGTGATGGAGCAGCGGGACTGTTTGTAGTTCTTCTGTGGAAGGACTTAGACCCAGTCAGACCTTAGGAAGTCCCCTGTCTCATGACTTCATAGCTCCTGTCTCATGCACTATGAATCAGTCTGTTGCCACCTGGTACTTGTTCTTCCTGAAAATCACTTGAAAAGAAGATTAGATGACCCTCCTGTAGCTCATTGAAATGATACCTGCCCTGCTTTTCTCTGCTTGTTTCCTTTGTTTTATGCTTACTTGTGATAAAGTAAGAATTTGGCCACAGCAGACAATTGTCAGATTCCAACCAGTCTGTTCAGAGTTAATTCTGAACAGTTGTGGTTTAATAATAAAATAATATTTGGGTGTTACTCTGCAGCTAAGTACATACTGAAAAGGAGTGCCTGCCACTGCCTTCTTCCACAGTGAAGTTGGTCAGATGTTTGAATTAATGCACAGACACCATTTTTTGATGCTTTTACCTGGGTTTATGTTAGTGAATCTCTCCCCGCCCCTACTCCTGGACTTTGGAGGGAAAGACATTGTTTCTATTTGATTATAGGCCAAGACTGTTGTTCTTAGCGTGTTTTCTCCTGAGAACAGAGGTTCACTATACAGAATAGCAGAGAGGGTGAAGGGAGTAGTGATGGTGAGTTCCAAGCCACTGATGGGGGAAATGGGCTGAGCATGGTGGCTGCCTGTCCACACTATGCTGTCGTACTGGCAGCTTCCTGAAGTGCCTTGGAGGGGCCTTCCAACTATGGGCAGAGCCTTGTTAGTGGGTCTTTCTTCTGTGAGGACTTCCCCAGGAAATAAGGTTGACTTTCTGGAAACATTGCGTCTGAGCAGTCAGTTGGATAGGAATAAATCTTCATTTGGGCATGTAAAAGCAGTAGACTCTGCAAGCCGGCATCTGGATCAAGTCACCGTGGCTAGTTCCTTCACAGGGACGCATTAAAGCCCCAGAAACTCTTCACTGTAGTTTCAAGGCTTTAAAACCTGGTAGTTTTGTTCTTGTGACCCTAAGGAAATAAAGTTCCTTTAACATATATGTCTAGCCGAAGGGGAAAATTCCTAGGGAGGACTGCATTATAAATCTTTGTATTTAAAGTCATAGAAATATGTTGTGAGGTCTACTCTAGGGACAGCTCTTGCAGCATGACAGCTTGAATATAGGAGTCCACACTTTGAAAGTTCCTGTGTGGGATGAGGTGCTTTAGAGACACCCCTCCGTCTCCCTCAGTGATCTGCTGTCTTGAGCTGCACATTTCCATCCTGATACATTTCAAGTTCTTCCTCTTCCTGTTCTCAGCAGCAGGGTGGTGTCACTGCTGTCCAGCTGCAGACTGAGGCCCAGGTGGCATCCGCCTCAGGCCAGCAAGTCCAGACCCTCCAGGTAGTGGTGCCCTCTCTGATTCTCTGTGAGCGCTGCATGAACACTGCCTGTCTGCTGCTGTTTGTGTTCGGATCTCAGATTGAATGGCAAAGCCGCATGCCTTTTGTGCTGCTAACCTGTCTCTGAGGCCAATATGCCAGTGTCCCATGCCAAGACATGTAGTGATTGCTATGTCTGTTTTCTCAGAAGTGTGCACTAAGTATGTTGCTTTAGAAAGACTGGGAAGCAAGCAACAGGAATAAATTCTACAGGTGGCTTCAGATCTTACTCAGTCCTCAGCTCCCAATCCAGGCATAGGTCAGAGTTTCATGAATTGTGTTACACTGGAGAAGGGGGTGCACACATGGGGAGACTCGGCTACACTGTTTTGTTTTTGCTAAATGTGCAACTTGACTACAGAACAGCCATTGCACTAAGCAAAGTTTATCTGAGAATCACATACCTCTCATGTCTCATTACAAGCTCTGGACAGATGATTGCATATCTCTAAGTGGCAGCATAGGACATAGTGATGATACATGTATATTGTCCAGCAGTTGGGATATGAAGGCAGGAGGAATGAGAGTTTGAGACGAAGCAAAAAGCTATTACTGGTTACATTGATATGCTTTAAAAAAAAAAAAAAAAACAAACCTGGAGCTAACCAATGCTGTTCTTCAGTATTATGTATGCTCGTTAACTATCTAAATTCCTGTGAAAAAGAGGAACAGCCTTGGTCTTCTCTGGGTTCATTAAAGAAGTAAAGGCTTTGAGAAACTGGCAAGACTCTGTAGCTGCCCACTGTCTTCCTCTGTTGAATTGGACTGACTCAGGGCCTCCATAGTCAGCTGGCATCTCACTTTATTGGGAATGTTACTGAGACTCTCCTGCAGGCCACCACCTTTCCCTGTAAGTCACTGGGTCTCAATATTGCAGCCCTTTAATACAGTTCCTCAAAGTGTGACCCACAACCATAACATTCTTTTCATTGCTACTTCATGAAGGTAATTTTGCTACTGTTACAAATTATAATGTAAATATCCGTGTTTTCTGATGGTCTTAGGCAACCCCTGTGAGAGGATCTTTCGGCCCCCAAAGGGTTGTGACCCACCCATTGAGAACCATTGCTGTAAGCACTTAACCCTCTCAGCCTGTCCCAACCCTGACACTTAGTAGTGTTTGGTGATGGCACACGACCAATTCTACACATATATTAAAATAAAAGAAGTTTGTTTTCTCTTCCTGCACAGTTTGAGTATGGGGAGAGCAGCAGCTCTCTGTTCTGCTTGCTTCATCTTTTTAATACATGAAACGGTGTCTGGGATTGTCATTAACCACTGTGTGAATGGGAATGTACCATGCTCTTAACTGTGTGGCTTGTTGTCTCATGCATGAGTCCTTGTGATCATTTGTTGTAGACACATGAGCTCCTCAGTCTCAAATCCTTTATCGCATGCATATGTAGCATATTAGTGTGGGAGGGGCTGGGGAGGGCAGGTGATGGATAACCAGAAAATAAAGTGGTTTTAAATTCGTGTCAACTTTGGGGACTGAAGCAATGGCTCAGTGTGCCCCATTTGCTATGCAAGTGTGAAGGCCTAAGTTTAGGTCCATCGAAGTCATTTAAATATGTAGGTTTGTCCTGTAACCCCAGCATTAGGAGGCAGAAGCAGGCAGAACCTGTGACTGGCTGGCTGTCCTTGTGGCAGGGAGCTCCAGGAGACTGTCTCAAAACAAGGCAGCATGTGGTAGAAGATGACATCCAATGTCAGCTTCTGGCTTCCGCTTTGACACCAAGAACTTCTTCCGGTGCGCTAGAACACCACAGCTGGGTCAGCTTACTTAGATCTAGAACACCACAGCTGGGTCAGCTTACTTAGATCTAGAACACCACAGCTGGGTCAGCTTACTTAGATCTAGATTGCACTAAAGAGAAATGGAAGGAACGGGGGCTTCTGTGAGTCTCATCGTGTTAGAAGAATTCAAATAGTTTTTTCTCCTACTCCGCAGTAAGGCTCCTGATCACATTTCCTAACACAGCACACAAAAGCATTGGTGTAGCAAAGGGAATCGATGGAGACTTAAGAGGAGAGAGTAAATAGGTCGTAAAGTCTGCAAAGTCCTGTGTTTCTCAGGGACAACCCTGAGGCTGGGCTGGTGGCTCTGATGGAGAGTAGAGGAGAGCCTCACACACCTTACACACCTAGGATACAGGAACTGCACAGGGGGTTGATGCTGTTGGAATTGACTTCTGCTGGGACTAAGGACAAGTGTGCCAGTCGGTTCTCTTAACACATTTTCCTTCAAGCAAAGACATACTCTCCAAGAGAGTTTGGGATTTGTCCTGTTACTCCTCTATCCAAAGCAGCTTCTGTCTGGCCTCTGAAAGGCATTCTTGAGTTTTCACACTGGGGTTCAAGGTTTGACTGAGCATTTGCATTGCTTCCTTTCCAGAGTGTCTGTTGATGCGGAAGACTTGAAAAGTGGACGCTCTATTTACACACAATAGCTGTCTGATTTCAGGGTTTCATTGCTTCTGATAATTAAAACAACCATGTAAATATTTACTATGCAGTTTGAAAGACTCTACCTTAATGATCACAGACTGGCTGGAAAATGTTTCTGACCACTCTTAGCTTTGTTTTTTTTTGAAAAGGAGGTCTCATCCGGCTTACCTGGAACTCGCTGCAGCCCATTCTGTCCTAAAACCCATGCTGCTCCTGCCTCAGCTTCCTGTGCACAAGTCTTTAGTGGTAGACTCTAAGCAGCAGCCATTCCTGGAATCCTCAGAGTAGATTAGAAATAAATATTTCGCTTTTTCTCGAGGCCCTGGAGGAAGCTTCAAGCGGGCTTTCAGAACTCTTCCTGTCTAGGATGTAAAGCTAGGGCTGCCTTCTGTTCACTTCTCAGCCCCGCCCCTCTCTCTCTCCACTGCCGGGCTTGAGGAGCACCTTGAGCATGCAAACAGTCCTGGTAACTTGGCTGCTTTCTTGGATTCAGCCTGTGTTTGCTGATGAATGCCTTACATCTATTGGGATTTCCCAGACTCTATATAGGTTCTGTTATATTTGACCTTTGAATAGCCAGCTTGGCACTTGATCAAAAATAATCAGAAGTATCTGAAGAACGTAAGACTTACTTTTCTTGGCTCTGTAGAGATGGTTCAATAGTTAAGAGTGCATATTGCTGCTGCAGACGGTCTCATTTCAGTCAGCACCATGTCACACAGCTCTTAATCACCTGTAAGTCAAGCTTTAGGGGATCTGATGTCTCGCTCTCTGTAGCATGTGCACTAACCTACAGACAGACAGACAGACACACACACACACACATACACAAACAGGGAGGAAGAGAGGGAGGCAGGGAGAGAATATGAATATTAGAGTTTAAAAACACTATCTCAGGCCAGGATTTAATCTCTGCACTTGGAAGCAAAGGCAGGGTATCTGAGTTCAAGGCCAGCTAGTGCTAGAGTCCCTGGTGGGGAGGCGGATGACTGACTTTCCTAAATCTGCCTTGCCTCCCCTCTTCCAGGCAGCAAAATAGTTGCAGTGACTGATTGTCTTAGTGAAGCTGCTTGTGTTTTACACTATTTCATTGTTATTTTATTTCTTTCTAGGTCCAGGGGCAGCCATTAATGGTGCAAGTCAGTGGAGGCCAGCTTATTACATCAACTGGCCAACCCATCATGGTACAGGCTGTGCCTGGTGGACAAGGCCAAACTATCATGCAAGTACCTGTGTCTGGAACACAAGGTTTACAGCAGGTGAGTGGTATTGTTTAAGTATTTAGGTTGTACATCAGAGTAGAAGTCTGGTATGAGTGTGGATGGTGTATATATTCATATGTGTACAGGTTTGTACATACATGTGGAGGCCAGGTGTCTCCACCTTAGTTTTTGAGACAAGGTCTTTTATGAACTGGGTAGTTGGGACTCCCCTGGTATCTGCCACACCCATGCCCGTCCTCTGCTCCAGGGCTGCAGATGTAACTCATCCTGCCATGAATTCCTGTGGATGCCAAGGCTCCATCAGACCCTTGTGCTGTGCACCACATGCCTTACCTCTGAGCTGTTTCCCTAGCCTCAAGCAGACATTCTGAAGAAGAAATTGCTGCAAAACAAAAAAACCCAAAAGCCAAAACCCAGCTGCCTTTTCTTGAGTCCTACCCCTTATTTTGCGCTTAGCCTTCGTGCTTTTGTTGTACTGTAATACATAACAGGAGCACAGTAATGTGGTCCTTGCTACCTGAAACCCAGGAGCAAAACACTCCAGGTGAAACAGATGCATTTGCTGACCTACAGTTTTAATTTACTTATGAGTTAAGTAGTAGTTGAGTCCTTAAGAAAACTTGGGCAATGTGTAGCCCAACAGAAAGGTCTAGAGATGTCTCTAAGACACAGGGCCATTGGCCTGCTTCCTTCCCTTTTCCTCCCACCTCCAGTCTGTCAGCTGGAGAGTGGTGTGGACTTGAGGCTCCTGGCACATCCTTCAGGCTTCTAGATCTGGGAATGCTCCAGACGGTCAAAGGAGCAGTGACAGATGATTGCAAAGCCAGTGAGAAGGAAGGTGGGGTCTCGGGCTTGGGGTGCGGTGAGGCCAGACTTCCTTTAAGTAGCTGGGTACCCTGGCTTGGGTTAGGCGTATTCTAGAATATAAAGTACTAGAAATTTTGAGTTGTGGGGCCTTCCTAAAATGTGTTCTCGTCAAATCTTTTAAAGATTTATATCCTGTACTCAAGAAAATAGGATTTTGTTCCTTGAGCAAAGCGTTAAGGCTTTTCGTTTTGTCAAACTACAAGATTTCAAAGAAAAATATTAAAACTTGTCAGGATTCTGATGATCCTCCAGATAAGTGATTACCACACAGGATCTCTTGCTTTCCATCTTTGTAGTGTGAGATTTGGCGCTCTACAACCTGCAGGGTAGAGGTAGGAAGAGCTAGTGAACACTAACGGCAGTGCTGAGGGAAGTGACGGATTTGGAACCTTGTCTCTCTTGGCTGCTGTGGAACACTGTATCCCAGGGGCTGTTGGCTTACAGCAAGAAGCATTTTGTATTAGTCCCTTTTCTGCTGACTCGCAGTTTAAGGGTGCTGGTTCAGCATGGTGGGGAACAGATGGCAGCAGGAGGCAGAGTGACAGATGCTGCTTGCTGTTCTTCTGTCTCCTTTCTTAGTTCGGGACCCCAGCTCGGAGGATGCCACTTCTGTTCATCTAATCTAGAGACTCCTTTAACAGACAAGCCTGGTGTTTGTTTTCATGTGATTTTATATCCAATCAAGTGGATATAATCTCTGTGACTCAATCTCTGTGACTCAGGAGTCTTGACAGCTGATCCCTGTCTATCAAGGACCTAATCAAAGCGTTCCCTTGGCTACCATCAGCCTGACATTTATGTTGCAAAGAATATATTTTAAAAGTTGTTTTATTTATTCATTTATACAGCATTTTGGAGTATGTTTAAGTAGATAAATATACTTAACCATGCCACCAACAAATATTTCTTAAAGGGAAACTTTTATGTCCCTAAGACTAGCCTTGAATTCCTGATAATCCTGCCTCTGCCTCCCAAGTTGTGGAATTACAGGCACATTTCTCCTGCTATTTCCTGGTCTCGAGTGGAATTTATTCAGCTAATTTTCAGAAACCAGAGTGAGGCTGGAGAGATGGCTTGTCCGTTGAGAACACTAGCCTTTCTACTAGAGGGCCCAGATTTGATTTTCAGCACCACCTGGTGGTCACAGCCATCTGTAACTCTAGTTCCAAGGGAACCAACTCCCTCTTATGTCCTCTGGACACCAGGCCCGCATATGGTGCACATACATGCAGGCAGAATACCCACACACCTAAAATAAAAGCAAAAACAAATAAGGAGTAGTGTGAATGTGGTACCAAACTTTTTGTGTTTTTTCTTTCACAGATACAGTTGGTGCCTCCTGGACAGATCCAGATCCAGGGTGGGCAGGCTGTGCAGGTGCAAGGTCAGCAGGGTCAAACCCAGCAGATCATCATTCAGCAGCCACAGACTGCAGTCACCGCTGGCCAGACGCAGGTGAGTCCACCGGCTACACTAGCATCAGTACAGCTGATGTAGAAGGATCAAACAGTGAGCCACTTGGTTCACATAGAATGTGAATATGACAAGCATCAGCAAAATGGAGTCTCCATGGGTCTCTGGCATCTGTTAAGTATGTCATTGTTTTCTATAGACACAACAACAGATTGCTGTCCAGGGACAGCAAGTGGCCCAGACTGCTGAAGGGCAGACCATTGTCTACCAGCCAGTTAATGCAGATGGCACAATTCTCCAGCAAGGTAAGCTGCCACTATTGCAGTGGCCCTTTTCAGGGCATTAGTTTTAGCCTTTGAGTACCTGAGAGGGCTTCAGAATCATTTTGAAGTCCATGAGTCCATGCCATGTTTAAACAACAACAGGATTTTCACCACATCTGCAGTGACTGCCAATTGCCACATACGACCAGCTTGATGCTACTTGGTGACTAGAGTTCCTTCCGTGTTATTGTAGGCCTCTGCATCTATTCACATAGGTGTTTACTTAGAGTCACGAGGACACCCAAAGCCTCAGTCTGGCTAAGAGGATGTAAACACCATACAGAGTGCAGAGTCGTAGAGAAGTACACCCTAGTAAGAGATGTGTGAAGACAAGGTCTTCTGTGAGAAATCTAGACTTGGCTTCAGGGAAAACATGCACAAAGTAGACTTAAATGCTTTGGAAGCTAAGTCTAGAAAGGATATCTCAGCCAGATTCTGTAGTGGTGGGTGGAAGTATAATTTATTTGGAATTGGGCCCTAGACTGTTAAACTTTTAAAAATGAACTCACATGGACTACTTACTTAGCAGAACAGAGTGAAGCAGTAGAAGATGCTTGATTTCTTCCGTGGTGTTTGTTAGTTTATCCAGGAGGGTATAGAGAGCCAGGTGGAAGGGACTAACTGTTTTCCCTTCTTTCTGTTCTGTGTACCTGTTTTTTTGTTTTGTTTTGTTTTGTTTCTGTTTTTGTTTTATGTTTTGTTTTCTTAAAGTTACAGTCCCTGTTTCAGGCATGATCACCATCCCAGCAGCCAGTTTGGCAGGGGCACAGATCGTTCAGACAGGAGCCAATACCAACACAACCAGCAGTGGACAAGGGACTGTCACTGTGACACTGCCGGTAGCAGGGAATGTGGTCAACTCAGGAGGAATGGTCATGGTAAGGAAAGTGTCCCCTGGCACTGGTGCTTTCAGCAGGGTTCTCTTGTCTTTGAGCTGCAAGTTAGTGTCTCTTGTGAAGTTGTTTATGATGGTCACTTTGGGATTTGAAGCTAACTCCACTCTTAGGCACTAGTTGTGGTCTACATCCATGGGAAGCATAGTTCATTCTGATGCCTTCCCAGTTAGCACACTAGTCTAGATGCTGGAGACACAGCAGTATGGGTGTGAACGGGCAATGTTATGGAGAATTTTCATGCTAGTAATAAGGTCTGGTCTCCTGTTCATGCAGATGGTACCAGGAGCTGGCTCTGTGCCTGCTATCCAAAGAATCCCTTTACCTGGAGCAGAGATGCTGGAAGAAGAGCCCCTATATGTGAATGCCAAACAGTATCACCGCATCCTTAAAAGGAGACAAGCACGGGCTAAGCTAGAGGCAGAAGGGAAAATTCCAAAGGAAAGAAGGGTGTGTATGCCCTAGGGGGTGCCAAACAGGAAGCAGCACAGTTCTGTATATGTGTGTTACCTTGTCCTTTGGAAACATTGGAATGCGGGAGGGTTTACTGTAAGACTGATGACAAAGTGTCTTGAAAGCAAGGGTCTTTCCCCTTTCTGTGGTAAAGAAGTCCAGAGAAGACGTGTTCTCAGGACTTCCTCTTGTCTTACAGCTGCAGTGCTCATATGTTGGTTGTGGTTTGAAATGGCAGTTGGGCTTGAGCCAAGGGAATAAGAAAGCAGCCTTCTCATTTTAAAGGAGTCCATCGGTCACATTAGCCAGCATCCAGTGACCCAGTCTAACATACTTATAGATAGCATAAAAATGACTGAACTGCCATTTGCTCAACCAAACCTCTTTGAGTTCCTGAAACAGAGGAAGGGTCAGTGTTAGGAGGGCGATAGTGATCGCTGCTGTTCCCTCCAGTTCCGTCAGCATCGCATTCTCACAGAGGTTAGATGCCAGGGCCACTGTACTGTTTTCTCCATCGTTCAGTTTTCCTGGTTCCCTGACTGATTGCACTGCCTGGGAATGATAGACTCTGCGGTAGGTCACTGCTGGATGTCACTGACAGTTGAGGATCTTACTTCTCTTGTCTAGAAATACCTCCATGAGTCTCGGCATCGGCACGCCATGGCACGGAAGCGTGGGGAAGGGGGCCGCTTCTTCTCTCCAAAAGAAAAGGACAGTCCTCACATGCAGGTAAGGACATTGAATACTTCCTTTCTCTGTTGCCAGCCTTCTGTCAGCAGCAGCCTGTCTGTCATTAGAGCACACTCTAGACAGCATGTGGTGTCGGTTGTTTAACCTCCTGTCTTTTAGGAAGCACTGAGACTTTCAACCCCATGGCCCTTTTTTCAGTTTTTTCCTGTTTAAGCAAAGGGTTTTACTTTCTTTAGTGTGCCATTAGAGTCGGTAACATGTAATATTATATGGCAGTTCCTGTGTCACACATTCTAGGAAGCTTCTATTTACTGTTGTCCAGCTGACTGGCGACCTCAGGTCTGTAGGGTAGGAGCACATCACCGTTTCTCACAGTTGGCTATGAGTTCTTGAGACCGACCTTAGGTTGCTTGCCCAAGGCCGACACTTGCACTGCTCAGTCAGCCCTGGAAGTGCAGTCCAGTCTTCCCAGTTACGCTAGAAGCTGAGGCAAGAAGATAACAAGGTGAGGCCATGCCTGGGCTAGAGGTGAACCAAGACCAGCTGATTTAGTGAGACTCATTCTCATAAAGGGCTAGTGGTGTAGCTAGCTCAGTAGTGGGGAGTGTTTGACTGGCATTTGAGGCTTTGGGTTCAAATCCTGCTTCCTCCACAAACAGACCCATCAACTGAATTCAAACCCGGGTAGTAGAATCTCATTAGTTATCACTTACATGTTTCTGAATCTATATGTCCACAATGGAGTACTTGATCATTATTCTGTTACCTAAACAGGTGGCTTGTCACCACCCAGTTATTACAGTGTAGATGGTTCAGATTCTGAAGTACTTTTGGTTCTGTTTCTGAAACATAATTTGAATCTGGTAATTGTACCCTCCTAACTGATGCCAGTCTGGCTTAGTCCTCTTTCTTGGTTTAGATTAATATATCCAACTGTTGCATTTTCCACATGTCAGGGTGGTGTTTGACAGGCATCACATCACACTTTATCCTGCCTTTGCTTTCTTAGCCCTTTTGTAAGTCTCCACCGTGGCCTGTCAGCGTGTTTCTTCATCTAGATTCATTTGTTCTTATTTGCTCTCCATTTACCCATTTATCTGTTTCTGCCTGGTCCTTGTCTTTTCAGTGTCTAGTCTGTAATGTTCTTTTCTCCATCATTTCTGTGACTATCCCTTCTCTCTGCATAGCCTAGGCTATCCTCAGTTTGGCAGTACTCTTGCCCCAGTTTCCCAAGTGCTGGGGTTCTAGGAGCGTGCCACCACAGACAGCTTTCGTCTTCCTTGCTTTAGGCCCAGCTTAGATCTGAGAGGCTCTTGAGCCTGCTCTCATCTCTCGTAGAGCTCTTTTACTCTTGGGCTTTCCTGTAATTTCATCCCTTGTCTTATAAAAACCATCTAGAGATTTTTATATATTTATTTTGTATATTTATTTATATAACCATCAAGAGATTTTTTTTTCTATTTGGTCCACATTGCGTCCTTTACTGGAGAGTTCATTACATTAAAATTGAAGGCTTTGTTCTGTTGTAGTCTGGGGGTTGGTTAGAATCCAGTTCTGAGCAAATGCTCACTGCCAGTTGAGTTCATGGATTCCTTTTGCTGGCTCACTTTACTATCAGCAGTGTGGAATTCCTTCACACTCGAGGCTCCTTCAGCTGGCCAGGGGCAGTGCCGTATCGGATACTGAAGGTTTTTTATAATCTGCCACGGCAGTCTCCAGGTTCCTCTTTCTTAGTGAAGCACACTGCAAACATCCTGACAACCCTATGTTCTTAGTGTCCGCGCACGTCTGTGATTAGGAGCTGCCAGCCGTAGGCTGTGGTGTTAGAGGCTCTCCTCATTCTCCATGTCATTCTCCATGCTGACCTCTCCATCTGCATCTTCATCTGTGGAATGCAGTACTACTGGGATTCTATTTTTGGGGATGATAAATAATGACACAAAACTACAGCGTATCATTGTGCTTGCTCTGGGGCTTTGTCCTAGCCACCCAAATACCTAAATCCTTAAGCTGTGAGAGCCAGGGACTCCTGTTGCTGGTATAAAGGATTATTGTGCTGTCTTTCTCTGTAGGATCCAAACCAAGCTGATGAAGAGGCTATGACACAGATCATCCGAGTTTCCTAACCACAGGAGGGTGGCCGAGCTGATCAGTCACAGTCCTCTCCACTGTTCCTGGAAATGGACTGACTTCCAGTGGGGCACTAACAGTCTTACTCTGCCCTCTCTCAGGACAGAAACTACTTAGCTCAGTATTACAGCTGCAGTGATGGCTGATGAACTGAAGTGGCCAGCTCTTGTCTCACCCTTTCATTGAGGACCTGTTTCAGACTGTTGGACACTGATCTTTTGCAAATTTGAATGATAAAAAGAGGTACTTGCCAGCCCAGCATTACAAACACAGCACTTAGGTTGAGTGGTAAAGCCAGCCAGTCAGCCATTGCAGTAGGGGAGAGCAGCCTTCTCAACCTGGTCCTCAGCCAAGGCAGCCACAGGCCCTGCCTCCCTGTGGAGTCTGAACAGCATCCATCCCCTGGTGGGATGGTGGGCTGCCTGATGCATAGACACTTTGCACTCCGGTGGCTCCCAAGCAAAGAAGCTTCCTGTTAGGACTCGGAGCAACAAACTGAGCTGCAGTCTTCTGACCTGTGCTGACAGGGATCTGCCCACGTGCTAGGTTGGTTTTTTTGTTTTTTGTTTTTTTTTTACTTCAGCCAAGAAAGTACAAAAAGGATATTTTGGACTCAGGATAAAAGGATAGATGGACCTAAAAGGTACATTTTTAGCTTTGACTGTGATCTGCTCATTTCTGTTAACGGCCATCTAGGTCATAGTTCATCCTGTGGCCACTTTAGAGACAGTTTAGAGAGTAGAGAACAAAACTTCACAACATCTATGCTGAAGTGTTGAGGACTTTCACAGTTGTTCTTCAACAGAGGCAAACCTAGGATATTTAATCATGGGCTTTAGGACAGCAAGTAGCAAAAGGAAGGATCTGTGCATTGCAATCCAGACAGCAAGTGCCCTGCCAGCCCGAGTGCCGCTGGAGAGCACGATTCTCCAGTGGATGGACACCAGGCATGGCTCTTAGGCTGGAGAAACCAAGTCACATTCACACTGACACCTTCTGACGTGCACTAAAAGAGAGTCCTTATTGCCTGAAGAAGCACTGTGGAGCCAGCTGTCCTGGATGCAGACTGGAGCACTGCCAGAGTGCAGAGTGGAGGAGAGACGTGTGCTTCACCCCTGCCTGGGTGCTGACCCAAAGGGTGAATGTTCTTCCCATGGCAGCTGATTCTTTGGTGCCAGTTTCCACTTGTTTTCTCCTTTCTCTGTAGGCCTTGCAGCAAGGTTTGCTCACTGCATCAGTGCTGTAGGGACCAACTACAGCCTGTGAGGATTCCTGCAGGGTCAGGAATTGGGCCTCAGAAATGTGTTTTCTGGACAAGCACTCTACCACTGAGCCACACACACACATGCCCCAGCCCCGTAGATGCTGAGGCCTGGAAGAAAAGACCAACGATGATACATCAGAAGAGTTGGCTGCCTTCTCTGCGATCAAAGTCAAACGCAGCCATTCTAAAGACTAAAATACTAGTCAAGTCTAAAGACTGGCTCTTTGACTTTGTTCTGTGTTAAAGATGGGAAAGACCTTATGAAGAAATATCATGGGGAAACTAGTTTAATTGGAGAAGCATGAAGTAAGCCATCTCTTCCTACTCCCAGGAATCTTGCCATTTCTTCTGGCTTCCAGAGGTCAGAGGGGGCTGATTATTTTTTAGTAAACTCACTACAAACTTCTGGCTCTTCACATGAGCTTCCAGATGTTACTGAAAACCATGAGGAATTTCTACCTTTGAGATGGAGAGGATTCTAAGGGGGGGCTTCAGGGATTCCTCAGACTTAACTGTAGTGCTTCAGCCAGCAATTGTAGAGTGCTATTTATTTGTGTCTGTAAGTTTGTACATAACCCTAACCTCCTATTGTTGCTGAGTTTCATTTTGAGGAAGGCAAGTTTGAGTTTTCTTTCCTTTGATGCAGATGCTTGGGTTTCCATTTTGTGACTGCATTGCAGTTGCCTCCTGTCCCTGTCTCTGGTCATTCTAACTCTGGCACAGCGTAGGACTAACAGAGGCCTGGGGGGCTGACTTGGATTTATTTTTGTTTGTTTATTTGTTTAACTTAGTTCTTTTTACTTGTTTGTTCTTGTGATTGTAGTGATGGCTTCAAAGATACAGAGTAAGTGGAGGAGTGGGCTGCTGGTCTACTGGGCACTCTACTTCCTGTTGCAGGAAAACTAAATGTATATATTTTAATCGCACTGGTAATGGGACACGCCAGTGTCTAGACCACTGCACCAACAGCCTCTCCTGGCTACAGGGTGCCTGATAATAATGTCTTGATTTTTCTTTGGGACTCAACTATGTAGGTCTCCCCACCCCCCCTTCCCCCCCCCCCCCCGAGGGGAGTACAGGTGATCACTGATGTCATTGCAATTGCTTTTCTTTTTTAATAAATTTATAAAAATACTAAAAAGTGGCCTGACTTTTGGTGTTTTCATCTTTTGTTTTTTTGTGGGTTCATTTGTCGAGGGAGGGGCATTGGGTGGTTTTGTTTGTTTTTCCTGTTGTTGGGTTGTGGGTTTTTTTTTCGGGGGGGGGGGGCTTTTTATTTTTTTGAGACCTCGTCTGGCTATGTAGCCCAAACTGCCCTCCAACTCAAGATCTTCCTGCCTTGCCTGGTGTGCACCCCACACCATCATGGGTGACAGCTGAGGGATCTGCACGTCCTGCGCCTGGAAACTCATTTACAATGCTGACGGGACTATCCGATGTAAACATGATGTCGGTCAGGCCACTCCGCTTTGCTCTCTTAATTCCCCTTAGAAATGGATATCAAAATAAGTAACCCCCTGGGTAGAATTAGCCTCTTATCACTGCCATAGCCCTCATTTTCCATTGATAGACCTAAATAGTGAAGATGCACTTCTAATATTTTGAGCAGACCCAAAATCCAGTCTGGTGCTGTCCGAGCCTGAAGGTCTCATTTCAGTTCTAGAGCTCTAGAAACTACGTACAAAAGGCATGGTGGAGCCCAGACTCACTCTCAGTAACAAGGATGTGAAGATGGAACAGTCCATGGGGTTTGCTGAGCATTCTTCAGGTGTCCGACGCCTTTCAGCTTTGTTGACTACAACACACTTCTTTCTCTTGGGCTGGTTCCACTTTCTGTTATCAGATCTCTGGCAGGTAGCTCACAAATCTGGCATCTCCAACATCTTAGGGTCTCCAAGGCAACCCAGCTTCACATAATGGCCTCTCTAGGCCTCCATGTAGGGACACCCCTGACAAATACCTGGCCTCAGAACCTTTCCTTAGTTATGGAAGATTTCATAACCCCTTTATTCTGTTTGACTCTAAAACCAGAGCCACTTAGCCAAAGCTGCCAAGTTCTGCAGTTTGTTGAGGCTAGAAAATAATCCCCCTTGTTGATTTACATCTTCACCACATTTATTCTCAACGGTTTCCTTCACCTCTTAAACTGGGTATCCCAGAACTTGCTCTGTAGACCAGGCTGGCCATGAACTTGTAGAAACTTAAAATTAATAAAAAGCTCCTATTTCAGTTTTAAACTCAAACATTAACTTCCCCCAGGGACATATCCTGGGAGAAGCACATTTCAAAGGCTTGAACAAACATTCCAGAGGAAAGGGCCCAAGATAAGGGAGATGAGCCCTTAATGCAATACACCTGGATAAACAGAAGCCACTTACACAAATTCCCCCCGCCCCCCTTATAAAGATAAAAGTGCAAATTTGAGTTACTTAGGAACCAAGCCTGGGAACAGAAACGGAAACCAGGCTTGGGAACGACTGTTTGAAATCCTTTTTAGCCATGCAGTGGTGGCGCGCGCCTGTAATCCTAGCACTTGGGAGGCAGAGGCAGGTGGATTTCTGAGTTCGAGGCCAGCGTGGTCTACAGAGTGAGTTCCAAGACAGCCAAGGCTATACAGAGAAACCCTGTCTCGAAAAACCAAAAAAAAAAAAAAAAAAAAAAAAAAACCTTTTTAATATTGTCCAAGAAGCAATTAACTGTCCTTGTGAACTCTGTATATAAACCACCCTTTGCCTCAGCTCGGGGTTCCTTCTCGCCTGTGAGCAGAAGGGCCCCGGTGCACCAGCTACTATCAATTCATTAATAAACCTCATGTGATTGCAGCGAGTCCTCTCTGAGTATCTCTGGGGGAGCACATCCCATGGTTTTGGATCTTTAAAATCCAACAAACTCAAGAGATCTACTCACCTCTGTCTACCGAGTACTAGAATTAAAGGTATGTGCCGCCATGACCATACCCCAGTCCCTGGCCTGGTACCAACTTCTGTGTTAGTTGGGGTTTTTATTGCTGTGAAGAGACACCATGAGCACAGCAACTCTTATAAAGGAAAACATTTCATTGGGGCTGGCTTACAGTTAAGTTTAGTTCATGATCGTCATGGCAACATGGCACTGTGCAGGCAGATATAGTGCGGGAGAAGAATCTGAGAGTTCTATATCTTGATCCATACACAGCAGGGAGAGAAAGTGGCCTGAACTGAGATTTTAAAGCCTAATTCCCACAGTGACACACTTCCTCCAGCAAGGACACATCTACTAATAGTGCCATTACCTATAGTCTAGCGGGGACCATTTTAACTCAAAACACAACATGGAGAAAATAATTTATTTGATTTATACTTCTATATTGCTGTTTAGTATTGAAGGAAGTCAGGACAGAAACTCAAACAGGGCAAGATCCTGGAGGCAGGAGCTGATGCAGAAGCCATGGAGGGGTGCTGCTTCCTGGCTTGCTTCCTGGCTTACTCAGCCTTTTCTTATAGAACCCAGGACCACCAGCCCCGGGATGGCACCACCCAGAATGGGCAGGTCCCTCCCCCATTGATCATGAATTGAGAAAATGCCTTACAGCTGGACACCATGGAGGCATTTCCTCAACTGAGATTCCTTTCTCTCTAATGACTTCAGCTTGTGTCAAGAACTGTCCACAAAACCAGCCAGTACATCCAATATATATATCAGACAAGATTCATATCCAGGAGACTAGGGAGATGGTTCAACAAGTAAGAGCACTTGCTGTGAGCAAGGGGGCCCATGTTCAAATCCCCAGCACTTACATAAAAGCCGGGCAGGGATGAAAAAATATGTATAAAAGATATAAAAACTGTAATAATTAAACACCAAACTCTCAAAGCATCCAATCAATACATAGGCTAATAAAAAGGACCATTTGATGAGGATAATCATAGCTTTCATCATACTCTCCCAGAGTCCATGTTTGTAAACGGTATTGGAACCACTAACTCAGGAAAAATGAAGGAAAACTGGTTGTTATAATTTTAGTGTTCATCATTACCTTATACCTGCCTACTCAGTGTTTTTAATAAAAGAAGCCATAGATCCTGGTGCTAGAAACTTAACTGGGCTCTAGGGATGCATGTAGCTTGTTAGGATATAGGAAAGCACGTGCGTGTGTGTTAGGTGGTGAACACAAATGAACAGTAGCAGCAGGTATGATGCTGAAAGCCAGCTCAGCATCCAGAGTAAACTGAGGAAGGCAGTGAGGTGTGGCATTGGTGGGACCAAGAGCTGGTTACTTTTGGCTATTTAATTCTCTCTTGTTATTCTGAGGCCAAAAGCTGATGGCTTCTGGCAATTAACTCCTGCATCACAGCATGGGATTAAGAATAGAAACTTAGTTACTTGGGCTCTATACTCTTTAACTCAGGGGCTGCTTGACTGGCCAGGCAGGAGGCTCAGAGTTTGTTGACTCTGAGCTACAGAGAAAGAGAAGAAAAGAAGGAAAGGAAAGGAAAGGAAAGAAAAGGAAAGGAAAGGAAAGGAAAGGAAAGAGGAAAGGAAAGGGAAAAAAAGGGAAAAGGGAAAAGGGAAAGGAAAAAGGAAAGGAAAGGAAAGGAAAGGAAAGGAAAGGAAAGGAAAGGAGGAGAAAGGAGAAAGGAGAAAAAGGAGAAAGGAGAAAAAGGAGAAAGAAAGGAGGAGAAAGGAGAAAGGAAGGAGAAAAGGAAAGGGAAGGGAAAGGGAAAAGGGAAAAAGGGAAAAAAGGGAAAAAAGGGGAAAGGGAAAAAAGGGGCAAAGGGAAAAAAGGGGAAAAGGGGAAAAAGGGAAAAAAGGGGAAAGGGAAAAAAGGGGAAAGGGAAGGGGAAAAGGGGGAGGGGAAAAAGGGAAGGGTAATGGGAAAGGGAAAGGGACACGGGGAAAAAAAGGAAAAGGGAAAGGGGAAAAGTGAAAAAGGGAAAGGGAAAAAGGGAAAGGGAAGGGAAGAAGGGGAAGGGAAAGGGGAAGGGAAGGGAAAAGGAAAGGAAAAAACAGAAAGTCAGGTATGTATATATATATATATATATATATATATATATATATATATATATATACACACACACACACACACTGAATGAAGCAGAAAAGGGCTACATTGTTACTTTATTGTTGTTCTTAGTTTTTATACCTTTTTAGACAAAAAATTACCCCATAGCAGGTAGAACTGTTACAGCAGGATAATTAATTACATGGTTTTTAACCTAGAAGAAATATTTTTCTTGATCATAAATTTGTTTCAAGCCAGCTTTCTTTTCCTAGTGCATTTAGCCCAGAAACATGAAGGTTTACAGGACTCTATTTGTAGCTTTTTTTTTTTTTCCTACAGGGACCTTGAGATTACTTGTTCAATTCAGGAGTTCTAGATAATCATTATCAGGAATTATGAAATCATCATTTCGTCTAGACAGCATTATTACATGAAAGTACATCTTCATATTGATTCTACCAATAGGGTGGGCTAATGCCCAGGAGTCATTAGGCTTTGTAATAGTGGCAGGACAGGCATATCAGCAATGAGAAGCAATCCTGGAAGGAAGTCTCTGGGGTCCATGCCTCTCAGAGTGCATCCATGGCAGTCATGCAAAACAGTGGGCCATCTCCAGAAAACTCACTTGCTTGTCATAGCCTTTCCTACATGGCTCTTGTCAATATAGGATTCTGGGAGGCCAATTTTAATCAAATGCTTGGAGAATGTCTTGCAGAGGGATGACATGAGAGCAAATACCTGAAGGAATACCAGATCTGAGACAGTGAACAGGCGTAGATGGAGGGGTGCATGGCTGTTCCTTCTGTGAGGAGGAAAGATGAGGGAGAATAGGTGAGCTAAAGGACCTGGGGAGGGAAGGCTGGCAGATGGCCTCACAAGTCACTGGAGGACTGGGTGTATGCTCTGAAAGAAATGGGGAGCCACTGGTGGAGCCTGCCAAAATAGCAAGGTTTACTTTTATTTATATTTATTTATTGTGTGGGAGGGATGCCATGGTGTGCCTGTGAGGTCAGAGTAATCCCTAATGTTGGTCCTCACTTGTTTGACACAGGGCCTTACATACATATACATGTACGTATACATATACACATATGCACACATATACACATACATATATACATATACATACTTGTCACTGTGTCCTCCAAGCTCGGACCATGATAGCAACAGAGTGGGAAGGAGCGCCCTTTTGTCTAGATGTAGCTAGTACAACTCACTTGTGATTCTGTCCTGGAATGTGAGATGTTTAAGAGTCAAGGATAATCCCCAGATCTACTTCCTGAGTCTCAAGACGGGTGGAAATAATTCTAAGCTGCAGAAGAAACAGATTTGGGTAAAGATTGGAAAGCATGTGCTGGAGATGCCTGTGAGGCAGCCAGGCAGAGCTGGAGGAGGCTTCTGAGTGCATGGGTCTGACATCAGAGGAAAAGACCAGACTAGAAATACAAATGTAGAAGCTGTCAGTGAATGGATGTTCCGGAGACCTATGACTTGGAGTGAGGGCATGTCCTGGTTTGCTTTCTGTTGCTGTGAGAAACACCATGACCAAAACAACCTGGGGAGGAAAGCATCTATTTTACTGATCACAGTCAAACATGGGGAGAAGCCAAGGTAGGAACCTGAAGGCAGAAACTAAAAGGTTTTCTCTGTGGATGAAGCAAGCCAATTCAAGCCAAATTAAAAGTATAAAAGCAGGTTTATTGGAGGCAACTCTTGGGCAGGTTCCCTGGTCTCAGAGAACAAGGTCAGGGAAATTTCTATACAGACAGGAGGACAAGAGAGACAAGAACAGAGAGAAAAAGGGAGTGAGCATACAGAGAGGAGAAAGGGTGATAGAGGGAGGGAGGGAGAGGCAGAGAGAAACAGAGAGGGGGGATCTGGGGTCACTGGCAGGTCCTTTTATCTGCAGCACACACTTGACATACCTGGTGCCAACATACAGGAATTGCCTCTGTACTAACAGGGTTAGGAGTCCTGGGTTTGAAACCTAAAAGAGACCATGGAAGACCACTGCTTATTGGCTTGCTTCCTCTGGGTTGCTTTCTTTATACTTCCCTTTCTTAGGAATATAACCACCCACAGTGGGCTGGGCCCCTCTCATGAATTAGCAATCAGGAAAATGCCTCACTGACATGGTCACAGGCCAATCTGATGGAGGAGTACCTCTTCCCTGCTATGTCCATATTTGGATCGAGTTGAGGAAAACCAACCAGCACAGGATATTAATGGAATGAGTGTAGAAAAAAAAAGTCAAAGTGTTGGTTTAGCAAAAGCAGCCAGGAGGAAAACAAGAGGGCGTGGTGATCTAGGTACACAAAGAAGGCAGAAAAAGAGTGTCCTTAGAGGCTGGGACTGGGAAGATGGCTCCTAAAGTGCTTTCCACCCAAGGATGGGATGTGAGTTCAAGCCTCAGAGCCCACAGGTCTGGTCACATGCACAGGTCACATGCACTTCTAACTCAACGTCTGGTCACATGCACTTCTAACCCAAGGAGAGACAGACAGATACTTATGGCTTCCTGGCCAGCCAGCCTAGCTTAAAAAGTACATTTTTGGTAGAGACCCTGACATAAAAGTTAAGGTGGAGGATACTTGAGGAACCACACTTGAGGTTGACATGTATACATGCACAGAAAGAGGTGAGCCAATCCTGTGTTAGATGTGTGTGTGGTTGAAATAATGATCTAGGAAGCGGATTGGATGGGAAGGGCTCTAAAGAGCAAGACTCCGGGTTTTTCATTAGAAAAAAAAAAAGCAAAAAGAAGTGGTTGGTCTGTGTTACTGAAGAAGAAACCCTTGGGCTGAAGTGTCTAAGGAACAGCATGGAGAGAAAGTAATTTGTCTACAGGCCAAGCAGTGAGAAGGTTAGACGCATGGAGGTAGGAGGAGCCATTTCCTGGCCGCTGTGGAGGGCCCTGCAGGCAGGCAGATTGATGCCCAGACACTATCAGAGGTGCTGAGCTGACATGAGAAAGAAGCCATGTGGAAACAGCAAAAGAATGCACGGTGGGATTGTTTGGTGTCCTTCAGGTTGCCAGTGCCTCTGTAGAGCTCCAGCGATCCTCTCAGAACATGGACAAGAGAGAAATGGCCGCTCTGTGCACAGCTGTTCATTTAGAAGAGTTCTTCAGAAAGGGACTGCTGACCATGGCCCTGCCCATTCGAGCCTTATGCTACACCAGACTCTACCTTGGCTATCAGATGGGAGCAGAGGCTTAGATGTGTTGGGTTTGGGGCTGAGTGTTCAAGCCCATAGCTAGACCAACATACTGTCGGTGTATTTTCTTAAACTATTTTATTGGGTTCTTATATCTCTACCTCCATTCCAACCTTTATTTCATCTTATTCCCTTCCAACCCCCCAACACTAGTTAGAGAAAGAAGGAGAGAGGGGAAAGGGGGTGTAGACCTCTTTAGACTACTTCCTACTGATTTGGGGTGTTGAGTTTCTGGAGGCAAGTCCAATCTTCTTTGTCAGGATATTTCCAACTTTTCATCAAACTACAGCAACAGCAACCAGGAGCAGCTGGGGAGCAGCTGGGAGGATCAGAGGGGGAAACAGAGGGGGAAGCAGCTGGTTTTTATGTAGGTGTTGGGGGCATCCAAGCGCAAGTCCCCATTTTTACCGAGCAGGCATCCTTACCCATAGAGCCATCTCCTCAGAAGATTATTTTAGTTTTAAATTAATATAAAGTAGCCAGTTTCCTTATGGCATTTTCTCACATACTTAATTTGGTTGACATTGCCTCATGTTCCTTTCTTCCCCATCTTCTGCACTACCTGCGCCCCCCCACCCCCATCCCCCCACTCCCATCTATTTGTATGCTTCTGACTCCAGTGATGCTCACCAAGAAGAAGTATCTTAAGGTCAGGGGTTCTGGAGTGAAAATGAAAACTGGAATTTATTTGAAAGTTGTGAATATGCTCTTCTGTGCCCTGACCCTCCCCATGCCCTTGCAGAAAAGTAGAAAAACTGCAGTCATTCCACTCCCCCGGGCATTTTCCCACATTCTATGCCTGGAGACAGTTCTGATTCTGGGCACAGATGTTCTCCGTATAAATAGAACTGTGAAGTGATCTTTAAGATGCAGGATTGCTTTGAAAGCATACGCTCCTCTCATCTCCTCCGCTGGCTTCCTGGCTGTTCAGTTTTGCTCTTTGTCCATTGGAGGAAGAGTCAATGGGCAGACATTCCCCAAGGTCACGATGTCCTTGGCCTGGCCTGCTTCTCTACTGACTTAGATCTGCTGCTTTATAAGGAAGATAAATCTTAACAAACAAACAAACAAGTTGTTTTGTTTTGTTTTGTTTTGGAGAGAAAGAACAAACTTGAAGTTGGGTGGATAGAGAGATGGGAAGGATCTGGCAGGAGATGAGAGAGGGAAAAATGTGATCAAAATATATCGTGTGAAAAAAATTAATAAAAAAAATAACAAGAAGGGTAAAGCTTGTCCAGGGCTCTGCTGTATTCCTAAGGAATCCAGACCTCAGATGGAGCCCAAGGTTTGGACCACAGGTCACCATGGGCCTGTCCTTAAGCCATAGCCTGTGCCCTGTCTTTTAAGGTTTGAGGAGCACATGCCACTTGCAGGTGTCCTTCTTCTAGGGCTTCTTTGTTCCCCTTTTCCATGTGTCCTGCACCCCAGTTCCTACCTTGACAACATATTTTGGCCCAGTTGCCTTCTCTGTTCATAGGATTATTGTATGGCCCTTTGATGACTATCTGTATTTCACTAAACATTGAGTGTAGCTCTGTTCTAATCTCTTAGGGTGGGGGTGCAGCAAAGAGATGGCTCAGCTGTTAAGAGCACTGGCTGCTCTTCCAGAGGACCTGGATTCAATTTTTCAGCACCCACATGGCAGCTCACTACTGTCTATAACTCCAGTTCCGGGAGTTCTGACACTTTCACATGAATACACACATGGGCAAACATGCCAGTGCACGTAAAAATAATAATAAAATAAATAATCTCTCAGAGGAACATAGCTGGGGGGGGTCCACACCTCCCTAGCTACATAGTAATGTCTCATCCTGGGTTTGTGGGAGAGGGTAGAATTTTAGGGGCACATAGAAATCGTTTAAGTTATTGTACATCTCTCCAGAGGCTATTCAATATTTTGAATAACTTTTTTAAAAATAGGAACTCATTATTTAGCCCAATTATTCTGGAACTCAAGATCCTCCTGCCTTAGTCTCCAGGGTGCTGGAGTTATAGCTGCACATCACCAAGCTGGGCTTCTAAAAGCTTTTAAGGACATTTTCCACCCAGCTTCTATGTCCTTCTGGAAAGATTCTTTTGTGTCCCTTCTTTAGCCCAAGGCAAGGCTGAATAGCAGTGGCCCCCATTAGGTCTCCTTGAAGGTGTGTCAACAGCCTTTATCTTTCTGTGGCGTCCTAGTTCTGACTCTAAGAACAAACCTAGAGCCTTACATCAGTGTGCTGGCTAGTTTTATGCCAATTTGACAGAGGCTATAGTCATCCAAGATGCAGGAACTTTCAGAGAATATCTTCTTAAGATCAAGCTGTGGCAAAACTGTAGTGTTGTGTGTAGCTTCTGCTACTCTGCTCCAGGAATGGACAGCACTACCAGCCCCCACCCAGAGACTATTGAATCGACAGATAAAAAACACAGCTAAACATAATTGTTTAATTTCAACTTGCCTTATTGGCTCAACCGTTGGGTAGCAGATTATTGGCTACTTCTGCGTGCCCTTCCCAGTACTCCCAGCTCAGCATCCTAAATCCGCACTCAATTTCAGTTGCCCAGCCACCTTCAGTCCCAGCTCAACACTCCCAACCTCCCACCTGTAGAAGCGGCCTGTGGCTGCTCCACCCGAGATCTAACATGGCTTGTTGACCTTTCTCCCTCCAAAGCATGGCAAACTCTCTCTTCTTCTCTCTCCTGCATCTGCCTGCTTGCCTGTGAGGACCCAGAAGTCCTGCCTAGTCTTTCCACCCATCAATTGGCCCATAGCATAGATCAAGAACCAATGGGGAACAGGACCTTAGCATCAGAACTGCCCCTACGCTGTAGGGCATTTTATTAATTAGTAATTGATGGGGAAGTCCCAACCAATTATGGTTGGTGCCATCTCTGGGTAAGCGGTCCTGCAATCTATATGAAAACAGACTGAGCAAGCAATAAGGAGCAAGCCAGTACACAGCACCCCTCCATGGCCTCTGCATCATTCCTGTCTCCAGGTTCCTGTCCCACTTGAGTTCCTGTCCTGACTTCCTTTGATGGTGAACTGTACTGTAAAAGTATAAGCCAAATAAACTCCTTCCTCCTCAACTTGCTTTTGGTCATAGTGTTTCATCATAGCAATAGTAACCCTAACTAGGACCCATGAGTGATAATTTTGTTAAAGAGCCATGGTTGGTTTGGTGGTTTGAACAAAAATGGTCCCCATAGGTTTATAGAGAGTGGCACTAGTAGGAGGGGTGACCTTGTTGGGGAAAGTGTGTCACTGGGGGTGGGCTTTAAGAAGCTCAAGCTAGGCCCAGAGTGCTCTCTCTCTCTCTCTCTCTCTCTCTCTCTCTCTCTCCTGCTGCCAGTGGATTCAGAACTCTCAGCTCCTTCTCCAGCACCATGTCTTCCTCCCTGATGCCATGCTCTCTGCTATGATGACAATGGACTAAACCTCTGAAACATAAACCAGCCCCAGTTAAACGCTTTCCTTTACAAGTGCTGCCATGGCCATGGTGTCTCAAGACAGAAATTGGTACTGTAGGGTATTGCTGCGATAGGCCTTACCATGTTTTTGTCTGGAGGAGTATGGAACAGTTTGGGACTTTGGACTAGAAAAAGTGATTAGATACTTCAAGTGGGGTTTAAGGGTCCATCCTAGTAGGAGCATGGAGGACAGTGCTGAGGGTGATTTGAAATGTGTGGGGCTGGGCACAAGAGATTTCAGAAAAGAAGAATATTAGTAAGTGGACTACAGATTGTTCTTGTGATATTTTGTTGAAGACTATGGCTTTTGCCCTTGTCCAAAAATCCTGCCTGAGGCTAAATTGAAGAGTTTTGGCTTAACGGCATTGGCAAGGGAGATTTCAAAGCAGTACAGTATTGACTGTGTTGTGTTGTTATTGCTAGTCTTGTGCAGATTTACAATGAAAAAGAGAAAGCTGAGCAAGGAAAAAGTATAAAATGAACAGATTGAGGACAAAAGGGACACAGGAAGTGTAATACACCTAAGTCCTGTATAGTGAGAACTTTGGCTTCTTTGAAAAACACCAAAACATTCTAAGAATATGGCTTTGTTGTAATCCCAGGTGTGGGATATGAGGCTGCTTCAGACGGTTCACAGCAGCTGACTATGATTTGCCTCGTGCTCTAGCAAGGGTGTGGATTTGCCAGCTGCAGACAGTTTCTGCAATTGTGTGACATCTGGAATTCTGGGGACTTTTCAGAGGGTATATAAATGCTATATAGAGGCCCTGAGAGGTGGGTGGGTTGGTGGTTGATGTTGGTCAACATTTGTTAAGTAGTCATGCACAAAGGAAAAAAAAAACAACAAGAAGAAATTAGATATCCTGCTAGCAAACATCAAACTTGCCCCAAGAAACTTGATGCCCCTAGTTGGCAGGACATAGTCAAACAGTAATGTTGCTCTCTTTCTCTGCTATCCTTTTTTCTCTTCTATGTAGGTGTTGAGGGGTTGAGAGAGTAGAACAGAAGGGGTATGGAAGGGTGGAAGAACCCACAAAGTAGTAAATGTGGGCTAACAGATTAATAAACAGATTAAAGAAAACCTGATGCTAAATAGAACAAGGGGAGTGGTGTCCTCAGGACAAGACCCGACCCAGAGAAATTCCAAACTGTAAATAGAAATTAAAGAAAAGTTTAAGGCCAGCCATTTGGCTCATACCTTTAATTCCAGCATTTAAGGGGCAGACTTAGACAGATCTCTGAATTCAAGGCCAGCCTGGTCTACAGAATGAATTCTAGGACAGTTAAGCTTAGACAGTGAAGGAAACCTTTGAAAATAGAAAGCTAGTTGTGATGGTTTGTATATGCTTGGCTCAGGGAGTGGCACTATTAGAAGGTGTGACCCTGTTGGAGTAGGTGTATCATTGTGAGTGTGGGCTATAAAATCACCATCCTATCTGCCTTGAAGCCAGGATTCTGCTAGCAGCCTTCAGATGAAGAAGTAGAACTCTCAGCTCATCCTGAACCATGTCTGCCTGGACACTGCCATACTCCTGTCTTGGTGATAATGGACTGAACCTCTGAACCTGTAAGCCAGCCCCATTTTGATAAGAATTGCCTTGGTCATGGTATCTGTTCAGAGCAGTAAAACCCTAACTAAGACACTGGTGAAAAATGTATTTGAACGAAGGGATCATATCGCAGCCCCAGCAAGCAGCAGAACTTGGCTCCAGCCATGTGGTTCTGGCTTTAGAGTCAAAGATACAAGATAGGGGTTATGGAATCTCTCCCCACGACTAAGAAAGGCCACTAAGACCAGGTATATGTCAGGGAAGGGGGTGTCCCTGTACGGAGGCTTAAAGAAGCCATTGCATGAAACTGTAGAGGTAAAGCCTGGAGCCTCGGAGACCCCCAAGATATTGGAGATGCCAGAGACGTGGGATACCTGTCAAGGAAAGCTGCTAACAGGGAATGGAACCAGCCCAAGAGAAAGATTGTGCTGTCAACAAAGCTGAATGGAGTTGGAGATCTGAAGAACACTTCAACACCAGACATCAGATGCAGAGTTTGGAGTTTACCCAGCTGGTTTTCTGTCTTACTTTGGTCCAGTATCTCCTTGTTATGATTCCTTTCCTCCTTTGGAATAATATAAATTCTGTGCCATTGTATATTGGAAGTATGTGATCTGCTTTTTTAAAAAAAAATCTTGATTTTACAGTGGCTATAGTTAAGAGATGAGTCTCTGAAGAGACTTTGAACTTTTAAACATTGAGACTGTTATAGAGTATGGAGACTTTTGAAGTTGGACTAAATGCATGATATGGCTACAAGTTTATGGGGACCAGGAGGGTAATATAGTTTGAATAAAAATGGCCCCCACAGGCTCATAGGGAGTGGAACTATTGGGAGGTATGGCCTCGATGAAATAGGTGTTGGAAAAAGTATATCACTGGGAGTGGGTTTTGAGGTTTTTTGAAATGGAAGCCAGCTGCAGTTAAATGCTTTCTGTGATGGCTATTCCCAGTTTTCAACTTGACTATATCTAGAGTGAACTATAATCCAGAAATGGAGGGCACGCCTGTGATCCAGATCTTGAGGCTGGAAGACAGAGGCTTTTGTTCCAGATCTTGAAGCATAGTGGCCACAGAAAGTTTAGCCCCAGGCAAGGTGGTACACACCTTTAATCGAAGGAGACAGAGGCAAGCAGATCTCTGAGTTCAAGGCCAGCCTGGGACAGAGCAAGTTCCAAATCCAGGGGTGGTAGTGCACACCTTTAATCTGGGCCACACCTTCTGCTGGAGGCCTACATAAGGATATTGGAAGAAGGAAGGTGCTCTCTTCTGCTTGCACTTCCTTGCCAGCACATCTGTTGGAACCTACTTCTTCCAGACTCCAGCTTACACAGAAGACCAGCTGAGACACCCAGCCTCGTGGGACTGAGAAACTACTAGATTCTTAGACTTCTCATTCACAGCTGCCCATTGTTGGGATGGTTGGACTTCAGACTGTAAATCATTCCAATAAATTCCCTTAATACATAGAGACAGTCTATAAGTTCTGTGACTCTAGAGAACTATGACTAAAAAACTTTATAAGAGTTGCCTGTGGTCATGATGTTGTCTCTTCACAGCAAGAGAACACTAATTAAGACAGCTAGTATACAGCACAGAGCAAAGAGCTGTAACCCTTTCCCTGTATGTTCTCCAAGAACTCACAGTTGGAATGCAGACAATTCCAGGCTGTGATGGCTTGCCTTGTGATTTTCCAGGGTCACAGGGGTACAGACATGTTCTATGTCCAGTAGAAACTACTCAGTGGGACCAAAGATATAGAAGCTTAGAGACAGTTTAGCTGGGAAGTACAGCCAGAGCGTGGTAGAGCTGGGACTCTGCTCAGATTGATCACTAGGCTCTACAGGCATTCATAGGACCTAGCCTATGGTAAGCTATCCTGGACTCAGAGTTTACCACTGTCTCTAAATGAGCATGATGAGAACATCATGGAAGGAAGGGGGATGTTTGTCCATAATTATGGTGTCTCATTTGCAAGTCCTCTGGTATTGATCTCTTTGCTATGCCTCACCATCCTCATCCCTGTCTACCCAGCTCCATCTCATCCCAGCTTCCCTGCCTTCTTCTCACCCAGTGTCCCAAGCTCCTCATTCATTCATATTTTCACCTACTGACTAGCAGACAAGAGCAAGGGACCTGGAGCAAGACAGACTGGGTTCTGCTTGGAACTCTGCAGCTCAGTAGCTGTGTGTGTTCGTGTTTGTGCCTTGCCCACCAATTCCAGCAAGGCTGGGATTTCTACAGACAATTGCTGACTATGGTGGTTTGACTTGTGATTTTCCAATATCCTCTGCATCTATTAGGAACTGTATTAAGAATTCTGAACTTTGGTCCGTGACAGGGTAGTGGCATGCACAAGGCTCCCAGGATGCTGGGCAAAGCTCCAGGCAGCCCTACAGTCACACAGGAAGCAGTGAGGATACAACAGTGCACTGTGTGGCCAGCATTCTCTCCTCTCCCCTTTTCACATGTGTGTGGTAGGGTGTGCCCATACACACGCATGTGCCTGTGTGTGCATGCATGTAGAGGCCCGAGATTAATGTCATAAATCACACTCTATCACTCTCCAACCTTATTCATTGAAGATGGGTATCTCAGTCAAACCTAGAGCTCACCAGCATGGCTAGTCTTGATATCCGGCTTGCTCTGAGGATCGGGTCTCTGGAAGCACAAGGAGATACCATGCCATCTAGCATTTACACGGGTGTTGGGGACCCAAATGCTAGTCCTCAGGCTTACGCAGCAAATGCTTAAGCACTGAGCCTCCTCTCCCGAGATCACCACTTTGAAACATGTGTCAGGAGATGCTCAGGACATCCTGCCCGAGCAGAGCAGCTTCCTAGGCTCCCATAGCTTAGTGGCGTGAGTATGAGGTGCTTTCTTCTGAGGTGCTTCAATCAAAAGGATGGCCCTTTCTAGCTGTACCCTGTCACTGTTACAGGACCAGAGTCCTAAGATTTCATTCCCCCCTCCCTTGAATCTCTTGTTCCAGTATGAGCAAATCTTTTCCAGTCAGTTCCAGAAGAAATTCCTTAGACATCCTTCTACCTCTCTTTTCTCTCTGATGCCTTTTTTCCACTGAGCTCTCCCAAGGCTAAAGGGAACAGAGCTGCCACGTGGTTACATAGCTGGGAAAACCAGCTGTGATGGTTTGAATATGACTGGCTCAGGAAGCAGCACTATTAGTAGGTGTGACCTTGTTGGAGTAGGTGTGGCCTTGTTGGAGGAAGTGTGTCACTATGGGGGTGGGCTTTGAGACTCTCCTCCTAGGTGCCTGGAAGACAGTCTCCCTGCTGGCTTTGGATCAAGATGTAGAACTCTCTGCTCCTCCAGCACAATGTCTGTCTGCATGCTGCCGTACTCCCCACCATGATGGTAATGGACTCGAACCTCTGAAACTCTAAGCCAGCCCCGATTAAATGTTGTCCTTTATAACAACTGCCTTGATCATGGTGTGTCTTCACAGCAAAGTAAACCCTAACTTAGACACCAGCTTTGGTAAGACTAGTGTCTGAGAATTTCTCTCACTCCCAGGGCTTGAAAATGCTAAGTCCCTTCTGAGAAGGAATGTGGTGTCTGTCTCCACTCCTGTTTTTTCTCCTTTTGCTTTGTGGTCTTATCTCCTACTGTGCATCTGTCCTGAGTTCATCAGTAACTGCCCCACTCCTCAGCAGCCCTCATCCCCACCCAGCAGCCCATCAAATGCTCTGCTAATCACAGGTCACTTGCTCACAAGGTACAGAGCAGAAGAGCTTCCTAGACTCAAGCCAATGAATCTGTATTCTCGGGCATCATGACGGGCAGGAAGAACTTCCGAGCAAGTCTCCCCCGATCTCACTGTTCTGTAGTACTCTAACCAGGGGAGAAGCTACTTCCCCACCGGCATTGAAGCCTCCAGATCAGAGTCGTTCTGGTTCATAAACCACGTGACTAGTGAATCAGGCTTTGTCTTGCCCACTCATACCATTAGGAGTTCACATACTGGGACCAGGAGAGAAGGGTCTGTCGATAAAGTCCATGCTGTGTAAATCTGAGGACTTGACTTCAGTTTCCAAACATCCAGATAAAAAGCTGGGCGCCACAGCAAATGCCAGCAATCCAAGCTCTGAGGAGGTGGAGAAAGGAGGGTCCTTGGGCTTCTCTGGTCAACCAGCCCAGCTTAATTAGCCCTGATCAGTGAAAGACCTTGTTTCAAAAAGTAAGGAAAGTAACACTGACCTCTGGATGCACACACACACGCACACACACATACGCACACTCGTACACATACATGCACATTCATACACACACACATGCACTCACGCATGCGCACTTACGTGCATGCACACACGTGCGCGTGCGCACACACATGCACACATCATGCAGGAAGAGCTTGCACATCCTCCAGGTTTATTTAACCCAATATGTGATGACAGCAGACCCAGCACCAGGAAGCAGCAGAATTCTTCCCCCAAACACTTCAATTATATCTGAGCACTTCCTGTGTCCACCAAACCAAGATACTCGATCAGAGCCCAGCGTCACCACACTGACCTACTCTGGGCATAAAAGGCAGAGCTAGTTAGATGGACTGCAGAGAATCCCCCAGGGGTGACCCCAAGAGTACAAATTAAGGTGTATTATTTACTGGGTGGGGTTTGACTGTTTGGTAGATCTTGAACTGGCCCACAGGAGGCTATTTCACCTTTGTCCCCTCCCGGGAAGACAACTGTGGCATATGTCACAGGCTTGGAGGACATCAGAACCTTAGGAGGCAGAAGGGGCTGTGGGGGTGGGGCTGGGGGTTTCCTTGATGGCGGATCAAGAGAAGAGCCCATGTAAATAGAGTCAAAGGAAGGCGGTGAGTCGAGCCTCACATGCGGTATGTCCGTAGATAGTCCAGAGTCACTGCTATGCTGGGCTGCTGAGGAAAGGTCCTGGAATACAAAACAGGCAACTCACACAAAGTCACTCTGCCTGAGTTCCCTTTAATGGGAAGCCTGAGTCCACAATGGACCGGCTGTAACAATCCCAATTACCAAAGGGACAAGAGGCCATTGCTTTGACCAGGAATGGTGGCGGGCACACATACACAAATGCACGCATATTTAATCCCCGTATCAAAAGAGTTCAAGTCCAGCCTGGTCTACATAGTGAGTTCCAGGCTGGCCAATGGAACTTAGTGAGATGCTGTCTGAAACACGAAACAACAAGATCTGGGAGTGATGGTGCACGCCTTTAAACGCAGCACTCAGGGGGCAGAGGCAGGTGACTCTCCATGAATTAGAGGCCAGCCTGGCCTACATAGTAAGTTGTAGACCACCGAAGTATAAAGAGACCCTGTCTCATTTAAAAAATAAAGTGGAGTGGGGTGCTTTGAAGACATCTTAAGCCCCAAGGCACTCCCTAGAATACCCCAAGGTACTTCCCCAGGAAGGTGAGGGTCTTTTTTCCACCTATTCAGTAGTGTAATGGGTAGGGGAATCTGCAAAGGTTTCTTACCATGCCTGAAACTCCAGTGCTCAGGGATGGGCCACAGACACCAAACCTGTTCCCTGGCAACAGAGGACAATAGTACAACAGTCTGTCTAGTTGCTTGCAGAGTAACTCCAGGGCTCTCAAAATCTTTGCAAGTGCATAACCACTTTCGCCACTCCAGTCTCTAACCCTCTACCCCTCCAGCCCACAAGCCTGCTCTGCCTCCCCGCCCATTCTCTGCTTCTCCAGCTGCCTCAACGCTAACACTTTTCCCCTGGAACTCTTCCCTTCCCTCCACCCTTTCTCTCCAATCCTCACTCTTCATCAGCTCCCTCGGGCCTGCCCTAGCCAAGTCCCCTTTCCTGCTCTCCCCATCAGCCGCTGGAATTCCAGCAAGCTTGTTCAGGTGGGAAACACACGTTTGACTCCTGACCTCGCCGCTGGAGTAGGTGGGCAGCTACCTACCTTTCTTTCTGGCCATCACAGCAAACAGTACCACAGCCACCACCAGCAGGCCCAGCAGGAGCACAACACCCCAGATCAGGGGGATACTGAGAGACACAAAGGGATAGGCTGGTTTAGCCCTGGGCCTGAGGGAAGCTGCCACCCAAGAGCCCTGGAGTAGTGGGAATAACTGCCGCCTCCTTTGAGACCCATAACTGAGAGGAGATGGAATGGAAGGAGGAGGGCCGGCCCAGATGTGAGAGAGGAGACACATTTTTATAGTGTCTTTGTTGGAGATCTACCAGAGTGAAGGGACAATTACTGAAATGGATAGATGTCGGTCTATCTGCTGACTGGGAAGGCCACCAGCAGTGGGATAAGTAAGAAGTGTGCCCCATTTGATTTTTGAGATGATTTTTTAAAAATTACTTGTGTGTATGTCTGTGAGGGTGTATATGCTCATGTATGCAAGTGGATTCAGAGGCCTGAAGAGAGCCCCAGGTCTTCTGGAGCTGGAGTCACAGGCTGCTTTCAACTGCTGGGGATGAACTCTGTCCACAGCAAAAGCAGCAAGCGTTCCTAACTGCTGAGCCATCTCTGTAGCCCTCCATCTGACACACCGTGGGTCAAAATCAGTTGTATGTTTACTGCCCAGCTCCCCTGGTCTCCCATACTACTGCTTGCAGCACCTGTTCTCACGCCGTCTGAACTCGGGAGGACCAGCGCTTGCGGAAAGGTCCAAGGAAGGGTCCTCTAACAGACTTCCGGTTCCGGTTCTATAGGTTTCTTTCTCTTCCTCCGTTTCCTCCCCCTCTCCTGGGCCAGGAACTGAGCCAGAAGGAAACATTAGTGAGTGCATAGCCTTTGTGGAGCAGCTTTCCATAGCCTGAAGGACCGGGGAAATGAAATTAAGGAAAGAGAGATACAACCCTCCTTCCCCTCTCTGCTCCAAGGAAGGCAGACTGGGAAGATACCGTTCTTCATTCTGTGAGTTAGGAAATAGCTTCCTCTCTTGGTATCTCTGTCTGGTTGTAAGCATAGCCATTTCCCCTCTGTCACCAGCTCCCACCCATGGCCCCCTGCAACTCTTCGTCTCTGCCAACCCCTCCCCACACACTGGTCTCTCCCCAGCTCAACCACACTATGTCCAACCATCACTGTATGATCTTGTATCTCCTTCTCATCCCAGAATAGATTCTCTTGTTGTCATCCTCAATGTCAACCTTGTTCTTGGCTCTCACAGATCGCCAGTGAGGGCCTCCTCCTATGGACCTGCAGCCCCGTGACCTCATCTCCAAGCTGATAGGATCTCAGCCTGAGCTGACCCAGCACTAATGGGAGGCGAGACCCATTGACCTTTCTGATAACCCAGCTGGTACCTGGATTCCCACGGGATAGCTCTTCTGCCAGTCCTACAATGTCTTAACTTTGGCTGCAGGATTTAGTGGTGTGTGCCTGGGGTTAGGTTTTGAGGCTTCAAAAGTCTCTCTCTCTCTCTCTCTCTCTCTCTCTCTCTCTCTCTCTCTCTCTGCCTTGTGCTTGTGGATCAGGATGTAAGCTCTCAGCTACTGCTCCAGTGCCATGCCTTCTTGCTTGCTACCATGCTCCCCACCATGATAGTCCTGGACTCTGTCTAGAACTGTAAGCCCCCAGTAAAACTCTTCCCACCCCCCTCCCCCCCCGCAAGCTGATGTCTCATCACACCAATAGAAAATTAACGAAGCCACCCTCTGAGACTAAATGCTTGCTTGAGTTACAGGCTGTTCCCTCCCTAGGCACCATGCTGTACCCCCTGCCTGAGCATCCTCGTTGTGCAGCACCTGCCCACTGCAATGAGAGGAGCTCCAGGTACTTGCTCCGTCATCCTCTTACCTCCTCCCCACTCCCAGCCAGACTGGTGTTATTGCAATCTGTCTCTTGAGGAGTTAGAACCTGGAGTTGCACTAGGCATAACACAGCATACCTTTAATCCCAGCATTCGGGAGGTGGAGGATCTTATCAACTTTGAGGCCATTGTGGTGTATGTGAGTTTCTGGTTAGCCAGGGTTACATAGACTGTGTCTTTAAAAGTGAAAAGGGGGCTGGGGAGATGGCTCAGTGGATAAAGAGCCTGCCACTAAAGCATGAAGAGCTGGGTCGCTAGCACTGTGTACAAGCCAGACGTAAAGCGCATGCCTGTAACTCCAGCACTGAGACAGGGTATGGGTGGAGACAGGAGAATCCCTGTAACTTACTGGTCAGCCAGCCTAGCAGAGCTCCAGGTTCCATGAGAGAGCCTGTCTCCAAAAACAAAGTGGAGAGCAGGACACCCAACATCGACCTTTTTCCTCCACATGCACACATACACATATTTATAGTAACCTGTATTTAGACCACAGAGGCAACAGAGGCACAAGATATATATATGTGTGTGTGTGTGTGTGTGTGTTTGTGTGTGTGTATACACATACATATATACACATATATATGTTATATATATACATATATATTATATATATTATATATAGAGATATATAATTATATTATATATATATATTATATATCTATATCTATATCTATATCTATATCTATATCTATCTATCTATATATATATATATATATAGAGAGAGAGAGAGAGAGAGAGAGAGAGAAAGTAAAACAAGGCAAAAACTTCAGGATGTGTGTCTAGGATGTGGGATCCTAAGAGGACTCACTCATGTTAGCCAGCATCCGCTTACTGCGTAGAATGATGGCCACAGGCCAGCAAGATGATTCAGCAAGTGAAGAGACTCACTGCCAAGCCTGACAGCCTGAGTTTGAACTCCAAAGCCCAAAAGGTGAAGGAGAGAATCAGCTCTCACCAATTGTCTTCTTACCTCTACATATGTATGCACTGTGGCATGTGTGCGCGTGCGCGCACCCACACCCACACACACAATGAAAGGCACAAAAATTAATGGCTGTTAATGTGCTTGAAGTTCACGTAAAGTAAAACAAAGACAGTATCGGCCTGGAAGAGTTGGAGGAAGACACGGCCTTGCAGATGCCGTGACAGAAAGCTACTGTCGGGGAGAGAGGAAGAGATGGCCACTGCTCAGCAGCTTATCTCCAGCTTCCCAAACGGTTCCGTTGCCACACAGTCCAGCAGAGCTGTCAAAATGATATCTCACCCCAATGCCTTCCTAGTGAGCCCCACACCCCCAAGGCCCCAAAGGGTCCCCATCACAGATCACCCGTCTGACTACAGGGGAGGGCAGCTTAGGGCAACTCACCTAGTGGAAGCACTAGCAGGGAGACAGTATGCAAGGTCTGGGGTCCGGCGGCTCCCTCCACCACACAACCATACTCTCCCGTGTCCTCCTCCTGCAGGGTTATCATTTCCACCTGCAGGAGCCCCCCACCCATGTCAGTGAGGAACATGCGCCCATTTCCTGGAGCTCTTCGGTCCACCGCTGAGGTCACTAGCGGGCGACAGCCTTCCTGCAAGAACCGACACCACACCTTGCGAGCCCTCACATCCTGGAGCCTGTAATGGCACTGCACTAGAATGGATGACCCTACTGGTGCCTGTAGCACCTCAGGATGACTGTCAGCTGAGCCTTGGCCTGTGGAAAGAAGAGATGTGGGAGTAAGGGTTGGATAGAACCAGGCATGGTTCCTAGCCCACTCTCCGACATAGACACTCGGGGATCCAGAGGGGTAGCTGTGGCATCTGTGATACTTACAGCTGGTGAAGGAGGCGTGGCTACATCTGCATCTTACCTGCTAGTCCCAGCAGCAGCAGCAGCAACAGGTAGCATCCCATGGCTGGGCAGTCAGTAGGTTCTGAGGGTGGCCTCCTCTCTAAAACTGCAGGCTCTTGGGGGCAGGAAACATCTGTCCATACAGTCACGTGGGCTCTCCAGCAACCATAGAGGCTAACAGTTACACTGGTAGGAATCTCCAAGGTTGCGGGCAGGAAGCTTTTCCAAGGATTTCTTGGCTCAAGATTCAGAGGCCCTGAGAGACCGGTAGGCAAGTAAGGGAGAGGTTGGAAGAAGGGGGTCTGATACCCCACCAAAGGGAATGAAGAGAAGACCCAGCATCTTGAGGGCAGGAGAGTAAGAGATAATCTTCAGTCTCCTACACACAGATGCGAAGAAAGAGCTATGAAGGAGGAAATTAAGAGCCATCCATGTGGCCCAAGGTCATCTGATTCTCAAGTCTTTATGGGTGATTCTCCCATCCTGGCTCTACTCATATGCTTACCACCCTAGCTCCCAGGGGACCCCCACTCGCTCACCACAACCTCTTCCCTAGAAACCCACTGGACCTGTCTTTGCCTGTGTCCTACCTAGATGCTCTAGGCCCTTTCTTTCAAATCCACCCACCTCAATTCCAGGAAGCATGATTTTCTTCAGAGGGGACACACCATAGTCTCCTCTTGCCTTTCTGTCCCCACCCATTACTTGGCAGCACAGATCTTTCCTTTCTTGCATGTTCTTCCTGTTTTTCATGACATTTCTTTCACGTTGTTCATCTCTTAATCCATCAAGCTTCTGGGATCTGCATATTCTTCTTCCATTTCTTTTATTATCTTCATTTTCCTTTTGGAGATGGTGTCTCATGTAGCCCAGACTAGCCTCAAAGTTGTTATGTAGCTAAGGGTGATCTTGAACTTCTGGTCTGATGACTCTGCTTCCTGAGTGCAGGAATTTCAGACTTATTCTCCAGCAGGGTTTCTGTGCTGCAGGGGATGGGACTTAGGGCTGCATGCATGTGAGCGAACCCTCTACCAAAGGAGATATAGCCCCAGTCCCTTTCTTGTTTATTCTTTCGTTTTTAAAAGAGATTTATTTACTTTTATTTTATGCATGTAATTGTTTTGTCTTTAGGAGATCAGGAGAAGGTGCTTTATTCCCTGGAACTGGAGTTGCAGACAGTTGTAAACTGCCATGTAGGTTCTGGGACCTGAACCTGGTTCTTCTGCAAGAGCAGCAAATGCTCTTAACCATTGTGCCACCTCTCTTACTTAATTTTTCTTGACAATTTTAATTTAGAAGTTCTATTTCCTTATTTTTCAAGTGTTATTATTTTTTTCTGTATGCAGACTACTTTGATGCCAGGAATACTGTGTTGCCCGTGAATATTTCCACCTTCCTACATGGTCCTGACAGTATGTGCAAAGCCCTTATGCTTCTGCATGGCTGAGCATCGGATGGCCCTCAGGAGCAGGAGACTGGGAAACATCCAGAGACTTGTATCCTTTACTTTCTTTCCTAAGAACATTTATACTGCAGAATAATGGTGGATATCTGGTTCTTTCTCTGTCTCTGCCACTCTCTAAAGAGGAAGGATCATCAGTGAGCCAGTGTATTACTGACAAAATCACCCCGAGAAAGGAAAGGTTTACTGGGCTTCTCTGTCTTAGGGGATGTTGACCCGTTATGACAGCGAAGGCATGGCAACAGAAGCATGGGCATCTGGCCACACCACGGAAGCAGACAGGAAGCAAAGGCTGATTAAAAGCAGGCCTGTCTGCTGTGACTCCTACAGACTCCATACCATCTTCTCCACCAGCACCACCACCTATGTGTTCAAGTACAGGAGCCTGTGAGGGCCATTTCAAAACCCTAGAGCTCACTTGTTTCTTGAACTGCATTTTTGGGGTTCTTGGGATTCAGATTCACTGCCTACAGACAAAACATCTGGCTTCCAAATTGCCCTGGGGGAGGAAGTTGGGCTCTTGGGAACCAGACAGAGCACACGATAAAACAGTCTGTCAGAACTAGAGCTACGTCTAGGGAAGAACACATTGCCCTGGTGTGGAAGATGAGGTCCAGAGAACAGCAGCAAGACCTTCTTTTCTCCCTCCCTCAGTCTCTCCCTTCCTCTCTCCCTCTGTCCCTCCTTTCCAATGCCTATAACTGTTCTGGTAAGAATGAAGATATTCTAAAGAGACCCTCATGCCCCTTCTTTCAACTAGCAGACAATGAAGCAGACTGAAGCCCTGGTGCCACCTCTCAGAGGGGGAAACAGTTTCCCAGAGAGAGAGCGAGAGGCCGCACACAGGTATAAGGATTGTCAGATTACCAAGCAAGAACCTGAAGCCTGGGCAATGATGGGGAGCAGGATCTTGGCAGAGACTGTTTCCTTCATGGCCTCTTGGCTTCTATTCAAACCCAAACCTCATGCTAAGACCCCCAAGGTGGGTGCTGGGGTGATGGCTCAGCAGATAAAGTGCTTGCTGCATAAGCATGAAGACTGTAGTTTGGATCCTCAAGAACCTATTTCAACACTGCCATAGGCGTGGTGCCCTACCTGTAAGTCCATCTCCAGAAGACAGAAACAGGAGAGCCAGCAAGTCTTGGCTAGAGAGACTAGTCATAGCAGGTTTGACTAGAGACCTTGACTTAATAATAAAGTGGAATGATGTGAAAAATCCATCAAGGATGATTCTCTTTTTTTCTTCCTTTTTCTTTCTTCGTTGGAATGCTGTATGTACACCAAACTGGCCTTGAACTCAGAGAACCTTGACCCTCCTGCCTCTGCCTCTCTACTGTAGGCATTAAAGGTATATGCCACCATGTCCAGCAAGGATGATTACTGACATCAACCTTCGGCCTCCACATGTATGGACAGGCACCCACATACACATGTACTCATACATGCAAAACCATAAAGGCACGCGTGAAAACATGTAGGAGAAAAAGATCCTGAAGATGATTTGGGGAGGTCATGGGACCTTTTGTTCCTTCCTATTCTCAATGTGACCACATTGGGACATTTTTCTTTTTCTGCTTTCTCCAATATTCTACTCTATAATTGGCTTAACCAATTAACCAGGCTCTGACCTTAGCAACTGAGTCACATGTCTTCCCTCCCTCCTTCCCTCCCTTTCTCCCTCCCTCCTCTTCCTTTCCTTTCTTCCAGAAACAGTCTGTTGATAACTGGAAGTACCTGGGAGCTCACTAGAAATTAAACTGAGCCCAGTAGAAAGGGTGATAGGTGGCCCGCTGTTCCTGTGTGCTGAGGACGGAGCAAGACTGTCTCCTGTCCTGACAGTGCACATAGTCCACTTAAGTAGCCATGGGGTGTTGTGTGTACCTGGGATGGTTTCATACATTAAACTGAGATCTTCAGATGAATACAGTGGAATGCTGGACCAGAAGGCCAGGAGGGAGCCTGGCCTCCGAGGAAGCATGATGTGCTGAGTTTTACAGTGAGAAAGCCAGTGTTTGTTGAGGACCTACAACATACTGGCCACCTGGCCAGGGATTTCCATAAATTTTACATCTTCTTACTTTGCAAAAATCCAATGAGGACACAAGATGACTCTGCTGATAAAGCTGCTTGCTGCTAAGCCTAACAACTCAAGTCTGATTTGGGGGATCTACGTGGTGGAAATCTGTAGAGAGAGCACCTTATGTCTGTATGGATGCAGCACCTGTCAATAATAAGTCTGATGGCCTATGACTTAGGCAGGAAATAGGAGGTGGGACATCCATGAGGCAAAAAGGATTCTGGGATAGAGACAGAGGGGAGATTTACCAGGAAGATGTGATGAAACAGACACATACATGGTACCTGAGCACAGGTAACTAGCCATGTAGCAGAATGTAGGTTAAAATAAATGGGATAATTTAGGTTATGATCTAAAAAGAAAAAAAAAAGCCTGGCTATATGGCCAAGGCTATTATAAATGTATTTTGAGTCTTGTTTCTGGGAGCATGGACTAGAAGGAAGAATGAAGCTTAACATCAACAGAAAGAGGTTAAGCTGTCCTCTGACCTCACACATACACAATAGTGTCTGTGTAAGCATGTGCGAGTGTATGTGTGTGCTTGTGTGCAGGGGGAGGGACATACCTGAGGAGGTCAGAAGAGGATATAGGCTGCTTATAGTTGCCTGTAACTCCAACTCCCCAGGAGCTGGAGTTACAGGCAACTATAAGCAGCCTAATCTGTGTCCTGGGAACTAAACTCAGGTCCTCTATAATAACACCAAGTGCTCCTAACCACTGACCCTTTTCTGGTGTGAATGTCTGGTTCCCAATTGGTGGATTGCAGAGGATATTGTCTCAGACAATGTTCTTTTGCTGTGAAGAGACACCGTGACCAAGGCAATTGTTGTAAAAGGACGCATTTCACTGAGGGTTTGCTTACAGTTTAGAGCGTTCTTGACCATTGTCAGGAAACATTGTCAGGAAACCTTGGCAGGAAACAGACAGGGGTGACCCTGGAACAGTAGCTGAGAGCTTTACATCTTCATCAGCAGGCAGCTGGCAGAGAGAGAGAGAAAAAGAAGAAGAGGAGGAAGAAGATGAGGAAGAGGAGAAGGAGGAGGAGGAAGAGGAGGAGGAAGAAGAAGAAGAAGAAGAAGAAGAAGAAGAAGAAGAAGAAGAAGAAGAAGAAGAAGAAGAAGAAGAAGAAGAAGAGGAGGAGGAGGAGGAAGAGGAGGAGGAGGAAGAAGAGGAGGAAGAAGAAGAAGAAGAGGAGGAGGAAGAAGAAGAAGAGGAGGAGGAGGAGGAGGAGGAGGAGGAGGAGGAGGAGGAGGAGGAGGATAAGGAGGAAAAGACTGGTTCTGGTATGGGCTTTTGAAAGCTCAAAGCCCACCCTCAGTAACACCACTCCTCCAACAAGGCCACACCTCCTCTGAGAGGCCACACCTCCTAGCCCCTCCCAAACAGTTCACTCCCTGATGACTAAGCATATGAGCCTGCATGGGCCATTCTCATTTACAGAAGGATAAGGAGCTGTGGCCTTGTTGGAGGATGTGTGTCACTGGGGGAGGGCTCTGAGGTTTCAAAAGCCCATGCCAGTCTCTCTCTCTCTCTCTCTCTCTCTCTCTCTCGCTCTCTCTCTCTCTCTCTCTCCCTCCCTCCCTCTCTCTGTCTGTCTCTGCTTGCTTGTAAATCAGATGGTAAGTTCTTAGCTACTGTTCCCACTATGCTCTAGCACAATGGTCCCCACCATGGTGATCAAGGAAGGACTAACCCTCTGAACCTGTAGTAAGCCCCAATTAGATGCTTCCTTTTATAAGTTGCCTTGGTCATGATGTCTCTGCATAGCAATAGAGCAACAGCAACTAAGACACCATCTCACCAGCCGCCCCATCCCCCCCCCACATAATTTTTAAACCCCAGTGAAATAGACAAAGGGAGTGTTGGTTGACTCATTGCTTGTTTGTCCAATCTATTTTTACAATCAACCAACTGTTGTGGGTTGAAGAACCTGCTTACTACAAGTTGTCAGGCGTCAGAGATGAAACTGAAGCCCAGGAATCCATCTACCTTTTAGCCTATGATGATCCTTAGCTCAAGGGAAGGCATCCCAGTGATCACTCTAACCCAGAGGTAGGCATCTCAGATAGGGATCTACATGATAGAGTAGGTAAAGAGTGAAAAGCAAGCTCCAGGAGGTTAGCAGCCACCCTGTTCCAGTGCCAGGCAAGTCTCAGAGAGCCTCTCAGGCCCACTTTACAGCCCTGTGCTCATAGTACAGGCAACTGAAAGGGCTTGGATAGACTGGGCTGGATCTGTGAGGGTGACTCGACTGCCTTAGGCCACAACAAGGCTGTCAGAAAAGCCCCAAATGCAGGCTGATCCAGACCTACAGGCCAGGATTAGTGGAGAAGCCCAAGTAGGGGTGACAAGGCAGGGTTGGAACCCAAAAGGGCCATATAAAAGTGAGGCTGGAGCATGCATACCATGATGGACTTTTCCCATAATTCCAAGCCCATGTTAGATGGTAAAGTACACACATGTCACCATGGCCACAGGGACTCCTGGGTGTCTACTTCTGAGGCCTAATAGAAAGCTTGGGTGTGTGGCCAGCTTGATCCCTCCACACTCTGATCCTTCAGGGAATTTCTACCCTGTTCTCTCTTATTCTCACAGAGGGTGTTAGGTGTGTGTTTGTGTGTTGGTTGATTTTAACAGTCAATTTGACACAATCTAGAATCATGGGGAAGAGTGTCCCTAAGAGGGGTTGTCTAGATGAAGTTGGTGTGTGGGCATGTCTGGGGGCTGGGGGGATTGTCTTGACAGCAGAGGTGGGAAGACCCAACCTGAGTCAGATAGTCATGTCTGGAGGGGATTGTCTTGACTGTTAACAAAGGTGGAAACAACAGTGTCCGAATTCAGTGACCCAGCCTGAATTCGGACACTGTTGTTTCCTGGATCTCGAGCTTCATGAGGTAAGAAAGCTCACTACACATGGACACAAGCAAGCAGGTAGAATGGATGCATTTGCTTCTCTCATGATGCACCTAGTTATTTGAGTTTGTCTCAACTTCCCCAAATTGATTGACTGTAACTTGGAATTATAAGCAAAACAAGTCCTTTTATCCCTATTTTGCTTTTGGCCCAGGTGTTTTATCACAGCAACAGAAATGAACAAGAACGGGGTTAAAGAGACTCACCCAGGCCTGACTATCCCTTTGCCTCAGATTCTGTTCACAATTCCCTCATGTATTTGCTAACTTCCTTTGCATGTCCCCTTTGACTGTCCTGCTCAAAACGCACATCCCATATCCTTTGCACCCGGCTTTATTTTTAAATTTCTCTCAACACTTTTTGCCTTTGGGCATAACCCTCATTACTGTGTTTATTACTACCCACTACCTCCTCTCCCTAGAACAAGAGCTCCAAGAGCAGAGTCTGAGCTGTATGTATCTCTGGGGCTCAGATCAAGCTCAAAACAACATGTCGAAATGCACTTATCATCCACAAACACACTAGCAGAATGGAGGTGGAGAAACAGGTGCCATAAATGTGAAGGGAAACTTGATCTCCAGGCTCCACTAGAGATGGGGACTAAGCTCGCTCCTTCTCTGAGCCTCCATTCCTCTCAGCACCTTTAGGGCTGTGAACTATCTGTTCCCAGCTCAGATATGGTGATTCTATCCTTGTTTCTCCAGAGGGGAAGTTGCAGATGGAAGCACAGCTCTGGGAGCTGAAAGCACGAGTCGGTGGCTTCAATGTCCCCGAGTGGCAGAAGTAGGGTAGGGATAAGAGGAAGGAGCCAGGAGCTAGGAGGGGACAACTGTTGCCAAAGAGTAGCTGATGAAGACAGTCCCACAAAGGGAGAAGTAGGAAGATGACCAGCTATCCCACACAAGGACTTGGTGATCAAATGTAGGGAAGGGTTTGAAGATGGAAAGATTGGAGCCCATGAGATGGAAGACATGGCACCCAAAATGGTTACTTTCTGTAGCTGCCCAGTGGCCACAGACAAACTGGATTCACCTGAAAGGAGGGCTGGAAATGAAAAGGAGATGGAGGGGTAAGAGAAACATGGAGCCAAGACGTTTCTGGTCAAGGCAAAAAGTTTAATATTCAGCACTTTGTATATATAGGGAAAGCCCACAGAACCCATCCTTTGTTTCAGCTGGATTATGTTGCAAGGCAAGCTCATCAGACAGTCTATTCTTCTAAGTTCCTGTAGGAAGTTGTATGTGCAGCCAGGGCAGATGACTCCATCTGGGTTGTTAAGGTCCACTGTGGCAAACAAGGTCTTGTTCAGTCTGTTCAAGGCTGGGAAGGGCACAATTCCCCTTTTTGAGTTTTTAATGATGAACAGTACCAGTAGTTGGTCAGGGCCACAAGATTTAGGGTAGAGTGTTCACACAACCAAGTCTGGCTTAGGTCAGTGTCTATATTGCTTCTTCTTACCCATCAAGGAGGACAAACATAGCACTGATGTTTGCCTCTGTCTTAGGTTGACAGAAGCTCAAGAACACTCTTACCCATCTCTGACTACCAAATAAACCTTTTCTCACCTAAATTGGTTTTTGTCATTATTTTATCACAGAACATTTTATTACAGCAACAGAAATGAAACTAATATAGTTCATTACCTTTTCCCCCTTTTCCTCATCCAGACATATAGCCTTACCCTGGGAATAAGCTTAGTGGTAAGCTCATGCCTAGCATGCACAAAACCATGAGTTTAATACCAGCACTGAGAAAGAAGCCCTTTATGAAGCACAAAACTGTGGGACAGTAGGCCATGCCAGGAAACTCAGTAAGGTAAAACAGGTCTGAGACCCACGCACTTGGGTGCCTCCCTGTTCCCTACTAGATTCATGGCCTGGAACATGTGTCCACATTCTTCATGATGGTCATGAAGTCCTGAATGGAGGTCTCCATGCTAATGAGATACCTAGAGACCCTGAAGGTTTAGCCAGTAAGCTTTCCTTCCCAGACATTCCTTCCTGCAAAGGGTATTTAATCTCTGGTCCACCCTGATGAGTTGGTATGCACCCATTTTCCAAAATGAACAGTCAATAAATGGTAAGGATAAACATGAGCTGTCTCTTTCATTGAGAACCACCATGGGGATCATGGAGAAGGCCTTTGACAACAGAGCCACTGCCTAAATCTCCCACAGAAGGACTTTCTGCGCTTCCAGACAACTGCTGCTAAGCTAATGGTCCCAGCTTCATCAAGGGCCCCTGCACCCCGATCCTTCATTCCCAATTCCTCTGTGTGGCACCCCAGTTGCGACTGGATTCCCAGGAGTCAGGAAACCCCAACGTCACCCTGCCACATCTTAGACTGCATTTTTCCACTCCCTGAGTGGTGTCTCATCACTTCCCTAAAGCCCGATATCTGACGGCAGTAGTACAGGGAGATGCAGTCAAGCACTCCCTGCAATTCTCCTCCTCAGCAGCTGTGCCCAACATCCCATCATCGGGGCAGAACGTGGACCCACACAGACCATCTAGAAAGAGTAGGCAGTCCTGAGTTGCTGTGTGTGACAATGTTTAATGTCCAAAGCCCATGGTCAGGGCAGAATGTGGACCCACACAGAACCATCTAGAAAGAGTAGGCAGTCTTGAGTTGGTGTGTAAGAATGTTTAATGTCCAAAGCATAGAAGTTGACAGGCAATCATCCATCCAGCTGTTTTCCTCACTCAACAAAGATGTGCACACCAGTATTCCTGCTCCTGGGATAGGCGGGCTTTAGGCAGAGGTGGCCTCTGAAGCAAAGAAGCAGAAACAGAAGTCTTGGTGGCAGAGGGAGAGTATGCAGGCTGGATTGGCTCCCGGCTGGACTTAAGCTGTAATTCTCCTCCCACTCGGAATTCTCTCACGTACCTCTGGGTCCTGCAACAGATACTGCTCAAGGCTCCCATCCGTTCCCTGTCCATGCCCAACACCCCCTGTCTAGTCCCACTCACCAGTGAGGATCTGAAGTTGGTGCCCAGCATCTTGGCCACAGTCCGGCCCACTGACCACAGGCATCCCCTGCTTCTGCTTGGCCCTGGCCACAGCCCAGAGGATGCTGGCTGTAAGAAGCTTGCTCAGGAGGACACAGGCCAGGAGGAGAAGAACGGAAGTGGGTGGGAAGGAAGTCTCTCCTGATTGGCTCCTAGGAAAGACGAGGAAGATGGTAGGCTAGAGGTGACCCACAGGGTGAAACCTGCCCGTGGAGGAGGAATAGAGAGGAACCAGGAATTCCTAGGGGCCTGGCGAGAGGGCTTCATGTGGCTCAGGGGAATCTGCTGTCAATTTTAGGGTCTACTAAGTGTAGGAAACATATCCCATTTCCCTGATGAGCTCTTTCCTCTAGGATGCTGTGGTGATACACGTGCACGGTGCTCAGGGGTTGCTCAACACAACCCTTCTATATTTGTGCATTGGAATGGACCATCCAGAATAGATTCTGCTTCTCCCAAAGAATCAGGCTTCAGTTTTAAGCTAAAGTTCTAAGAATCTAAGATTTTTATTACTGAATTTTAGGGGCCTGTGGGGTCCCCGAATGTAGTTTTGTGAGTTGCTACAAATAGCTCCAATTTCTCAATTTCTAGCCCCAAAACATCAATATGCTAGTGGGCGGAAGGGGTACTTAGACAAGACTATATCTGGGCCTTTGCTGATCTCTTTGCCCTGGGACCTCCATCCGCAGTCAGTGCCAGGGGTCTGAGGAGGGACCATTACTGTACCTGGAGGTGCTGTGTTCCACTTGGGCAACCTCGAATCTCTCTGACTCCTCCGGAACCCAGAGATCTCCAGCATCTTGGTCATCTAGAGGATCTGGGATAGACAAACCATGAGATTACAGCCCTCTATCCATTAGGCCACTGCTGGTGGAGGAAGGGAGGGCCCCTACAGAGAGGTCCTCAGGGCTCCAGTCTTGTTTAAATCAGGTCATTAGCCTCTAATCAATTCCCTAGCCTATGGGGGGAGGGGAAGCTGGACATGTAGCTCAGTTGATAGAATGCTTGTCTACTATATCCAAAGCCCGCGGTTTGATCCCCAACACAACATGAGCCAAGAATGATGGCATAGGCCTCCTGTGAACCCAGCACTTGGAAAAGACAGGAGGATCAGAAGTTCAAGGCCACCCTCTGCTAGCGAGTGAGTTGGAGGCCAGGCTGGACTACATAAGACTCTATCTCATAAAAAAAGGGGCTGCTGGGAGCTCCCTCTTAATGGTGGCAAGGTTGGCCCTCAACCTAGTACCTGGCACCCCACTGGAGTCAACTCTCGCAGCAATTCTCATCCTGTCGTTTGCTCATAAAGAACAAATAAATATTGGAAGACCTGAAAAATCCTCTGCAAGTCAGGCATGGTGACATGCGACCCCAGCAATAAGGTACAGAGACAAGAGGATGGAGAGTTCCTGGTCAGCCTGCCTCAAAACAGGAAAACAAGCTAAAACTTTACCAGTGCCAGCACTACCACCAAACCATATCAGAATAGACCCCAAGAAGTTGTATCTCTTGAACCTCTCTTTAGGAGAGTGGTGGAAGTAGGGTTTATTAAAGAGCTACAGTCTCTCCACCTCAGACAAATACTGAGTCTAGACATTTAATTCCATTATAGAGGACGCAGTGTGGGCAGAGACCCAGATCCCGAAATCAGTTCACCTATAGGCTTCTGCTAGTCCTGTAGACTAGTCAGAAGGCTGGACTCCCATTTAAAAGGCCAGTCTCTCCTCCTCCTACCACAACTCAGTTCAGAGCATCCAAAAGACACTGCCATTTTCCTTCAAACTTATTTTTCTGAGGTGCTTAGGATGGAGTCTGTGTGTGTTAGGTAACAGCTACACCCCATGATCTCCTTTGAGAGATGAGGCAATGGAAGCTGGATAGACAGCACATTGCCCGGTACAATCAAGAGGTGTTTTTCTGCACCAGGTTACCTTGCTGAACAAGTGGGTGGGTTGATCTGTTAAGATCCACACACACAGTTCTCACATACTAATGGGATGCCAATTAGATTAACTGGTTCAAGGACACAAGGCTGCTAAAGAAAGATGCCCTCCCAGCTGATGACAGCCCTGTACTGGGCAGCATGACCTGCCATGAAGAGGGCATACTGGATTTTAGCTCCCATGTACAGTGAGTATTCTAGATCCATGGGATCCATGCAGTTTATTTTTCTAAGAGCAAGGAGATGGAGATAGCCCTTCACATATATGTCTGAACTTGAGTGCTGTAAAGCCATTTCCTCTGAACTGAAACATGTCCTCATGGAGGGAGGAGAGAGGACCATATAACTCAAAGAGTAAAGAAAATGTACTAGGCTCAGGCGCTTTAGAAATCCTATATACACAGCCCAAGGTTATATCCGCCCTTACAGTTGTCAGGGAGAGCAGACTAACTAGGACCTACACGTTGCTCATGCAGCTCCAGGGATGCAGGGAGCCCCAGGGATACAGAGAACCCCAGGGATGCAGGGGACCCCAGGAATGCAGGGAGCCTCAGGGATGCAGAAAACCCCAGGGATGCAGGGAGCTCCAGGGATGCAGGGAACCCCAGGGATGCAGGGAGCTCCAGGGATGCAGGGAACCCCAGGGATGCAGGGGACCCCAGGAATGCAGGGAACCTCAGGGATGCAAAAAACCCCAGGGATGCAGGGAGCTCCAGGGATACAGGGAACCCCAGGGATGCAGGGAGCTCCAGGGATGCAGGGAACCCCAGGGATGCAGGGAGCTCCAGGGATGCAGGGAACCCCAGGGATGCAGGGAGCTCCAGGGATGCAGGGAACCCCAGGGATGCAGGGAGCTCCAGGGATGCAGGGAGCATAGGGAAGCAGGAACCCCAGGGATGCAGGGAGCTCCAGGGATGCAGGGAACCCCAGAGATGCAGGGAGCACTAGGGATGCAGGCAGCACCGAGGCTGCTGTTTTTATGATTCATCATCCATGCTGGGATGGGTATATTTGGATGAAACAGTTGCTTTAGAGTTGCCTATAAATAAATCCTTGACCACGCACCTACAAGTAGCCCCAGTATACTCACTAATTCACTAAGTTAGACCTGGACTGAATCATTTCTTAGATCTGTTTGTGATGGCTAATCTGGGACAGGCATTTATGTCCCCCTGAAAAAGTCTGGCAACAATGAGACCTGGCCCAAGGGCCAGCCAAAGGTGCAACCAGCCACTGTGTACTCACCCTCCAGCACCTCCACCAGGACCTTCTGCAGGACCTCAGCCTCTCGGCCTCGGAGGCTCTGACACTGGTAGAGGCCTGCATCACCGGCTTGGAGATTCCTCAGAGTGATGGTGACGGTTCCAGCAAGGGTGTCATCTGCGATGACTGTGCTCCCGTTACGCTTCCTCAGGAAGGCCAGCAGCCACACACCATGTGTGCTCACCACACGCTGGCACGGGCCCTCCTCACTCAGCTGACGACACCAGGCCTTGCGTCGACCCCAGTGCTTTACAGCATCATAAGTACATGACACCCTCAGGGACTCTCCGGTCACACCCTGCAGCACCGTGGTGTTGAGGGCTTGGGACAGCTCTGCAGAGGAGACAGCCACTGCCATTTTCATCCACCCACCAAATATTTACTGAGCATCTACCAGGAGCAGCAAACTATACAGACAAGGATCCTGACTTTAAAGAGCTTAGTGTCTCTAAGGAGAGGTGGCACACCTTGGAACTAGCCTCCTCACCCCACAACATAGGGGGTCTCTATGGTCCTGGCTGTCCTGGAACTCACTTTGTAGAACAGGCTGACCTGTCCTAGAACTCATTTTGTAGACCAGGCCAGCCTTGAACTCACAGACATCTGCCTGTCTCTGCTTCCCTAGTACTGGGATCAAAGGTATGCATTACCTGGCCACTTGGGCACTAAGAATCTGACTTTTTTTTTCTGTGCTTCCTAGGGAATATTTGGAAGCAGCTCCAGGAATGCAGGGAACACAGTGTGCACATGGTCATCAGGATAAGCTCTGGGCTTTAGGCACCTTTCACTTTTTGGAAACAGGATATCTCACACGTGTGCAATATAGTTAATGATTGTTGCCCTGACAGGCTCTAGAATCATCTAGGGGCAAACCTGTGAGCTTGCATGTGAGGGATTTTCTAGGTCAGGTTAGCCTATAGTTAATATCAGTGAGAGAGTATCTGGACTCAGTTCTTTGGTGTAAGAAGATCTACCCTGACTATGGACAGTAACATTCTATGGGCCAAAGTCTCTAGCTATGTCAAAAGGACAAAGAGAACCCAGAGGCTGCATTTATCTCTCAACTTCCTGACTGAGCATGCACTACAGCTGCCTCTGGCCACCATGTCTTCCCCTCCAGAAGAGAGTGTATCCCTAACACTACAAGTCAAAATGGCCCCTTCCCTTGCTGAGTTGCTTCTTTTGCAGAAATTCATACTATGGACCAAACCGGCCTGTGAGCTTCTAGGGGTCTGACTATCTCTGCCTCTCGTGTCTCTATTCTTGGGAAACAGGCATATGCCACTGTAACTGACTTTTTTCATGGGTTCTGTGAATTCAAACACAGATTCTCATGCTTGCAAGTCAAGCATTGTGCTAAGATGTATTTTGTTCTTGAAATCCCCCTGGCTCTATTTAAGACATCTTCCCTCTGGTCATATGGGACCAGGATGTCTATTTTGCTCTCATCATCTCGGGAGAGCAAGGTTAATGAATCCTTGGAGCTCAGGCTCCCCTGAGGGTTGGGATGTCCCCTTCCTCCCCTCTCTAGCAGTCTGCTCCTCAGTCATCCACACTGGATGCCTTGCCTTTCCTAACTTTGAACTCAGCTTCCCTATTTCTGTGACTCTGTTCCTCTTTTAAGAAGGACTTGTCTCAGAGCTATTTTGAGGGAAGACATGAGACTGCTATTTTGAGGATCCTCTTGGGGTAGAGGAGATGGCATTGGAGCACCCACCAAGCTGTAGCCAGGGCAGGGGGACGGGCGTTCACCTAAATGTCCTACCTCTTGCATCCTGTCTCCAGCTATTACTGAGATGGAAACATGAAAGGGGCTGGGGAGGGATCAAGGAGCTGGTGGCCTGCTTCTCAGAACTCAAGCCCTCCGTCCTGTCTGTCTGCCTAGAGTCAGGCTGAGGTTCCCTACCTCTCTTTCCACTTCCAGTGGAGACACTGCAGGGCAGCTTCTTCTCTTACCTGGGTTTGTCCATTACTCTGCAGGAACGGGAGGCACCCAGCCCACAGTGGGAAGAGGCAGTCTATCACAGGTGAGGATACAAAGGCTTTAGCATCCTCACCTCCCAGAGCGCTGAGGTCGAATATGGGAGGGGCTCCAGGAAGATGCAAATCCTAGTCTGTCTTTCTCCTTTCTCTCCCATTCTGCCCCTCCACTTATGGTGTAAGCGCTTCTTGAGTGTTTAAGGGCTCTTGGCAGTGCTTTCAACCACAGCTACTTCAGTGACCAAGTCCAGCAGCTTCTAAACCCTTCCTATAGGTGGGTGTTAATCCCAGGGAGGATGGTGTGAAGAGTGCGAGCCAGTGAGGAGGAAAGCAGAGTCAAAACAGGACACTTGAGTGTGCCAGGACTCCAGCCTCCATTACAGTTCCCCTCCATGCCACCTGCCCATCACATGCAGCCATCTGCTCAAGAAAGGTGAGGAAAAGAAAGCGTTGTAGAAGGCGGTCTTACCTGTGACCAGCAGCAGGAGAAACAGGTGGAGAGGTCCCATGGCACTCTTCCTCAGCCAGCCAGCCGGAGGGGACAGACGCAGGGGGTCCCTTGTGCAAGATCTTGCCTTTCCCTTGAAGTGCAGAAAAGAGATGACCAAGCCAGTCAGGCTCAGCCCACAGGAACTGCGCTCCTGGATTGAGCAATGGTCAGGACTAGGGTAAGCACTGTGATTCAAGGAAGAAGGGCATGGCATGACGGAGGAAGGAAAGGCAGCGAAGGTCAGCTGCCCCCCTGCAAGGCTGGCATGGGTGGCCCTGGGTAGCTGGGGCCACACAGGCTTTTAGGTTGTTCTATCTCCTTGAAGAGTCTCTGTTGGGGGTCATTATCCTGACACTGTAGCCAGAGTGTCTGCCATCTCCACTGGTCCCAGCCTCCCCCAGAATTAAGGACAGCTGCTTCTTAGGAGGCTGGCATGTCACCAGAACACAACTCTATTGTATCTAAGGCAACAGCTTAGGATGCAGACCAGAGCCAGAGTTACCATTTGCTGTGTATTTGCTCAGGCCTGTAACCTTTCTGTGCCTCATTCTATGCATCTGTAAAGTGGGACTATTGGCAAGTTTATCCTAGCACTAAAGGTGGTTCCCTACAATCAAGGGTCCAGATGCATGGAAGCCTTCAGAAAGGGTTAGCTGTGTCTATCACCTCAATCAGGGGAGGGGGAAATGTTCAATCTCTAGTGTGTTTCAAGAATCCCCTCCCTGGGGAAATATAAACAACATCTATTCCCCCCCCACACACACACATAAGATCTCAGCCACGAACTAAAGTAAGATTCCAAGACTCACCATGTCAGTCCCTGTTCTACTGCTGTGATGAGACACCATGACCAAGGCAACTATCATAAGAAAAAGCATTTAACAGAGCTGGCTTACCATTTCAGAGGCTTAGTCCAATTATCATCATGGCAGGCAGCATGACAGCAGGCAGACAGATGCTGGGGCAATAGCTGAGAGCTACACCCTAATCTGTAGGCAGAAAGGGAGAAGGAGAGAAAGAAAGAGAGAGCACTTTGCTTGCTCCCCCGCCCCCATTTCCCCCTGAGGAGCTGAGTGTCTTCCCCTCAGTGCGTACACATCCATGCAGCCTAGACTTAACCTCTGACCATCCACTGGCACAGTCTCAGCATTTCCTGGAGTTCTAGAAGACAGGGATTCCATGGGTGGGGCTCCCCATGAGGGATGGTCCAGGTGCAGGGTCCCACATGTGCCAAGGCACAAAGGTATCTAGCAAGTCAGGGGTGGAGCTCAGAAGATCTGAAGGCATCCCCAGCCTGAAAATGGAGCTGTGACGGGGGTAATGAGCAAGGAAGCCAGGAGCCTGGAGGTACATTACCTGGCTTTGGTTCTGGTCTGTTGTCATCATGATTTGTGCCTATTCATTCCTCTGTGATGGTCAGGGAGTTCACCTGGGGTGGGATCTCCTGGGGAACAGAAGACAGAACTTCACAACATAACAAACAGTCTAATGCATGGAGTGGTCCAAATCACACCATTCTTGTGTGTGTGTGTGTCCGCGCATGTGCGTGTGTGCGATTGTGTGAGTGTGATGAAGTCAGAGATGTCTTTCCTCTGGCACCATATATTAAGGTCTAGGTAAAATGTTAAGGCCTAGATGGAATGTTAAGGTCTAGTAACTGTTACCTGGCTAGCCTGCCATTTTGTGCTACTACTAATATTATAAGGAAATGTTGTTATGTGTTGTTTCTGCTGTTACTAGGAAACTTTCTCATGCCCAAATGGATTACATATTCTCTTATGTTTTGTGCCCTTGGAGACCAAGTACAATAGAAGTCAGTAGAACTGCTTTGTGTAGTTACCCATAATAAGCTTGGACCTGAACCAACCACCCAGCAGCACTTCCTGCACCTGTGTATAAGCTTTTATGGCATTTACTTTTATAAACTGCCCCTGGGATGAACTTCAACATAAGAGAGACGTCTGTACCAATATAAAAGACTATTTGGAAAAAGATTTCCATTTTGAGTAGGGGTCGAGTAAAGTTTAAATTTCCAAGACCTCCCTGGAAACTGCCATCCTACTTGGCAGAAAGAGACACGTACGTGGGTAACTAACATCCTGGTTGGCAAGTTAGGACATGAATGTTCGACAAGTCCCCTGCCTCAGTTGAATACCTCCAACCAATGAGAGCAGGATAAATGTGCAACAGAGACATGTACCGAAAGAAATCCCCTGTTCCTAAATCCAGGTTGGTGGAATAACTTAGCACAGATATTTGTTGATTTTAGGCTTAAAAACCTTGTAGGATCTTAACTCAATGTCACAGTTCAGCTCCCAAGCCAGAATCATGGCCCTGATCAATCAGTCCTGGGACATGTGCTCACTAAACCGTCTGTAACTGACTGAGGTAGGCGTGGTGTGTGAGGTGACTCCTGGACACCAACAGCATCTACCTCATCTTTTGAGTCAGCGTCTCTCACTTGGCATGAAATTCACCAATTGGGCTACACTGTCTGGTCAGTGAGCCCCAGGGATTCACCTATCTCTACCTGCCCAGAGCTAGGATTATCTGTATACACCACTATACCTGGGTCTTTTTTCTCCAACGACTGCATCTAACTGTAACGATTTATGTTACATAATTGTATATACAATGAATAAGAACTGTTAATCATGAGACTCACCAGAGAAAACCAATTCCATCATTTTCGGCCAAATTTGAAACAAGCTATATTAGAAAGTGACCAAGAGATGGACTTTGGTCAGGACTATTTCCTAGAATTCCCAGCTAAATGCCTGAGACAAGTGTTGCAGAAGTTTATAAGACTTCTTATAAGTTTAAGGTCTTATAAGTTTATAAGACCAAACCTGTAGGCCACTGTGCTTTCCCATGGGGCTTTGTTATTTCCCAAAGAACTGCAAATGATAGTATTCCAAGAAGTTACTGGGTTCTTGGGCAGGTGGGGCTTACTGGTTGATATTGGGCATTATACAACATATTAAATGATATATCCATTCTGACCTAAGACTATGAGGACAAAATAGTTTTAGCTTATTAGCTCTGTAAAATACAGTTATTTTATGAGTTTTGCCACCAATACCTACCTACCACTTGTTGCACGTTTTGGGTTAGATGCATCCCTCACCAAGTGTCTTCCTATGAAACAATGAGAAAAACACACAGTGATACACCTGGCTCTTCATGTGGGCTCTGGAGAGTGAGCTCAGGTCCTCAGGCTTGCAAAGAAAGCACTTCGTGATGAAGCCATCTCCCAGCCCCCCAACAATGCCATATGCATTTTATAGGTTTAAGAAAACAGGGATACAAACTAGTCAGCACCACGCCTCTGCCTCTGTGCCTATTTTTAGTCTCTACTTCCTGCTACTTCTACTTTTTTTTTTCTTCCTTCCCTTGTACTTTATTTGCTAAGGAAACCAGATAGTTTATCCCGCAGGGTTGTCTTCAGTGTGTGGCCTGCCGATTCACCCCAGTATTGCTTCCCTTTTTCCTCTGGCCTCTCACATTTTCCTTAAGTTGACTGAAGCTTTGGAAATATGCCATAGGTGGTGGTGTGGTCCCGGGGGCCTCAGCCAAGGGGCAGGGCTTTCTTTTCTGTGACAGTAGCAGTTCATGATAAATTCACTTAGAGGCAGTGGAGGTGTGTCGCAGGAGTTGATTAAAGCTGCTCAAATCACCCTGGCGCCGCCAGCCTGAGTTCCTCGCTACCGGCCCCAGTGTTCTGGATTCCCAAATGAAAGACACACACACACACACACACACACACACACACACACACACACACACACACACACACTCACACACACACACTCACACACACACTCACGCGCGCACGCAGCCTTCTATTTTAATATGCCTTAAACAGTTCAGTGGTTGGGCCACTCCCAGACGTCCACATTGCTGATGCCTACCCCCTCCGACACTCCTGAGTCACTGCCATAGACCTAAGGGAGGAGGGGCCTGAGGCTGCTCTTCCCTGGCTCTTCCGTGATTGGTATGCTCTCTTTTCTGCAGCTCTCAAGCCTGAATCTTATTCTTTTCTTGGCATGGTGATTCTCCTTTCTCCTCAGTCCCCTTGCCCCCGAATCCTAAAATCTCACCTCAGTCTCCCTGCCCAGCCATTGACTGCTGGCAACTTTATTTACCAATCAGAACCAACTGGGGCCAGGGACCCTCAGCGTCTTACATACAGATCCCCATGTAATTTTGGGAACCCAAATAACATAATGTTAGGCCAAATTCACAACAGAGGTGAATGTTCCTTCTTCACAGGTCACCCAATTCTTCTGTGAGACACAACTTGCTCAGAAAAGCAGGAGATGGGGGGTAGGTAAGATGGCTCAGTGGTTAAGGTGACTGCTGTTCACACCAGATGACCCAAGTTCATTCCCTGGGGCCTACCCAAGGGAGCAAGGAGAAACTGAGTTGTCCTCTGATATCACACATATGCCCACACAGGGCACACATACACATTACTGTGTATATTAATAGCAAGTAATTTTAATAATAAGTAATTTTTAAATGACAAAAAAGAAGGTGAAGAGCAGGCTGTGCTGCACACCCGTGACCACACCACTGGGGACACATGGTGCACTGCACACCCGTGACCCCACCACTGGGGACACATGGTGCACTGCACACCTGTGATCTCACCACTGGGGACACATGGTACACTGCACACCCATGACTTCACCACTGGGGACACATGGTACGCTGCACACCCATGACCCCACCACTGGGGATACATGGTACACTGCACACCTGTGATCTCACCACTGGGGACACATGGTACACTGCACACCCATGACTTCACCACTGGGGACACATGGTACGCTGCACACCCATGACCCCACCACTGGGGACACATGGTGCACTGCACACCTGTGATCTCACCACTGGGGACACATGGTACGCTGCACACCCATGACTTCACCACTGGGGACACATGGTGCACTGCACACCCGTGATCTCACCACTGGGGACACATGGTACGCTGCATACCTGTGACCCCACCACTGGGGACACATGGTACACTGCACACCTGTGATCTCACCACTGAGGAGGATGAGACACAGAGAGTCACCATCTCAAAATAAAAAGCGGGAGTGCTTCATTCTCCCATTTATAAACTGTTTTGTGGGTAGTTGATTGGTTGTGTTTGATTTTTTACACAAGTGTACTGTTTTATTGGAACTCTAGTTGTCATTAATATCTTTTAATGTTTTATGTAGGTATAAAAGAACAAGGTAAATGGATTTGATACATTTAAGATTCAATGTATTTAAATAAGCTTGATACATTAAATAGATTAATACAATTGATATATTTACATTTGAAACAACTTAATTTTAAGATATATAAATTTGCTGGTGGCAAACTCATACAGATCTGCCTGCCTCTCTCTCAAGTGCTGGGATTAAAGGCACCACCACCCTGGGCACTGTAGTTCTTTGGTTACCATGGCAACCACTGAGTCTTTGACCCTCCCAGTTAGTTACCAAGTCCTTCCAGTTGATCTAAGCCCACAATCTTCCTTGCCATCTGGCCTGACAAGATGTCTCAGGCCTGGCTTGTTCACTTATTATTTAGACTTGGCTCAGTCCATTTCAAAGAACGCTGCTTCCATTTTCAGTGAAAATTGGTGTTTCAATGCCAAGCCTGGGTCTTAGTTTCTTCTCCCATGGTTGTGATAAGATACTCAGACAAAAGTGGCTTTAAAATGAGATGATGTATTTGGCTCACAGTCCCAGCTTACAGTGCGTCATGGTGGGAAGCCATGGTATCAGGGCCTTGAGCATTACGTCACAACCATAGTCAAGGGTGCTCAAGTCCCTGTCCCTATTTTTTCCAGAATGGTCCTACAAATGTAATTGGGATGATCTCCCGCAGCCAGGTTCTAAGGCCCATCTTCCAGGCAACTCTAGAGTTGACCAAGTTGACAGCACTGTCCCTTGTCATAGCAGAGGCCTGTGATCCCAACAGTTGTAAAGCCAAGGCAAGAAGATTAGTCTGAAGGCCAACTGGGATATGTAGGGAGGACCTGCCCCAAAATTAAAAATGAAATAAGTATTTAAAGAATACTAAAGTATATTTTATTCTTCTGGTGTAATTGTCATCTTGGAGGCTTACTATTTCTGTCTGCTAACCTAGGCCTAGTCCTAGAAGCATCTAGTCTCTCCATATAATCTTATCTAGGCCAAGAATGTTTTCAGCCCCTGAGACTTACTTCTGAATAAATGAATCCTTTCTAGCTCTTTCTGAACTCTGGCTGGCTGTTCAACTCAGCTAGCTGTTCTGGTTCAAACTCCTGTCCATCTTGGCCTCTGACTTTTTCACTCTGCTTGGCCTCGAAGTAACTCTAGCAATCTGTTCTAATCTTCTGGCCCCTTTTCATTCTCTGTCTCATTCAGTCTTCACCTGTGTCAAGCTTGTTCTCTCTTCAGCCTGTCTCTATAAAACTCTCCTGGTAAAACTGCCTCTGCTCTCTCTGCACTGCCCAAGTAGCTTCCCTTTCCAATCTCCTCTTGTGAGAGCTGGGCATATCCTATTCTGTCAAATCTTTCTCTGATTCATCACTTTGTCTGCCACTCAATTAGACACCACTTCCAAACATGGGTGCTTCCTTCTACAAACTACTTTACCTTTACCGTTTGGGATTAGAGGTGTGTACTAAGGGTGTGTCTGTACTCCAGCCAGAGGGATTAAAAGTGTGTGCTAAGGCTGAGCCATGTCACAACCAGAAACAGGCTTTTTTTTTCTTTTTTGTAAAAACAATCTCAGAGTTTACAGTGTTGTCAAATATCCTTCAACAATCATCAACTTGGTATAGCCAAGAATCACCTGAGAAGACAGTCTCAGTTGGGGGTTGTCTGGATCAGTCTGGCTATGGGCATGCCACAGGAATGAATGAATGATGGTTTTCACTGTGTTAACTGATGTAGTAAGACCCAGTCCACCATGGGTGGAATTATTCCCTAGGTAGGGATCCTGAACTAGATGAGTAAAGAGAGGTGGCTGAGCACAAGAAGCATGCATTTATTTATTCTCTCTGTACCTTTGACCCTGAATGTGACTAGCTGCTTCAAGTTCTTACCTTCACTTCTCTGCGACAGTGAACTGTAACCTGAAATTATAAGCTGAATAAATCTTTTTTTCTCCTAAAGCTGCTTTTGTCAGTATATTTAATCATGGCAACAGAAATGAAACTATGAGGACCACAATCTGGATACCATGTGGCTTCATTGGTACTGGGCTAGTCACTGACTCTAGGCATTTTTAGTGGGTGGAAGCAAGAACTCTTCAATTCTTTATTTTTCAAGATGGCATCTTATATAGACCAGCCTAACCTTAACCTTTCTTTATACCTTAGGATAACTGTGATCTCCTGATCCTACTGCCTCCATATCTCTAGTACTGGGATTATAGGATTACACCCAGCCGTTAACTAATTGTTTGTTTGTCAGACACTTTCAAAAGAAAACTAAGATGGGGGCCTTTGGGATGGCTCAGCAGGAGTGAAAGTTCTTGCTACCCACACCTGAGAGCTTGAGTTTAATCCCTAGAACCTCCATAAAAGTAGACAGAAAGAAGCAATGCTACAAAGCTGTCACCTGATCTCTATGTCCAGATTGTGTCAACTGTGACCCTCCCAATAATAAAGTAATCCATAGAAAGAAATTCAGAACCTCAGATGGAATTAACACCTTCATCTTGTGTCTCTTTCTTCCACACAGAGAACCCCATCCCCAAACAATAGAGTTAGAGTTTCAAATAACAACTCACTTGCTTTGTGTCACAAAGGTGGCACAAAAGCCACAGCATAGTGACAGCAGTGCCCCTGCCAACAGTGTGCTCTCTGATGCTGTTCTCACTTTAAGTGTTGTTTTATTCTTAGGGCTTATTATACTCGAGGATGCAGACAGATTACTATGCAAAGTTGGTACTCAGTTCATGTGTTTCTTTGCCTTCTGCCTGCCTCTTTCCTCAGCCTCCTTCCCCTTATTCTCTTTTCTCTGCTTCTTACTCTTGCCCTGCATATTCTCTCTCTCCCTACCTCCCTGCTTCTTGTTCTTGCCCCTGCATATTCTCTCCCTCCCTTCCCCCTCCCTTTCTCTCCTTTATGAGTGCTTTTGTGACTCTATGACGTAACAAAAATACATATTTGGTCTCTATACCAGGTTCTTGAGACAGAATTCCTAATGTCTTTGTGGATGTGGGTTTCCAGGAAAGTACTTTGTTCCATTTGGGGTTTTTCACTCTGGATTCATGACTTTGATCTCCTAAGATAGTTGCATTTGTCTGAATGGGGAACAGCTGACAGAAACACCTACATTTCCTAAGTGGTAGGAACCCCTCAATGGGCTCTAAGACAGCATCAAGATGGGGGCTGGTTGCCAGGGAACAGGAGCTAAGGGGCTGGGAATTTCAGCTCTATTTTAAAATTTCAGGGAGCCACAGGGACTGAAGATAAGTAGTCAATCATAGCCAATGACATCATTGATCCTGGTGATGAGGACGCTTCGGTGATAAGACAGAGTTCAGAGAGTTTCTCAACTTCTGGACATGTGGGGGTACTTGGAAGTGGCATAGCCAGAAGTCAAGGATGCTCTGCCCATAAAACTCTACCGCCTAAACGTTCTTTCTGCCCGGATGGAGGCATAATGCTGTCATGAAAAGGGGTTATTAGAGAATCCCTGCTTTTCATAAAGCAGATTTCTCCAAGGATCAGTTCTCACTGCCAGCCTCAGCAGACTCCCCACACGATGGCGCTGTTTCCTCACGATGTCCTGTCCGTGCTGGGTCACAACCCTCTTAGTGGCAAGAGATACAGCCAGAGCCAAGGCCATCCTACCTCTGTTAACCCCCAAATGTTCCTGACACTATTTTTAAAGTTTTGAAACATCTATCCTGAAATTATCATTTGAGTCTGAATTTGAATAGCAAGCAAAAATCATCCTTAAATTGGTTGCTGGAAACAGAGTCTCGAAGATTCAATTTCAGTCTTTTTAAAGGGAGATTTTAAAGCAGCAACCAAGAAAGATTAAAATGTAAAGACCCATGCATAGAAATTATAACTCAAGTTATGAGAGTACTTATGAAGTAGCCGACACACATGACACACATGAGTGTTATCAATAGCTATGATAGCACTTCTCTTTGGTTTTCTATTGTGTTTGTTTATTTTAAGACAGTCTTTTCTTGTAGCCCAGGATGCCCTAGAACTCACAGAGACTCTTATGACTCTGCCTCCAGAATGCTGGGATTACAGGCCTGGACCACCATAGTCAGCTTGTTTAGTGTCCTAAAAAAATGTTTTACGTTAGCCTGTGTCTTCTAAATTCTTGTGCAACCAGAGCTAGCCACATACTGTGTTCTACAAGAAATGAAGTTTGCCAGCTCCAGGCCTGGCCCACAGACCTCTGGTTCAATTCCCTATGTTCTCTCCCTTTCCTTACCCAGATGGAGAGGGTCCCCAGAAGTCTAGGTTCTGAAGGTGACAGATGTGCTTGCGGGAAGGAACGTGAGTGCCTAAATGTCTGTGTGGAGCAGAGCCTCCTCATTAACTGACACTGTAGCTGGGATGAGAAGCAAGCTTGTGTCCCGGGTGGTGTGTTACCACAGCTAGCTCATCTATGGCAACGATGTGTCTCCCATGTCTGTGGAAGCCTCTGTCTCCTTCAAATTCTCTCCCCTCATTAACTCAACAAAAGGATCAGAACTTTTCAGGCTACTTGCCTGGGGTTACCAAGCTACCCTCACAGTGATCTCTCTTTGGAGGCACAATCTCCCCCAGCTCCTTCAAGACTCAGCTTCCCCCCAAGACTGGCCACCAGACTTCTCCTCATCAGAGGCTACATACCCATGTTGGTTAGCTTTTTTGCTAACTTGACACAGCTAGGGTCATCTGGAAAGAAGAACATTGACTGAGATATGTGACCTTAGGATTGGTCTGTAGGCAACACTGTGGGGTATTTTCCTGATTAGTGATTGATATGGGGAGGCCACAGCTCACTGAGGGTGGTACCACCCCTGGGTAGGTGGTCTCCTTCTGTACATTAAAAACAAAACAAAACAAAACAAAACAAAACAAAACAAAACAAAGCAAAACAAAACCTGCAGGGAGCAAGCCAGTAATCAGCACCTCTCCATAGTTTCTGTTTCAGTTCCTGCCTTCAGGTTCCTGCCCTGACTTCCATCATTGATGGCTTGTGGTGAAGACGTGAAAGCCAAATAAATCCCTTCTTCCCCAAATGGCTCTTGGTCATGGTGTTTATCACAGTAATAGAATGCTAACCAGAACAATGCTGCTGTGTTTCTCAGGTCCTCCTCCTCAGCATCCATGTCCCAAAGAAACTGACATCACTCCTCTCCCTCCTGCTTCATAACAGCCCCAAGCCTCCGTGTCTCCCGGTAGCTTCACCTCTGTCCTCTTCTGAGTGGTGACAGATCAGGTCTTCTCCTCTGAGCCCCCTCCCACTCCAAGTACAACCCCCGCATCACTCTTGTATCAACTGTTGCATTCTGTCTAAACTTCACCCCACAGTTACCCAGCAACAGTCAGATGTGCCTTACTCACTATAAAAGGGGCTGCTTGTCCCCCTCCACCACCCTCTTCTCTCTTGCTCTTGCCTTCTTGTTCCCCACTCTGTTCTCTCACCCCTTTCCCCCCTCTCCCTATTCCCTTTCCACCTCTCTCTCCACGTGTTCATGGCTGGCCTCTACTCCTCTATCCCCCCCTCTACCTTTCTTTGTCTCTACTCCCCTCCCCATGCCCTGAATAAACTCTATTCTGTACTATAACACTGTGTAGCTGGTCCTTCAGGGGGGAAGGGATACCTCAGTATGGGCCCGAGGAGGTATTCCCTTCCCCCACACCCGACTACATCTCCACAAAACATATTTCTTCTCTCTTGATCTTTTTATAAACACAACAGTAACTGTGTTTAAAAGTGAACATGAGTTGTTAATCCCACCAAACAAGATTACCCAGATTCTTTGGTCAAATTAAGCAAGCTTTATTTTCTGTCAGACAAGGTTATCTCCCTAAAGTGGGGTTTAAGGAAATAACATTGAACAGAGAAAAAGTGGGGCTTATATAGCCCCCCAAAACCTGCAAGACTAGAGGGGTCTCAGGGTTGGGGGATTTCCAGAAGAATTTTGGTTACATAGAAACTTAGCTGAACATCTCAAAATTATTTGGCAGAGGTCAGGGTATAAGGTGTGGAACAGGTCAAATTCCAAAAGATAGGTTAAGACCTGGATAAAGCCAAGTTTTACAGAAAATAGGAATGACTTTGTAATAAGATGGCTTTTAATCTTAAAATGGAGTCAGACTGGCCCACCATCCTCTCATGTCTTATGCATCCCTTTCAAATCCTTAATAGGGAACGGCCATTTATATCTGTTGTATGGGCTGATAATGCCAGCAGACAGCAGATGACTTAGCTGCTGTTGAAAATGGTTTTAATTAACTCTGCTTGTTCTTAATATGACACATCCAGCCCCCCAATAATTGAGACTGAGTACTATCGATTTATTTAATCAGCTTAACACAATTACTGGGCGATTATCCCTAATCTATTTTTATATACACTTGACCGGCTAACTCTCAGCTGCACTCTCCAAGTTGCTTGCTGTTTGAATCTCCCCAGGCTGCCTGTCTGCTCCATTAGCCTGTCCTGAGGCTGGCCTGGTCACATGCTCATGGTCCATCTCCACTCAAAGCGGCCTTCTCCTCTCTCATCTTCCTTTTCCTCCTCCCTTCTCTCTCTCATGGTCTCTACCTGTGACCTCCAACCTGGCGACTGAAACACCACCTACCTCTATTCTCCCAGTGATTGGCTGTGGGCATTTTTATTTAACCGCTCAGAGAAGATTGGCGAGCAAAGTTCATACAACATTATCTGGTGTACGTGAGAGTTTGCTCATTGGGATTGCAACCAGATTTTGGAGCCCAGTATTTCGCATTTGAGTATGTAGCAGCACCAGACCAACCCCCAACACTCAGCATTTTCTATCTGGCAGGAGACAAAGTTTGTATCATGGTTAGGACCTCTTTAATTTGGTCTGATTGGTTAGCATAGAACGAATAAATTCTTCTTAAAGTCATGGTCTTTGCTCTTTGCATAGAGCAGGTCAAGCGCCTTATCACAGTGTAGCTCATGAATCTACCTCTTGATAGACCTTGCTCTATTTGGTTTCAAAAGGTATCGTTTCAACAGTGAGGAAGCCTGGTATGCCAATAGGCAATACATACAGTCATTTTGTTCCCTTTGCCAAGAAGTTTCCTTGAGATCTGACATTTTAGCCTCTGTTTGTGGGGAAAAAACCTTGCGCGGGGGAGTTCGGTGGTGGGGTCTCACCGCTGTCCAGCAGCGGGGTCCCGGCGGGCTTTCCGCACCGCCGGTGGAGGGTCCCACATTCAAACAGCCCCCCGCAGGCTGGCGGCTGCAGTTCAAGGTTCCAAAGGCTGGGAACCTGGCGGCAGCAGGCCCAGGCGACACGTGGAATCTGGCTTTCCAAAGCTTTTATTGTTCATGGCCTGGTGAGTGGGTGTAGATGGCGTGTGCTCCCCCAAAAGCCAGACTCCTCTGGCTTTTTATAGAGCGGGGGAAGAGGGGAGGGAATAACTTAATTAGCTACGCCCCCCTTTAGATAACTCATTAATATTTTAGTCTCTGGAGGTGGAGACTTGCTAATCACGCCCTCTACCTGTGTGCTACCTGACTGAAGGTCACAAGTTAAATGGAGTTACCTCGTCCAAGACCCGACTTCTGTTGAGGATAAGGGGCAATGCATTCTCTTATCTACTTCCTGCTGAAGTTAGGACTCCATCATCAGGGTCCAGGAAGGCTGGATCATTGGCCTAAGCCCAGAAAGGGATTACAGCAATCGGGTATTCATCAGAAGCATCTGGCTCACTGTCCCAGCCAAAGAAACAAGGGAGCAATCACATCAGCAGGAATGGTTCGCATTTTTTATCAGCAAGTACAGGGCTTTCTGATTTTGTAGGACTGCGTAGGGATCACATTTGGGTCAGTTGGTAGTTCATAGTTGATTTCAGAATGCTGCTTGCCAGCTGAGCAGAGCTCTGCAGACACAGAAAATAAAGCTAAGAAACTTAAAGAAAAATCTTACATTTGGAGATTTTCCTTTCGGAATAGGCAGCAGGCAGAAATATTTATCTGGAGACCATTTGCTCCGTGACAGGTGGATTCAAGTTGGGGATTCCCTGAAGCTTATATGGATCTTTAACAAAAAAAAGATACAAGTTTTAGTTCCATTACCATTACCACGGTTTGCAATATGTACTAAAATACATGTTGTAGAAACAGCAGCTAACCGGCGTCTGTAAATAGCTGGAGTAGACTTGTGGTTTTGAGTCATAACAAAAATTTTGGTTTGGGGTTAAAAACCATGAACATTTTTTTTTTCTATACCCAGAGGACTGGATATATATATGGGACAGAGATGTTTTTAGCATTATGAGAAGCACCTTCAAATCTATACTCAGAAGACAACCTGAGTAATTAAATAAAGGTAATTAAAATCTTGAGCTTATGGCTGATAATAGTAGTCAGAGCTTTGCCGGCTTCTCAGAGCTCCGTTGATCAATGCTCAAACTCTGAACCTTTGAAATCTTAGTGTAACAACAGCGTAGAGTAACACACTTATATCTTAAATCATCTCTAGAACTTCATAATTTTTTTAAGTTTTCATATCCTCAGAACTTTATATAATGTGTATTACTTTAGAATAGTTTTCTTAGACCCTCAGAATTTGCATAAATTTAAAACCTTTTCCATTCCAACCATTTAACGGGATACACAGGTGGTTGATTACTGCAAGTTCTGTTAAAAAAAGAGGACTAGTAAAGAGTTATGTCTGGCAACTGAAGCCTGTTAGTAAGGCCAGCCTGTCTGTTGAGTTTGCCTTTCTCATCAAGAGACCCAGTGGCTCTAGAAAGCCTAGATTCTGATGTATGAAATGCAGTTACCAGGCAGCTGTTGTTCAATGAAGAACATTTAGCTGCCAACGTCATCAGAGATCTAAGAAGGATAAACTGTAGCAGGGAGTATAATCCTAATGGCTTCTATATTAATTAAAATTACAAAGACTTACTGTTACCTGGGCAGCTACCTAGGCTCCAGGGGCAGTTTTGTCAGAGGCAGAAGTCAGTCTTCGACTATCACACAGAACAACATTGTAGCTTCAGCTGCTGCACAGTCTTTGGCAGCCAGACCTGGAAAGTCTGAAAGGTTTTCCCATGGCTGAGGAACTTGGGAAAATTAACTTACCTGACTTTGGCAGAGTAAAGCAGACAACCTAGTAGTGTCCACAGTTTGTGCAAGGCCTTGGCAACAGGTGAGGCTTTGGGGCAGCTTTTCCCAGTGGTTAGCATCATCCCAATACAGGTATGTCCCCAACTGTCTTCTTTGGACACCTTAGGGTTGCAGCTAGGATCTGTCATTTCTGTCTATTATACAAAGCTTTTTTGCATTAAACATTTTAAATGCCATATTCAGCAGATCTCTGATAGGTTTTGAGAGCAGTCTATTAAGTGTACAAGATTTTACATAAACTTTACTTGGTTTTAGTTATTTGCTTTAGGCTTAACCCTGAAAACATCCATGAGGGACTAGACAAGGCTTAGTCCTGTAAGTACATTACATTAGCAACCAGCATGACTACAGTTCTCAACATAGTGAAGAAGACTGTCATTTATATCGTGACTGACCACCAACCTAAATGTGTCAATTTTCTTTTGTATAGCAAGTTAGTGTTTTTTTTTTTTTTTTATAAGATTAGGATTCAAACATAATTCTAAATTGATTAACATTTTAGTTTTAACAATATCTCTTAGAAACACTGAACTTGTAGTGCATGGTCTACCCTGGGTGAGCTGTAGGCCCAGCAGAATTTAATTGGAAACACAGGAGCTATTGGAGCTACATCCAGCAGTGAGAGCTAGTCCTTAGTGATGCATAGCTTGCTACCAGTAACCAACACACCAGCACATGGACAGAGATTATCTGGGTTCTCATCCTCTCCTGTAGTCCTGCAGAGGCAGCACCAGACTTGTGTGCATCACCAAAGTCAATGTTGCAAGGCAATACAGGCTTTAGGATGCTGTCTTTGCGCTAGCGCTCCCCGTGAGACCAGAATTTAATGGGATTCTTTTAGGCTTAGTCCTCTGTGTAAAGTTTAGATGAGGACTGGCGAAATTACTAGAACTTTTGCGTATTTCAAATGACAGCATCTCTGGTTTGAGAAACGCAGGTGCAATGAGTGTGAGGACATTTAAGAACGAACATTGAAGTCGACATTTCCTTCTCAGCTGCTTTCGGTTTTGTCTGTTATACGCCATCTTCAAAGTCCCTTTTAGCCGTGTTCATCAGGTCCCGTAGCATAGGACCCTGTTTCCAGGAGGACCTTTCAGATAGCCATTGGCTCTTTGTGTGATGAAAATTGCCCACATATTTGTTGATCTGAGGCTACCTAGAAATCATTTCATGTAACATTCGAGCAATGGCTGCTGGCAAAAGTCCTTTTTTTTTTTTTTTTTTTTTTTTCCATAAAAATAAGGAAGAGGAAGTGACCCGTGGGGTGGAAGGAGAAGTTTGCCAGGCACAGCGGCAGACTTCAGTTGGGTCTGTGAGCTTCACCAAAAGAAAATATCTCATGTATCTTTGTACACATGGCTGTGGCCTCTTTAATTTTTTTTATCTTTTATTTAGAATAATATAGATTTTTGCCATCTTCTGTCTAAAATCCTGTCCAGATCCTATGTCACTACATTAGACCTCTGCTGGTCCTTCTGAATTATATTTGAATCAGAAGACTCAACTAGGGATGCCAGTGCCTGCTAGTGACTGTCAGGGTGACATCAAAATCTAATCAAAGAGGTAAGAGGCACCATGCCCTAGAAGTCCTGGAATTCACTCTGTAGACCAGGCTAGGCTTGAACTCAGGGATCTACCTGCCTCTGCCTCCCGAGCGCTGGGGTATGCTACCACCACCTGACTGGCTGAGACAGTTTCTTTTACCTCCTTTCTTGTTTAGTTTTGCTTTTGGTGGCATTTTTATCTTGACTCTTTAAATGGAATTCTGTAGGCTGAAAATTCTCACACCCTCCTTTTAATAATGACTCTAAAATGTTTTAACCTCCATTCCAGCCCACCACCCAGCTGAGGTAGTGGGAAAGAAAGGTTCACTGGGGAACACAGGGGAAGTGGACCTGTCTAGAAACTGTTCTTTGGAGCAATTTTGATCTTCAATTGTCAGGATACCGGGAGTCCAGTTTGGCAGAGTTGAGATCGCAACAAATCAATAGTGGTAGCACAACCTAACAGAAACCTAATCGGCAAGGGTCAGCAAGAGTGACCAGGACCAACAGAGACGCCAGGAGAAGTTCTCAGCCGTGCCTGTCTCAACGAAGCAAAGATCAGTGAAAGCATGAGACCAAGAAGCATTGTAAAGCTAGCTATGCAAGCCAGCCGAGCCTCCATCACTGTCCATTGGGTTCTCTTTATACCCCCTCCAAACATCACATGTCCTCCATGGGTCTTGTCTCACCACGTGTCTTGCCTCGGCACATGAATTTGTCTTAGCAAAACTCCACGAGAATCTGTAACAGCTGACATCATTCTGCCAATAGGCCCAAGTCCACAAGAGGCTGGAGGCCGAGGCATACCACACCACCAGAAGTTTTTTTGGTGCATTTCTCTCTATGGAGTCACAACAAACAGAGCTCAGCTACACGATGTAGGGCAGACCAATACATATGTGCCGTTAGCAAAGAATCCTTCATCACGTGTCCTTTCACGTGCTTGCTTTAGCAAAACATCCTTTCACCTGTGTGTGCTTCAGGAAAACATTCCTTCACGTGTGTGTCCCAGTAGACTGCCATTCAAAGAAGCCATAGATTTCCACTTCAGAATTCTTTTAGGTTTAGTCTTCTATATAAAGTGTAAACTAGAATTGGCATAGTTAACAGAGGAGTTTTGGCATATATCAAATGACACCATCTCTGGTTTGATAAATTCAGACACAATGAATTTGAGGACATGTGAGGATAAACATTCCAGTTCAGTACATGACGTCTGAGGTGAAATTGACATCCAGAAGACCTGTTATTTGGTATTTTTTTTAAGAGCAAATAGTTACAGACTATAGGAAACAAAGCCTCGCTTCTGTTACCTTGATTGAGGAATAAAGTTTATTAAAAGTTTTTATCTATAGCTTTAACTATTATAGTTTTAGTGTTGTTTCTCAAATGTTTTAAAATAAGAGTTGAATCCAAGTCGTCTGCACAGTGAGTTGTAGCAAACTAAGATTACCCTTGTATATATTTTTAATTGTCAACCTTTTTTGTTATAAGTTTTAACTTTAGACCTACACCTCGCCCACACACATATGTAGCACCTTGATTTTCATGGGGTCCCCCAACAACTCCAGCAGGGGCTGTCTCTGAGCCTTGTTGCCTGCCTGTGGATCCTGTTCCCCTGTCTGGGCTGCCTTGTCTGGCCTGAGTGGGACAGGATGTGTCCAGTTCTGCAGTGACTTGAGGTCCCAGGGTGGGCTGGTACCAAGGGGAACCTCCTCCTTCTCCGAGGTGAAGGAGATGTGGGAGGGGGGAGGGGCATGTGAGGAACTGAGAGGAGGGGGAACTATGATCAAGATGTAAAGTGGATAAATAAATACATTAATGAAAAAAGGCTTTAACTTAACTTTTCATTATAAGCTTGGAGTTAACCTGTTGTTACAGACTATAAATCTTTAAACATACCCAGTATGTTTACAAATCTTGAGGCACAGAGAGTTCACTTAATAGTTTATAAATCTTGAGATAAGGTTTATATCTTAGCAAAAGTCTTAGAAAGTCAAAACAAAGTCTTTTTTTTTCTGATTTGTTTTGCCCCCCCCCCCTTTTTTTCTGTCCTAAAACCAAGTGGCACACCTGTCACAGGATAGCCAGAAAACTTTTAAATTGAGCATGCTTGGGTTTAGAGAAGAGAGAGCCATAGCCCAACACCACAGCCAGCTTTTCAATAAATCAGGACAACATAAAACAATATTTCAATATTATCCAAATCTAAAGGATACCTGAATCTCTAATAAATTGAATTCAGTGACCAGGGGGAGGGACCAGAGCAACCTGCTATGGTTTTCCTTGGACATTTTGCTCCATCCAGCACCTAGTGCAGACCAAGGGAAAACAAATCCTGTGTCTATGAAAGTTTTGGGGCAGCTGGAGCTGTCAGGCCCCTGAAGCAGCATATTTAAAGAGACAGACACAGCAAAGGCCAAAAGCTGTAAACAAAGAACACAGAACATTCAAAAAGTCAGAAGGGACTGGTCAAAAACAAAACCTGCAGTGACCACCTGCATTCATATATTTAACTTGTCTTGACCAATTTTCATTTCGATTCCTAGCAACCAAGAACCAGGCAGGCAAAGTCACTAGAACCCTGGGAAGGAGACAAACAAAACAGAACAAAACACAGGGGACCAAGAACCAGGCACCAAAACCCAAAATGGGCAGTACAAGGACTTGCTAGTGCCCAGGAGAGGAGTACATGGACTTCCTCAGGTACCTTTCTGTCCTCCAGATGGGATCCAACCAGAAACAGTACCAGATGTCATGTAATAAGATGCCTTCTGTGACTTAATGATGGAGGCCTTCTCAGACAGGTGCCTGCTGATTTCTTTTTAGCACAGCAGTTTGCTCCAACAAGCTGCCAACATGAAAACATGCTTCAGAGCCTTGGGACACCTGCAAAATGCACACCACCTCTGGAGGCACCATCTCATCTAGATCCCAGAGTGAAGGTCCAGCTTCAGAATTTGAGTTGAAGTCTTAATCTTGTTGAGGCCCCCAATTGCTAACCCACCAAACAAGACTAAAGAGCATTACTCAAACTCTTTGGTCAACCTAAGCAAGCTTTATTTTCTATCAGACAAGGCTATCTCCCTAAAATAGGGTTTGAGGAAATAGTGTTGAACACAGAAAAAGGTAGGGCTGATTTAACAGGCCCCTTCCCCCTAAAAAACCCTGAAAGTCTAGAGGGTTTTCAAGGGTTGGAGGATTTCCAGAGAAATTTTGGTTACATAGGAATTTAGCTGAAAAACCTCAAAATTATTTGGCAGAACATCTTATCAGGGTGGAGGTCAGGGTATAGGGTGTGGACCATGTCAAATTCCAGAAGATGGGTCAAGACCTGGTTAAATCCAAGTTTTACAGACAACAGGAATGAACTTATTTTGACCTTGTGACAAGATGGCTTTTAATGTTAAGCTGGAGTCAGGCTTGTCCATCAGTGTGTCTTAGTTAAGCATATGGAAGCCTACAGAGAATGTGCACCTTACGTGTGTCCCATCTAACAGCTCCAGGCAGCTTGGTGGATGTCAGTGTTTCTGGCTGAGATGTGTGTACTTGAAAACAAAGAGTGCGGAGGAGAAAAATGGCTCCAATCCAGGAAATGAAAAACCCACGCTCTCTCTTATACGGTATGGAGTGGACTTTTACACTAATTTTTTTTTTCACACTGAGGTTTGTATATGACACTGTATTTGAGGTGGTTTTTTTTTTTTTTTCATTCCATGTCTGTGTTTAAATGTTGTTTTCCTTGTCTTACACATATTGACACACTAGATAATTTGACCTCCACACAGACTCTACAGTGATTTTGCAGGGAAGGCCATTTGGGCCTCCATATTTGGGAGAACTACATATTTTCCAATTATGATTATTTAGGACTCTTCAGAATTCAAAAATGTGAAGTCAGGGCTCAGGATACAGCTTAGTGACTGAACACCTGCCTAATGTGTGCATGGCCTTGGGTTGGGTTCCTCAGACCCATGAGGAAACAGGAGTAGGGGCGGGGAGGAGAGAAGAGAGTCAGAGAAAAGGGATGGGGCCGGCGGAGGTAAGCGCAAGCCTTTAATCCCAGCACTTGGGAGGCAGAAGCAGGCAGATTTCTGAGTTCGAGACCAGCCTGGTCTACAGAGTGAGTTCCAGGACAGCCGGGGCTACACAGAGAAACCCTGTCTCGAAAAACAAAAACAAACAAACAGACAAACAAACAAACAAAAAAAGGGATGGGAAGAAGGGGAAGAGAACAGGACAGGACAAGACAGTGTGCGCCATTTATGTATACCTCTGGAGCTGGTATCTCTCTGTGTAAATAAATATATGTTCCAGTCCTGAGGATTGAATCCAGCACTTTTAACAAAACAGACAAGTACCCTACCACTGAACCACATCTCCAGCCCTATAGCTAAAGGCTCCAGGTGCTTGGTGGGCATTGGTGTTTCTGGCTGAGATGTGAGTTTTTCTGAGAGCTATCGCTAATGAAATTAACAATATGGTGTCCCTCTAGTGTCCTCTGCCTCAGGAAGGCTTGTGAGGGTTTACGAAGGCTCTGTGGGTTTAGTCTTCCCGATACTGTAGTTGAAAACAATTTATCTTTTCTTGTTTTTGTTTTTTGAGAAGTACATGATTTTATTATGAGGAGCACATGCTTATGCCACAGTACACACGCTGAGGTCAGAAGAGGACCCATGGGAGCATGTCTTCTCCTTCCACAAGGTAGGTTTCTGGGATCAAACTCAGGCTGTCAGGAGTAGCAGCGGGTACCCTTATGTGCTGCAGCATCCTGCCTGGCCCCAGATCATTAATGAATGGTTTCAAACCTGGGAGCAGGGACTGAGGCGTATAGTTTACATATCAAAGCAGACCTGGCCTCAGGTTCTCCAGGATCCTCCTGGCACACCCGGTCCCTAACCCTGAACTTTCCAGCCCAGCGGCTGGGCTCCCCTTCCCCCAGAGGCTCTTCCCTTGTATAACCCAGGCATTTTGGGCTTTCCAGCTCTTTTCTTCTTCTCTCCCTGCTCTTCCTCCACGCCCCCATGGTGACTTCACTGGCTTCGGACCTTTGGGTCAGTGAACTTGCCCGAGAGCAGTTTCTCATCAAACCTGCCTTTAATATAGGCTCATTTCACCAGCGGAGAAACAACCTATCAGTGAGGAATGTTGGGGTAGGGGGTAGAGGGTGGGGGGAATGCATGCGCAGAGGGGAGAGAATAGCTCGGTAAGTTGGTTCTCTCCATCCACCTTGCTGTAGATCTCAGGACTAAACTCAGGTGGTCGCGCCTGCCCTCTAAGCCATCTCAACCCCTTTCTATGAATTTGGAAGCCATGTCTGTTAGCTTGGGCTAGTGGTTTCCTCCCAGCTGTGTGCACCGTGGGTCCGGTCCGGTCCGGTCTCGCTCATCCTATAGCTGTTCTGGAATCTCCTTCGGTGGCAAAGTTTTCAGGTTTTATTTTTTTGTTGTTGTTGCTTTGTTTTGTTTTGTGTTTGTTTTTCGGTTTTTCGAGACAGGGCGTCTCTGTGCGCCGCCACCACCACCTGGCTCGAAGTTTTCAGTTTTAATCTAGTCAAATATGTGACTTTTTATTTTTATTTATTTATTTATTTATTTTGGTTTTTCGAGACAGGGTTTCTCTGTGTAGTCCTGGCTGTCCTGGAATTCACTCTGTAGACCAGGCTGGCCTTGAACTCAGAAATCTGCCTGCCTCTGCCTCCCAAGTGCTGGGATTAAAGGCGAGCACCACCACAGCCCGGCATGTGACTTTTTAAAAACCACTTGTGATTTATGCCTTTGCTGACTTGTAAGAAATCTGCTACCCTGAAGTCATATAAACTTTTTTTTTAAACCTACCTATTTATCCCACCGATCCATCTATCTAGTTTAACTGGTTCTCACTATGTAGCCCTGGCTATCCCAGAGCTCTTTGTAGATCAGGCTAGCCTCAGACTCACAGAGGCCCATCTGACTCTGCCTCCGGAGTGCTGGCATTAAAGGTATGTGCCACTGTGCCCGGCTCATATAAAGACTTATTTTTTTTTTTTCTAAAAGTTTTATTGTTCAGCCCTTCATAGTTAGCTTCTGCTTCATCTGGAATGTATTTCTGTGTAAAACATAAGGTAGGAATCTAATTTTATTTTTTCCCCCATATGGGAGAGATGGCTATGTCAGCCTTTCCCCCTGACTGGGAGTGTCTGCTCTGTCAAATCCCACACTTCCCACACAACTCAAAGTGCCACACTCTGTTCTGAGCTCGGTAGCCTCAGCCAGTTTTCCATTCCAAACACAGCGGTAAACATTGACAGTTTGGAAGTGAGTCTGGCTTCTGGCAGGGTAAGGCCATCTCATCTCCCCGTAGCCAGTTCTCCCAGTTCATCTTTAGCCATGGTTTTGTTATTGCTGACGTTCTGAGACGAGGTCTAGCTATGTATTCCTGGTTGACATGGTTAAAGAGGAGTTGGCCTCGAACCCACGGCCATCCTTCCTCTCGGGTGCTGGGATGAAAGGCACATGCTGACACTCCAGCCTTTGGTGGTGTTTCTATTTTATTGTTATTGTCATGGAAGACACAAGGAATTACACAAGGGAGTACCTCACTGAGGTGACCTGAGACACCCCTGAGGCATAAAGGAGAGGTTACTGATGAATGAAATCCATCTCTAGCTATCGCCTGGGGTTCACTGAGCAAGAGGGAGGGAAAGTGAAGGCTGACCCTCAGGGACAGCTCGCACACAAACACATGTGAATGGGTCTAAAACCTCTTAAGAACTCAAAAAGTTAAGAAGTATCTCTCCTCTAGGATGGCCAACACAGGTTCTAGAATCACCAAGGCGGCAAGCCTCTGGCCAGTCTCCGTGAGTGATTATCTAGCTTATGTTAATGGAAGTGGGAAGACCCACCCTGAAGGGAGGCAAACCATTCCCTGGCTTTGGGTCCTGGACTCCAAGAAAAAAATGTAGAAAGCACTATCAATGCCTAAAACTTTCAAAGGCCTGCTGAGATTAAGGGTGCTCTGATATTAAGGGTGCTGTAAGCTTTTCCAGAGAAATCTGAGCTCAGTTTCCAGCACCCAGCTTGGAGGTCATGGGAGAGGCTCAGGACCACCTGGAACTCCAGGGAATCTGACACCCTCTTCTGGCCTCTTTGAGAACCTGTATGCATGTGGCACCTGTACACACAGACAGACAGACAGACAGACAGACAGACAGACAGACAAAAAGAAGAAAGGAAGCTGAGCACCAACAATCACCACTGCCTGCTTACAGACTATAGATGTAACATTGCCGGCTGCCTCCAGCTCCTGCTGCCGGGACTTCCCAGCCATTGTGAAAAGTACCCTCTGACTATGAGTACAGCTCACCCTTTGCTGATGTAAGTTCCTTTTGCCATGGTGCTTTATCACAGAAACAGGAAATGAGATGCCTCTTTTCTCCTCAAGCACCCCTGGGATAGAGTGCTAGCTTGCTGCAGAGGCCTGAGGTCAGAAGGGGTGAGAACAGGCTCTGGAAAGGCCTCCAGGCCTTCAGTGGTAACAGGTGTGTAGAACCAGCTCAACCTGGAGTCACTGATAAATTAGAAATTGCTCACCTCAAATGTCTCAGCAGTGTAACTGCACTGTTGTCCTCTGTTGCATCCTGAGGCCTCTGTCACTCAGGTCCCGTTCCCCTGTCCTGTCTGGCCCTGGTGCATCCCTACAGCTAAGCCTTGATTGTAGAAAGACATGGCAAGGCCTTACTCTTGGCAAACACTCACCTTGGTTCTCCTATCTACTACTATTCTTTCTGCTTACCTTCCATGATTCACTTGTCAGTTCTCAGAACTTCAAACAAAGCCTCATAGCAACCCACCTTAGTAACCCTTCCTCCTGATCTCTAGATTTAGCCAACATCCTGCTAGATAGATGTTTTTAGAATCCCTGGTGACGGAAAGGCTTTGTAAGAATAACTTAGTTAGACCCCACAGCTGCAGCTAGCTTCCTCCACCTGCAAAGCCCTCTTTCCTTTCCTACCCCTCCCCATATCCTGTTTTTAGAGTATATAACCAGTGTGAACAATAAAAATTTTGTCAGCTTGATCAGACTTCTTGACTTGCTGTGCCATTTTATTTTCTCTCGAATCTCAGTTCTCTCCACAGGGTCTAAGGGTCCCACTTGATTGTCCAGCTGGCCTGGACACTTGATTTCCACCGTTCCTTCAGATATCTCCCCTAGCATAAACACAAGGAGATCCTTAAGGGTGCAGAAACCAGAATCGCAATGGAAAAAAAAAACACCGTCTGCAATCTGTTTATTACCTGTGAGACCCAGTTTCCCTGTGCCTCACTATATCTCCATCTGTAAAATGGACACATGTAAGCTTGAGTGTAGACCCTGGGAGTCCTAAGTATCCACTGATACTGTTCTAGTGAATACAGGTGAGTCCGCTCCAGGAGCTCCAGTCTGAGAAAACATTCTGGTTTTTGACAGCTCATGAGAAGCTCAACCCTCCGGATGAGCCACAGACAGGGAGAGCAATCCAAAGAACATACAATAGAAGTGGGCTTCCAGGAGACGGTGTAGACTGAAACATGGCCCAAGAGCAAAGATGCTGTTAGGAGCCATGAAGGACCACAGGTCAACTGAAACCATGAACAGAGACCGAGAACCCAGGAGTGAGAATCAGTTGGATGTGAGGCTGGAGGTAGTCAGCGTCCTGTCTCTCCCAGGCAAATCTGTGTCTTAGGAAGAAGACATGGGTAGGCAGGGTGAGGCAGAGTCCAGAACACACACAGCATCCCATTCCTTCCCTGTACCCACCTCCCCGAGTGTCTGCCTCATAGGGGTGAGCAGTGTGTGTCCGGACGGAACTGCATCTTCAGTGCTAGGACCCTGCAAGGTGCGTGTGGTCTTAGATGGCGCAGGTAGACACAGTTAGCAGAGTGAATGCTAATCCTCTAGGAGGCTGAGGAGCCAGCATGCATTCTGACAGAGATGTGTGGCTGAGGTTAATACCTCAGAAGACAGGTCAGAGACGGGCACCGTCCACATCTTAGTATTCATCCTGGCAAGGTCATCAGAGTTCTCCTAGCAGGTTGGTTTTAGAAACAGGAGCCAGGTCGGTGTGAGGAGGGATTGGGGGTTTGCAGTTCTGCCTAGCGGTCCTGAGGAACTTACACAACCCGCCTGGATTTCAAGAGCCAGTGGGGAAGGAAGCGATGGTCATACAAGGAAGGGAGGTTAGGGCCACCCAGAGGGGCTGGCCCAGCTCTCTTCCACACAGACTGTGTGCTAGCAGCATTGGTCCTGCACCCCCAGGGGGGAGAGCACAGGGGTCCAGAGTCCTTCTCCATTGCACTTTCAGTCATCTTCCTTGAAGAAAGTATGTCTGAGGCCATCTTAGCTCTTGTAGGAAGTTGCTCTTCCATGGGGACAGTACCATTGTGCCTACCTACTCGCTGCCCTAGGAGCTCAGCCCTCAGTCCCTGGTCTCTGCCTCTTGGGCATCTGAGTTGGAAGACCTCAGTCTGTTTCTAGAGATGCTGGCATATTCCACAGATAGAAGCGGGTCAGGAGACGGCTTCTGGTAAGGCTGGGTGTTGCTGTAGATGGAGTCCTGAGGGCTCACGTGGTTTAGGTGGATGAGAGAGGCATAGCATACGGTCCCAGTGTCCTCACTGGAGGGGACCTGCTGATTGAAGCTCTGAAAATCAAAGAAAACATATGTTTATTGACAGAAAAGCAGCTGGAGTGGTCAGTGGCCTGTGTGGGACCAGAACTGGGTGGAGGGACACAGACAAGATTAAGAAGTTGACCATGGGCTCTGGAGACCTCTGGGTGGCTGAACGCATTGGCTACTCTTCCAGAGGAGCTGGGTTCAGTTCCCAGCACTCATATGGGAGTGTCATCTCTAGTTCCAGGAGGTTTGACTCCCTTTTCTAGGCTCCTCAGGCACTGCAGACACATGGGCAAAACATTCATACAGACAAAATAAATAAAGCTTTTATTTAAAAAGATATGGGAAGTGATGAGGGGCCTGTAGAGCCTCTGGGAAGGGGTGCCTGGGAAAGTTGCCTTCCCTGTCACTGAGCTGAGAAGCACTGACTTCCCCAGACTCCAGTTCCAAACTGCAGTCAGGCCTCATTCCAGGTCCGTGAAAACAAAGGTCCTGTGGGCGGGGACTAAGGAACCACTAATTTGCATATTTTTCAATAATAGGATGGAATGCAGGGTCTTGCATGTACCTTGCATGTACATGCAGACTGTGTGGCAAGACTCTCCCACTGAGCTACACAGGCCGGGCCTTGTGCTTTTGAGACTGGGCCTCATTATGCTGCCCAGGCTGGCTTGAAATTGGAAAGCACCCTGACTCAGCCTCATAAAGGTTGGGATTACCAGCCTAGGCTACCTTACCCTTCAAGAACTGTTTTAATGAGTTCTCTAGGGGAATTGTATGCACATTCAAGCTTGACTAGGGCACTTGTTGGGTATGCATTTCGTGGTGATTCTAGCATTATACAGAGAGCTGGGTTACATGACCTTGGAGCCTCCTAATTCTGTGGATTTTTAGACATCTGTAGGTGAGATAGAATTACCCAAACCACCTAGTTCTCAGGAGGACTTAGAGAACTGTGATTCATCATGTTTTCCTGATTGGACCAATGGCAGCTCATCTGTAGTCTGACTGGGACCTAAAACACAGGAAAAGCTGTTTCCCATGGAAGTGATAGCCAACGACTCTACCACTCTCTCTCTCTCTCTCTCATCTCTGCCTTTCTCTGTCTCTGTCTCTTTTTCTGCTATTCTGTCTATGTCTCTCTCATCTCTGTCTCTGTCTTTCTGTCTCTGTCTTTTTCTGCCTCTGTGTATCTTTCTCTGTCTCTCTTATCTCTGTCTCTCTGTCTCTGTCTCTCTGTCTCTTTCTCATCTTTGTCTCTTATCTCTTTCTTATCTCTGTCTCTCAGTCTCTGTCTCTCTGTCTCTTTCTCTGTCTTTCTCTCATCTGTCTCTCATTGTCTCACTCTGTCTCGCTCTCATCTCTGTCTCTCTGACAATGTTTCTCTCTGTCTGTCTCATCTCTCTCTGTCTCTCTGTCTCTCATTTTTGTCTCTCTGTCTTCTTTCTGTCTCTTTCTCTGTCTCTCATCTTTGTCTCTTACTGTTTTTCTCTGTCTCTGTCTCTTTCTTATCTCTGTCTCTCTATTTCTCTGTCTCTCTCTCATTTGTCTCTCACTGTCTCTGTCTCGCTCTCATCACTGTCTCTCTGACAATGTTTTTCTCTGTCTCTCTCATCTGTCTCTCTGTCTTTCTGTGTCTCTCTCATCTCTCTCATCTCTGTCTCTCATTTTTGTCTCTGTCTTCTCTCTTTCTCAAGTTTGAGTTGGGGAACACAAGGAGAAGAAATGCATAAAAAGGAAGCAGATAAACAGGTCACGAGTTACATGAGCAATCATGAGTGTATCCCACCACGTAGAGTAAATAGAAACCAAATGCAGGCCAAAGTTCATAACAGATGTACACCAGAAAGCCAGAGTTCCCTAAGTCCTGGGGGAGAATCGTTTTTACTTACAGTGGTCTCCTCCCTCTGTTCTGAAAAGTCTTCATAGATGGGGTGACATTTGTTCTCAACTGTGTGGAAACCAGCAAGGTTAGTGGAAGGATTTCCCATGTACCACCTTACTCATTTCCCATGGCAACCACAGGCTGGGCAAAGGGACCCCGATGGAAGAGAGGCCAACGCCTGGCTAAAGGATAGTTTCTGCCTAGGGACCTCCCAAGTGCCCAGCACTGAGTAGTGTCCAGAGAGTCTAAGAAGCCAGACAGCCTGGCTGCCCGTGTTTAATCTGTATAAACTTGCTCAACTTTCTGCTCAACTTTAGTTCTTGTAGATTCCAGATGTAAACATCAGACGTAACTATACTCTGTTCACCGTGGCGTTATAGGTAGTAAGAGGTTGTATTTCTAGTTTCTTGTGTCCCAAGCCCTCTGTGTGAAGCACAGCATTTCCTATGACCACGCCCTTCCACACTCGACCACGCCCTCCCACACTTGCTCCTGGGTGCTCACTCACACATACTCCAAGATGAACACGGAATGAGGATACGTGTTCAGAGTCCAGCGTTTTGCTGCTCCTATTTTGTCTTCTAAAAAAACGTCAACAGTGACCCACTAACCTGATTGCACGACATTTAGAAAATAAGCATATAGAATGTCCAAATTTTCTCCTCTCTAAGGATTTTTTTGAGCCTGAAAAGTATAATGTTCACATGCTCCAGGGGTATTCTGATCCACTCTCACATTTTAATCTTGTTGTCCACAGAACTATCTGGCAAGAACAGTTAAAAGCTACCTACTTGGCAAAAATATAGGGCATGACCTACTGACCTACTATTCTTACCCATGCTCCCATGCTGTACATTATGCCCTTCGAGCCATTCATTGTACGTATTCGCTACTTTGTATTTTTTGACCTACATCTCTGCACTTCTTCCATATTGAGAAAAACAAAATTCAAAGATGAGAGTAGCAACAATACATTTCAATATCATTAACCAGAAAGATTTTAGATAAACTTCTTAACAAGTTGGTAATCGTAAAGTTGTAAAAAAAAAAAAAAAAAAAAAAAAAAAAAAAAAAAAAAAAAAAGGGGGGGGGAACCAGAGAGGTGGATCAGCAGTTTAGTGCACAGATTGTTCTTCAAGATAACCCAGGTTCCATTCTCAGCACCCTCGAGGTGGCTCACAACTCTCTGTAACTCTAGTTCCAGGGGATCTGATAAGCATCAGGCACACATGGTGCCAGAAATATGTGCAGGCCAAGCCTCCATACCCAATAAATAAAATAATAAAAAATATTAAGATGAAAAAAGTATATGATCCAAAATCCTAGCACACCTTGTCTTAAGCAAATGGATGGGGAGTTGAGGTGCCTGTAGGTAACCCAACCTGAGGGCTGAGTGAGGCTGGAATGTTATCATCCCCATGATGCCTATGACCCATGACCCCTGACCTCTTCCCAGGCCACCAGGCCTGCCACCTTGTAATGGACAAGGAAGCCACTTGGACACCTTGCCTTTCAGGTCAGTTTCCTTGTTGACAAAACAAACAGGATGGGCTCACCATTCTGGGCTTTTCCTCGAGCGTTCCTCAGGTAGAAGACCACAAGGATGGCGAGTCCAAGCAATAACAGAATAGCCACAACCACCCCAGCAACGATGACCTTCCACATCCAGGTATCTTGAGAGCTTCGGAACAAGGATTAGTCAGGTAAGGAGAGTCAGAGCCCAACACACCTGCAGCCAAAAAAACCCTTCCTTCCCCAGGCCTGCAGTTCCCACAGGTTCTCCCCCAACCTGGCCTCTTCTGAGGTCCCCTGCTCAGCTGAGCGAGGGACCACTTTCATATGCCGTGGACACGCTTTGTAAGTCCTTCAGTCTCCAGAATAGGGTAGTATCGGTAATGTCACAAGCCATTGCTCCTGTTCCTGTGTCCATTGTTCCTGTCACTTAGCTTCCTTTGGGACTCTGAATTTGCTGGCTCCAGCCTCTTTCTTTCAGGGGCCCTTGTCCCCACCCTGCAGCTTTACCTCAGCTCTTCTCTGTGAGACACAGTCAGCTCCCAGGAGAACTAGGGGACCTGACAAACATCTCTGCCAGCTAAGTGCATTCCAATATGTCCTACTTTGAGTCTAAAGAAGGACCTGGTGGTAGAAAAGACCTTCCATGTCCAGTTGTCTTGTAGCAGCCTCTAGGGAAGGGGTCTGAATGGCAAGGCCATAGAGAAAGAGAAAGTGTGTTCAGGGACAGCTCCGCTCCATTCATTCTCAGTTGAATCTGTTTAGGCATGAAGTGGTCTGTAGGAGCCTAGGGCCGACTGTCTTCATGGAGGCTGGGTTTGGGGTGAATAGGTGGCAGAGGCCAAAGGCCCGGGACCTGGAAGCCTATCAGCAGGCAGGGAAAGATTCCTGGCCGTGAGATCAAGAACGGCAGGTAGTGCCCTTTCTCCAGACTCAACACAGCTTCCTGTCAATAGCCCTGCTTGTTACTGAAGGACAGGACAGGGCTGGAAGAAGGGCAGAGGTAAAGACAGCACTGTAGTCACATGGCTGCCTACATGAGAGTAAGCAGCGGGGGATCCCGGCCATCCACACCCCAGTCCACCCTCACTGTACTCCAGGAGACGATGGTAATGAATGGAGGATAACTGTGTCCTTCAAAAACACATCTAGTAGTGTCTGGTGACATTTTTCATGGCCACACGTGTGTCCAGAAAGACACTCATGCCATTGGCCATCCGAGGCCAAGAACACTGCTAAATATCTTAAAAGGTACAGAACAGCCTCTTGTGACAAAGAATCAGCCAGCTACAAATAGCAAGAGCCTGGGCTAGAGGCACAGACCCATCACCCCAGATATAGGGGCCGAGGCAGGAGGACCAAAAGATCAAGGTCAGCTTGTGTGACAGAGTGAATTAAAGGCCAGCTTGGGTTACTTGAGATCTCAATCTCAAAAGCAAAAGTGGAAAGGTGAGAGAGTGCAGGCTGAGAGGGCGGTACAGTTATAAAGCTCCTGCCCTGAAAACGTGAGGTCTCAGGTTCAACCTACAGCATAGAAGATAAGTAGAAGATAGATAGATAGATAGATAGATAGATAGATAGATAGATAGATAGATGATAGATAGATAGATAGAACATAAATAGATAGATATATAGATGATAGAAGATAGATGATATATAGATAGATGTCAGAGAGACAGAAGATAAATGATAGATGATAGATAGACAGACAAATATGGAAATATTGTTGTGATTTCATTTCACAGATGGGAAAACTGAGCCTATATAAAATGATCAGAAGTGATCATCTGACTCAATCCATCCTGTGAGAGGTGGCATCTATCTGAGTGACAGTTAGTTGGAGAACTATAGTTAGGAGAATGGGAGGAAACCCAAGACAAAGGACAGGCCAGGGAGCCTGTAGTACCTGCCAGTGACAGGGCTGTGGGTAGAGGCCAGGGCTGTTGTCATCCGGGTGGTTGTGTGTGGGGTTGAAGCTGTAAGAGACCACAGTGAGTACAGCATCTTTTCGCCTCCCCAACCCACCACTCTCCAGCCCTGGAAGAGGAGGAGCCCATACACGGCCCTGGAGCCAGCAAACAAGGGCTCAGGGTAGCACCGTCCACTCTCCCTGCACAAAAAGGCAATGCTGTGTTGTAAATGGGGCAGGAGTTACCTCCCAAGAGAAAGCACAGTACATGTTACAGTAAATGAGGCCTCTCATGTTCCAGGGCCTCCTCTGTTTCCTGTGTTCTTTCATCTTATGATTTTTAGTATTTTTAGTTATGTGTATGTGGCAGGGGTGATACGTGCACATGAGTGCAGTCCTCAGGGAGACCAGATGCCCTGGAGCTTGGAGTTACAGTCTTTGGTGAGCTACCTGACAAGGATCCTGGGAACCCAACTCAGGTCGTCTGTCGGGCCAGCAAGCACCCTTAACCACTGAGCCATCTGACCAGCCCCTGGTGTTCTTTTGTAAGATGTGTCTTCATATATACACATATCTGCATGTTTGTGCGTGTGCAGGTGCACATGTGTGCATGTGTGTGTGTGTACATGTCGGGGGAGGCTAAAGGATAATTTTAGCTGTCTTGACTCAGGTGTAATCCACTTCATTTTTATTTTATGTAATTTTTGAGACTGGGCTTCTCACTAGCCTGGACCTTGCCAGTGAGCCTCAAGGGCCATCCTGTCTCTACCTCTCCAGCACTGGGATTACAAGCACAAGCCACTGTGACCAGCCTTTTCTTTAATGTACCTTTGGGGAATTCAACTAGGATCTTCAGACTTGCACACTTTCTCAGATACTTGTTACATTACTGTGATAAGACACCCTGTCTAAAGCAACAACGAGAGAAAATGTACACAGTTTAGAGTCCAGCCCATACAGGAAGCCTACAAAAGTCAAGGCTACAAAAGCTTGAAGCAGCTGGTTGCAGGTGTATCAAGACTCCAGGCTTAGGGAATGGTGCCACCCAGTTTTAAGATGGATCCTCCCACCTCAAGCCAAGATAATCTTTCACAGCTGTGCTGAGAGGCTTGTCCTCCAGATTATTCTAGGTTCCGACACTTTGACAACTAAAATTAATCACCACACGTGGCAAGCATTTTATTATCTGGGCCGTCTCCTCAGTCCTGTGTCCACTATGTTTGAACATGTAGAAAGGTCCACTCCTACTGCCTCCTCTACATGGGATGTGCCTGGGCCAAAACTTTCAGAAAATAGCCTCCAGGCACACGTTGAACAAAAGTGTGGGGGCATGCGCTGCAGCAGGGAAAGCCCTGGGACTGGGGTTGTGACCTTATGGACATCAAGTTCGAATGCAGAAAGCCTTAAGCCACTGTAGTCTTCAGCATGAAATACATGGGAGACTCAAGGTCAACAGCAGTAGCCTCTGGACCACTGTCTGAGAGCTCAAAGGCTCTCACTTGTCAAGGGTAGAACCCGGAAGAGAACTCACATCTCCCAGCCTCCCCTACTAAGCCTCAAGTCAGCTTCACTTTCTACCTGTCTCCTCTGGGTCCATATCTCTCAGTGCCCAGCCTATTGGCTATGGGATCTCTCCACCGGCCCTAGTGAGAAGGATTCTGATTCGATTACAGGCAAGGGATGTTGAGGAATGGAAGGCTGTGAGTGCTTAGGGGAGCTTTAACATCCATCCAAAGAAACAGATTTCTGTTAGCAGCAACGCAGCAGAAGTGTTCAGAGAAGCCACTAAGAACCAGCCACAGGCCAGCTAGCCTGGAGTCTCAGCTGGGCTCTGGCTTTAGCCAGCTGGTGGTCTTTGGGGAGGGGCCATTTTTCTTCGCCCCAGTTTTCAACTACTAGAGCAGTGGTTTTCAACCTTCCTAACGCTGTGACACTTTATACAGTTCCTCATTCCATGGTGACTACAAACACAAAATTATTTCATTGCTACTCTGTAACTGTAATTTTGTAACTATTATTAATCAATCACAATGTAAGTATCACATAAGCAGGATACCTAATATGTGACCGTTCTACTAGAGGTAGCAGGTTCTTGAGTCCTCTCCAATCTGCAGCCTTGTGACTCAGCAAGGCTTGAAAGCCACATAGAAGGAGGAAGCTCACCTTTTGACACCACCAGATGGATACTTCTGAGAATAGTGACCTCTCTGCTATTTCCAGCGATCCCACAGTGATAGATGCCTGAGTCGCTCATCTTGAGCTCAGTCATGATGACAGTGAAGAAGTTGAACCAATAAGAGTGCTGGATGGAGAATCTTAGCTTCTCGGCACCTGTGCTGACACTCGGCACTAAGGGTTGACAAGTGTCTTCTGACATTTGCTTACACCAGATCTTCTGGTGTAAGCTGTAGCTAGGATTATAAGAGCATTTCACAGAAACAGTCTGGCCTTCCAGTGTTCGAAGTACCTCTGGGTCCTGTGCCCAGGAGCCTGGGAATACACACGTCATGTCAGAGAGCCCCATCCTCTGCGGCAGCAGGAAGAAGTGGGTTCCCTTCTCAGGGAGTGACCCTCTTTGTGTCTATGCTTACAGCCAGCGGCTGGCCACAAGCCCCCATGTATTCTGCCTTCCCAAGCATAGAGCCCCACTGTGAACACCTCCTGCCCCCTGCCCCCTCCTCAACCTGGTTCCTTCCCTCTGTCTTTGTCCCCTGTCCTCACCTGAGGCCAGGAGCAGAAGCAGGATTGCAGAGAGCAGGTATGCGGCCTCCCAGGCCATCAGCCAGTCCTCCTCCTGAGCTGGGATGGGGAGCAAGAAGGGAGGGATGCTCTGAAGAGAGGAGAGCTGTCCTGGGCAGGGTTCAGGAGCCACCACTGACAGTCCTGCGGGAACTGCTGAGGAAGGCAGAGACATCTGCAGACGAGAGGGAAGCTGGGCAGGACCTGTGTGGTCCCGTGGATCTTCCAGCTACAGGCATTGAATCTAGGCCCCTGCACTGAACTAGATAAAGGCTCTCAGAGCCTCATGAGGGCAGGGCTGAGGAGGCTGAGAAAGCCCAAGAAAGTGAAGTAAGAGGGTGCTCATTCCTCCTCCCCTCCCCCACTCTCCCACTTCCTCTTTAGCTAAAAGTCTCTGCTCTCCACCCAAGATGTAGCCACTGAAGGTAGGTGACAGAATTAGAGCCCTTTGGACATCTGGCTACAACTCCAAGCCCAGCTTGCCCTCATGTCAGACCTTTCCGTTCAGCCCACCTGTCCCATGTGGAGCAGAGGCCATGAGAGAAAAGGAAATGGGCAGGATTTATTCTCAGGAATAGAGGAACAAGGGGGCTGCAGGAGCCTGGTCAGAGTGGGGGATGGGAGAGCTGGGCATGAAGGAAGATTTCAGAATGAGGGAAGGGAAAGGGGAGCCCCAGGCCCCTGTTACCCCCATACACCCAGCTTCCCAGCATGCCACACTCACTGGTAAGAATTCGATGTACGCATTTTAAAACACATTTTTAAAATAGCTGTCACAGGACAGCAAGAGGCTTCAGCAGGTAAGGACACTTGTTACCAAGACTGAGAACCTGAGTTTGAGCCCCAAACTCAGGCTGGAAGTGGAGACCCAATTCCCAAAAGATGTGTGCTCGATTCCACACAGGGAAAAACTTAAATAAACCCACCTGTCATTACGTGAGCTATGAAATATCAATAGCTACAGACTGTTCACAGTTATCAGGTAAGTAAGGAGAAAACCAGGCATGATGGTGCCTGACTATCACCATAGAACTTGGGAGGCAGAGGCAGGAGGATGGGGAGGTCAAGTTTATCCTTGGCTACATGCAAGTTCAGTCAGGGCTACACGAGGACCTGTCTAAAAACAAACAGATAAATAAAAATAAAATTTAAAAACTTGTAATGATGGGAAACCTTTAAGTGACAATGCAATGTTTCAGGTAGGATGCCCGGGAGCAAGGACTAATGCAGAATGCCACAGGACCTGTGAAAGGCTCTGAGGAAGAAAGGGACAGAGGAGTGGGCAGTGGTGCAGGCACTGAGGAAGTGCAGGTCACCTTGAGAGGTGGGAAAGCCTTTGGTCAAGTTGGCAAAGGGATGCCAAGTCTTTAGATACCAGTGTCAATCACCCAGTGGCAAGGCAGGGTGTCTAGGGGGGAGTTGGGCATTGACAAGGTGACATTCTGCAGCTGAAGGGCCAGGTGAGGTGACTCCTCACCACTCCCAGGGTGGAGCAGGAAGTCCAAGGATGCTGAGGGCAGACCTGGCTGCATCCTTCCCAGTAAGCAGAGCAAGGCATGCATTCTGAAGCCACTGTGTAAACTCTATAGGAGAGTACACAATTGTGGCCACAGGATTACTTCACCTGCTCCTTGTGAACACAACCAACCAGCCCTGTGCAGGGGAGTTCAGTCCCTACAGCCTTTAGCTCAGGAGACTGTTGCCTCTCCAAGGCAGGCAGCATCCCTGGCCTGTCTGATCCTCTCGATGGTTATGACCCTCCCAGACCTAACTCTACTTTGGTTCTGACTCCTCTGGAGCTCAAGAAAGAAAGGCAAAAAGGAGACTGGACTGGGGTTTGAGAACAGAAACAGGCTGCAGGAGCTGAGGAAATGGTGTCTACAGCACTCCCCTGTTTCCAGTGTCCCTACTTCAGAGTCCCCACGTGGGGAGGGATTAGAGTGAGCAGCTCTCATGCATTGCTGGCTCACAGAACCCCACCCCCATGTGAACACACATGAGTGGTGGGATCACTTTTACACTCTCCTACCATCTTCTTCGATGAAGATCTCCATGCAGCTGTCCAGGCCCGTCCCTGGCCTCATCTGTCCACATGGCTCTTTTGGGGGCAGCCTTCCCAAGGTCCAGACTGTGCAGTCTCTGTACCCTCATCTCTACAACCTCCTGTAGACATCACCCACGTCCTGACAACAGCCCATGCTCTGGGCTACATAGAGCAAGCTCTTCCATGAAGCCTGACCATCCTGAGCTTGCAGCATCTCCAGGCTCCTCTCCCTGAAGGACTCAAGCTTGTCCTGCCTCCTGTACCACAGCATCTGATCCTGTGTGAGGGTCTAATATGTAAGCAACTGCTCTGTGCCTTCTCTTCCTCAGTTGCTGTCAGACTAAGGCCAGAGCTGGTTGGCTTCCCTTCCCTGCTTACCCCTGCCTCTCTAGATACTGAGGTGTGCTCAGGCAATTGACATGCACTTGCCCTAGAAGGTGGTGTCCAGAGGCTTCTCTCCATGTTCCTGTCCAGAGGGACAGTGACTCATTGTAGTCACACTGTCATGAAGGGCTGCACTGGGGATTGGAACTCAGATTCTTCATCTCAGTACCATTGCACATTAACTATTCACAAGGAGATCACACTGAAGAGGCCACTGTGATGGTTTGAGCGAGATGTTCCCCATAGTCTCAGGTATTTGAACACTTGGTCCCCAGTTGGGAGTGCAGTTTGGGACTGTTTGGGAAGTATGGAGGACGTGTGTCATACAGGGTGGGCTCTGAGAGCCTAAGTCCTTACCCTACTGTGAGTTCCCTCTCTCTGCTTCTTGCTTGTGGACCAAAATGTGAGCTCACAGCATCCTGCTCCAGCCTGGTGCAAGCTGCCAAGCTTCTCCGTCAGTGGAATCTCATCTCTTCAAATGGGAAGCCTAAATAAATTCTTCCTTTCATAGTTTCCTTGGTCATGGTGTGACCTGGATCAGAGGGCTTCTGTGTGGGTCCCTGAGCTGGTAGACCAGGATTGACACAAATAAAGAAGCTAGGAAGACTGGGATCAGGAGGTCTTGCAGAAGCTGATGGCTTATGCCAGACAAGTTTATTACCAAGAACATCAGTTTTTATGTGGGTTGCAGAGGGAAAATGGGACAGAGTCAGTGGAAAGCTGTCGTACAGTGGGATGAAGTGAGCAGGAAGCTAGTCAAGGTTGTACAAGAGTAACACAGGATATCTCAACTGTATCACAGACTGAGCCCACAGTGGCATTGCTAATAACCACAGCTCCTTGCAGAGGAATGAGGAGGGGGAGAAGTGTTGGGTTTCAGGGTCTGAAATCACACCTTCCCCAATGCCTGGCCCCAGGGAGTTGATGACTTTACTAGGCAAGTTCCTGGTGTTAGATAAGGAACTCCACTTCTTCTCTATACATTACAGCTTCAGGGAGAGCCTTGGATCAGCTGGCTCCCAACAGTGGTGTCCCAACAGCCTTCACCACAGAGTCCCAGCATCCCTGTGGTGAGGATAGAAGCAGGAAGAGAGATCAAGGAAGTTGACAGTTACCTTTAAATGTCAACTTGACACAGCCTGGAGTCTCCTGAGGAGAGTCTCAATTGATGGATCAACCTGATCAGACTGGCCTGGGGACACATCTCTGGGGGATTGTCTTGGTTGTTAATTGATATGGGAGGCTCCAGTCTACTGTGGGAGACACCATTCCCTAGGCAAGTGGTCCTAAGATTTATGAGAAAGCTACCTAAGCATGGGGCTGCAAGCAAGCCAGCAGACAGCATTCCTCCATGGTCTCTGCTCAAGTCCCTGCTTCAGTTCCTGTCCTGACTTCCTTCAGTGATGGGCTGTGGCCTGGAAGCATAAGCCAAATAACACCTTAGCTCCATAGGCTGCTCTTGGCAGGAGTGGCTGGGTTTTGTTATTGTTTTTTTGAGATTTTTCTAATATTATGTGTATATGTGTGTACCTGTAATGGTTTATACATGTATATGTGTGTCCTTGTAATGGTTTATATGCACCACATATGTGTGGTGCCTGAGGAGGCCAGAAAGGGGCATCAGATGCCCTGGAACTGGAATTACAGGATGAGCTTCCAATGTGGGTGCTAGAATTGAGCCTGGGTCCTGGCAGGAGCCATGAGTGTATTAAACATGAGCCGTCTTTGCAGCCCCTGGTCAGAGACTGTTAGTCACAGCAGCAGGAGAAACACTCAACCCTCCCCCCTCAGTTCCTGATGAGCAACAGGACAAGAAAGAACTCCAGGAAAGCATCACAGGACGCTTGCGGGTCGCAGTGTTGATGTCATCCATTGCATCCCCAATCAATCTTTAGAGGCAGGAATTATTGTCCCCTTTAAAAGGAGAGAAAACTGAGGCCAAGATAGGGTTAGTGGCTTAGTCAGGGCCACACAGGGACAGTGGCATCATTGGTCCTTATGCCTGACCTCTCCATCGCCTGTTCATTAAGCAGGGCTGTCAGGGACAATGAAGGGGCAAGGGAGGTTCAGGGCCAATATGGGAGTGGAGGCGGGACTTTAGAGGCAGTGTGAGGTAGTCCTCCCTAGTTATCCACTAGGGTGGTGGCTCTATACAGATGCTTGCTAGCCAGAGGTGTGTGTGTGTGTGTGTGTGTGTGTGTGTGTGTGTGTGTCTGTCTGTCTGTCTGTCTGTCTGTCTGTCTGTCCATCCTTCTAGAACTTGTTTTGTCAGTTGTTCAGTCTGATCTCCCCTCTTCTGGTCTCTTCTGGAAGCAGAGGGGAGATGCCTTCTTCCTTCTGTCCCCGACTTTAGAACTTTGGTCCTTCTTCTTGCCTCAAAGCCATCCTAGAGTGCACACCAAGGCCCCAGCTGAGTCACCCACTGACCGTGATGTTTGCTGTCCCTGACTCAGGGCTGAGAGTGTAGATGTTGAACTTGACCCCAGGGACCTGTCCATCCTCCATGGGCTAGTGGGCATCCCTGCTAGGGAGGCAGTTCAGCTCACAGCCCACAGCCCGCTCTACTCTGGACCAATGATCTAGATAGTAGAGGGCAAGTCAGAGCTGTTTGGAGTCTCTTTTCCTTTTCCTCACCCTCCTCCTCCTCCCTGTTCTCCTCTTCTGCTTCCTCTCCCTCTTCCCCTTTTCTCCCTGCCTCCATGTATATGTGTGTGTGTGTGTGTCCGTGTGTCCAGGCGTCTTCTCATCTCTCTATCCTAGAATCTAATTTGTCAGTCTCCTGCCCTGCTCCTCTCTCTCCTGCTGTTTTAAGCAGGGCAGCTCCATTTTCTCAGAAGCAGCCTTGCTTGAGTTTCTCCTTTCTCAGAAGTTGGTCCTTGGCCCATCCCAGTGTCTGGAGGCAGGTGCTCTCTAGAAGAGGCTGCAGACCCCCATGGTTGAGTCTCTGCGCTCAGTCTCCTCCACGCGCTCATCATTGTAGCATGGGAGCAGGAAGTTGAGTGGCGAAACCAGGTTCAGTCTTTGCACTCCTCTTGAAAGAGGATGGTCCTGTAGCTGAAGGCTGTCACCAGCCTGAAGGGGATGGCAGACAGGAAACAAGTGGAAACACATATGACCTGTAGGCTCCCAGGATAGAAGGGACCAGCAGCCACAGTTAGGGAACATCAGAAGACATGTGGCTTTGGTCGGCTCTGGGACCTCCGGCTACCAACTCCTCTGTGGCCCAGGTCTTAGTCACTGTTCCTTCTCATCCAGAACAGGACTCTAGAAACACTGGCTGCCTCCTGAGACCTGATCTTGCCTCCAAACATATAGAGGCATTTGAAGGGAACAGAGGGAAGCCAAGGACACAGTGGCCCTGGGTGAAGGGAAGGCAGCTCTACTGTCCTCCTGCCCCAGGGCTGTTGCCTGGTCTCTGGTTCTCTTCTGGCCTTATGAGCCCACTGAACACAGCTTCCCAGCTCACTGATTATCTTAGATCAAGTAGGCTTCCACAATGTCTCCGGTCCTTCAGGAAGGTAGATCCAGGGTTTAGCATAGTTGTTGCCCAAGTTGTATCCTACAACAAATAGGGAAATGTGACAAAGGGCCATGCCTGGCAGCTCTTAGTGCCCCAATACACCTGGGTGACTCTGCCCCTCTCTGGACTCAGCATGATTCCTTCATCCCCTTAAGAGACACATGTAGGGCCATCAATTCCTGGACACAGGCAGAGACTCAGTCCATAGTTCTCAGATACCAAGATCTTGGCCCTGGGAGGCCAGGAATGGCTGTACTCACTTCCCATGTGTCTCTTCTTCCAAATCCCGTAGGCCACAACCAACACCACAGGTGCTGGAAGAAATGTCAACACCACCACCATCGCAGGGATGTAAGTCTCCTGGGACCTGAGGAGGCCGGACAGAAGGGAAGAGTTAGCACTGGGTTTTCCACCTTGGCCACAGCTTTCTTTGGCAGCATGGAGCACAGACCAGGCACACAGCCTCACAGTGCACCCCTCCAGGCACACAGCCTCTTTCTTTCCCTCTCTCCCTCTGTCTCATTGTCTGTCTGTCTCTCTTCCTGTTTTTCTGTCTCTGTCTGTCTCTCTCTGTATGTCTCCCTCTCTCTCTGTCTCCGTCTCTGAGTGTGTGTGTCTGTCTGTCTGTCTGTCTGTCTCTCTGAGGATCAACTGTGGGAAGAGAAAGGAGACATCAGAGTCTCAGGAAGTACGTCACCAGGCAGAGGGAGCATCTCCACTTGGTACCTCCCCTCCATTCATCAGTGAAGACAAGGGCACTACAAAATGCCCCCTCGGGACTGAATAGATTAAGATTTTGCCTCCACAGTGACTGAGGAGTCCCATTGCCCCCTTGTCTTCTGTAGCAGAAGCTCTCCTTTATGTGTCACTAGGGCCTGCACCCTCCTTTGTCACCGAGTCCTTTATGCTACCCCCCTACTGACCGAGAACAGGAGTTGGCATGTCACTGCCCCTTGGCCTTCAGTGGGCATCTGACAAGCACTGCCCATGGGACAATGTTCTTGTGTGCACAGCAGAGGCTGCCTCAAGCATGATTTGCCAGCCCCCTTCCATGCTGTGTCCCCTTGGCCAGGCCCTCCCTTCTCTGCATCCATTGCCCTGACCCTCATCCCCATTGCTTTCCATTATGACCCTTCCCATGTCCCATAATCCCATTCAGCAACGGGCCACGCTGAGTCCCTGGGAGGAGCAACAGAAGTGGTTAGAAGTAAGAGTGGCCTCTTTGGATCTGTTGGGTACTAAGTGCTGTGCTGAGGCCACACCTGATAAAATATCACATAACCTGTTGGGGGTTAACTGGTGGCACGTCCCCGTGGTGGACAAACTGCTATTCTGGTGTCTGGGCATGGTGGAGGTGGTCGCTGGATCAGCAGAGAAGGGTCTTGCATTGCTAGGAGACATGGTCGCTGGCTGGGACTCTGTGCTCCTCTCAGGTTCTGTAATGGTGCCACTGGTATCAGTGAAACTGTAGAGTGTCACGGGGGTTGCTGTGGTGGTCCCTGAAGCCAAGGCGAGGAGTCCAGATGTGAACACAGTCATGTCAGATGTGAACACAGTTGTATCAGATGTGAAAGGGGCACGAGGGTCTGAAATATGGACTTGGCCGGTTGTGACAAATTCATCCATGAGGGTGTTGGCGAATCCATCCTTGAGGGTGTTGGTGAGATGTGTGTGGGGAACATTTCTCTCCGTTGTGAGGGCTGAGGGACCAGAGAGGAAGAAATGTTAGATTAAGCCAGAGGCTTGCTTGCAAGGGACAGAATTCCTAGCCCCCCTCAGATGTCAGGACAATGGCAAGAGCCTGCCTGTCTGTGACTCTGGGCTTAGCTCCTGGTTGTCAGGCTTGTGTTGTTTCGAGAGTGACACACAGAAGGAGACGTGTAAGGGAGGGAGACTCTGGAACAATCTTTAGCCTCCCCCATCAGGCTGCTCCCAGAACGTAGCTCCATCTTCCTTCCTAGCCCACTGTCCTTTTCCAGGCCCTCCTCAATCATGAGCATCAGAGGGATCTCCTTTCTAATTACATATGTGTGTGTGTTCATATGTGGGCGCATGTGCCACAGCACACATGTGGAGGTTAGAGGGCAGCTTGCAGGAGTCAACTCTGTTGTTCTATCACATGGGTCTTGGGGTTTGAACCCGGGTCATCTGGCTTGATGGCAGGTGCCTCGACCTACTGAGCCAGGGCCCTTTTTTGAGTTTAAGAGATATCTCCACCATACGCTGTTGTGTAAAGGAAGCTGCCCCATAATTGTCAGACGAGAATGAGAAGTGGAGACAGAGAAGAGCCAAGAGTCCCAAATTTTGGAGGAAACTGGAAAGAGTCAAACATCTTCGCTGGGGTGCACTAAGTCACACAGGAGCAGATCTTGCCCCTTCGGGGGCTCATCCCAACCCTTTACTGCCAGGAGCAGCTAGGGGTCTGAGCAGCACACAGGAGCTGCAATCAGGAGCTCTTGAGTCTTAGTAGGAACAAGACAGAGAAAGGCTTCCATCTCCTCTACTGGGCACAGAAAAGATATACTCCTGAAGCCATCAGACACTTTGCAGGGAGGCCTGGACCACTGCTCTGAACAAGGGAAGCCTGAACACAAATTCGGTGAAGCAAGAGATGGAGGAAGAGGCCAACTCATGACTAACACTCTCGTGGCAAGGACACCAGAAGAACCCTCGAAAGGGGGTATTTTGGGAGACACAAGTTTAGACATTCACATCCTAGACTTTCAAAGCATTGGCAAGAAAGGACTCAGTCAGCAGAGGGGATTCCCACACCCTCTGGCTAAGTCACACCACTAACGATCTTTCCTCCACTTCCTGCTCAGCACAGCAGTGTGGGAGAGAGGGAGAGTTGAGAAAGTGATCAAGAGGAGACCATCCCCACCTCCAAAAAGGAAGGAGCTAGGCAGAAGAGCAGCTCCTCCAGAACTGCTGCTCCCTCCAGCAATTGCCCTGGGCTACAAGGCCTGGCTGTTGTGGATGGAGGATATACTACTGTTAGAATTGTAAGTGCCTGGGGCGTACATGTTTGTTTCCATTTTTGTTTACTTGTTTGGGAGTGGGCACACACTTTCCTGGCGTGAGTATGAGGATCAGAGGAAAAATTTCAAGAGTTAGTTCTCACCTTCTACCATACCAGTCCCAGGGATCGAACTCGGATCACCAGACTTGGCATCAAGTGTCCTTTCCCACAGACCCATCTTCCCACTGGCAGGAGATGTTTTTTTTTTTGTTTTTTTTTTTTGTTGTTGTTTTGTTTTTTTTTTTTCTTGTAACTGAAAACATGGGCAAAGTTGCTACCTGTCCAAGATTATCCTTAAGAAGCAGAAAATGACGACCTGGACTGGGGGCTCAGTCAGTGTGGTGCTTGCCATGCAAACATGAGTCCCCAGAGCCCAACATGGTGGTACATGCTTACAATCCCATGCTAGGGAGACAGAGACTGAGGAATCCCTGGAGGGTCAATAGCCAGATAGCCTATTTGGCAAGTTCCAGGCTAGTGACAGACTCTGTCTCAGAGAAAGTAAATAAATAAAGAACGGGCAGCACCTGGGTATGACACCCAAGTTTGTTCATGGACTTCTATACGCAGATGCACGCACGTGCACATGTACACACGCATACCCAACTGACACATGCACACAAACATGCACACAAAAATAATAATAAGAGGAATGACAATAAAAATAAGTCCATTTCATAATGGCATCGCATCTCCCCACATGAAGACCCGGAGTCAGATTCACCAGCTTCTTGGGTTGAGAGCAAAGAAATGAGACTCGGCCCCACAATTGAGAGAGAAAGCTCTTACTGGTTCAGACCAGGGAGGATGGAGATGTACTCGGGGGAGGGGAGCAGGAGAGGGCTGGTGGCTAATGTTATGTCAACCGGTGGGTTTCCCCAGACACTTGACGGCCACTCACCCTTTCCTGTCTTATAAATGTGGGGACCCCACACCTTCATTCCAACTCTTCTCCCTTATTTCTGTGAACAAGAGAGAGATTTTTCCATCCCCTTGAGTAGTGGTGAGCAGTTTCACTGGACCATGCTGAGAGAGACCTTGTCATTTAGTGATCATCTCCAACCCTAAGCAGTGACCTTTCAATGCCCCTGGATGTCTTTATAGAGACACTTCCAAGTATACATCCGAGTTCTGCCCCATCACTAGGACTTCAACTGCCTGGGTCACCTCTCCCCCCTGGGTCCTCGGAAGTGCCTTCCCATGACCAAATGGCTCATGATCCCCCTCCTAAGGAGCTCTCTTTGGGGGTTCCCCTACTTGATAAATGATAAACTCATCTCCTAGCAACTGATGAATCAATAGTCTCTTCCTGTCTCCCACTTGAGCAAATCCTGCCGTCACTCCAAAATATACAGAAAGTCTGAAAAAGAATAGAATTGAGTCCATCTATTGCACACACACACACACACACACACACACACACACATACACACACACACACATGCGTGCGCGCACTGCCCAAGACCCACTTGTCCAAACCACTGCTGTTTCCAGTCAAGTATCCACATAGGTTTCATTACCTCTTCTCACGCTCCTACCTTCCGTAAGCAGTGATTGTTGCCTTGCAAAGAAGGCTGAAGACACGGCTCAGTCAGTAAAATGCTTTTAACCCCAGGCATCAAGAAGCCAGCCCAGCCTACTTGTCATGCTCCAGGCCAGTGAGAGACCTTGTCTCAAAAATCAGTGTGGACAGCTCTAAAGAATGCTATCTGAGTTTGACCTCTAGCCTTGACATACACATGTTACACTCACACATAAATCTGCACATACATACAGAGGCAGAGGCAGAGGCAGAGGCAGAGGTGCACACGCACGCGCGCACTCGCGCTCACACACACACACAGGAGAGGGAGAAGGAGAGGGAGAAGGAGAGAGGAGAGGCAGGCAAAGAATTCTGTTGCAGTTAGAATTAAACCCAGCTCCATATTATGGAATTGAGGACAACTCGACTCTCCATGCTTAAAGCCTAAATAAAAACAACACATTAGTCTGGTGTGGTGGTGCACACTTGGGAGGCAGAGGAAGGTGGGTCTCCGTGAGTTCAAGATCAGCCTGGTCTACAGAGTGAGTGAGGTCCAGGCCAGACAGGACTACATAGTGAGACCCTATCTCAAAACAAACAAACAAACAAACAAACTAACGCAGCCAACTTCTCTAAAACTTACTGTTGTCCTTCCCTGTCTCCTAATCCTCTCCCCGCCCCCACTGTGAGTGGCCCAGTCTCCTTGTGCAGGCCTTGATGCATCTCACCTTGCACATAAGGCTCTCCCTGCAGTTGCTCGGTGAGCATAGGTGAGAGAGCTGTCACTGGAGCGCTGCTGAATGCTCACTGGTCCTCTGATGCTCACTGTCAGCCGAATCCCTGACTCTGTGTAACTCTGCAGCTCATCCTTGTTTTCTAAGGACATCTGTTGTGCTGTGCAGCTATTTGTCTGGATTGGCGTGTTCCTATCCAGCATCTCCCACAGGGCAAGACTGAGGCTGGTTTTTTTTTGTTCATTATTATACTCTCAAAGCCTATATATAACAGTGCCTGGCACATCCCCCAAGCTGGGTGAGCATATGACATTCAGATGACCTTATAAAATAGAGTCTCAAGTTCCAATCTTGCTCTGCTCAAGGGCAAGGTAGGAGCCACACAGAGCTTGCCAAAACCTGTTATCTTTGTCTGTGAAACCATGACAGGAAGATGTACATAACAAAGAACCATTGTTACACTACCCCACTCTTTCAGGCGCTGTGCAGGCGGACTCACCTGGATATACTTCCAGCTGGAAACCCACCAAGGGGTAGAAATTTCCAGCCGTGTTCCGCATACACCAATATCGACCGGAGTCCTGAACTCTGAGAGCCTCCATGGTGATACGGACCACCTTGGCCTTGGCGTCATCCCTCATAGAGTAGCTGGGACCCCTCACCCAGCTCCGGACGAAGTTGTGATCACACTTCTTCTTCCTGACTTTGCACCAAGACTTGGCCTCAAGAAGGTTCCGGCGGTTCTTGTAGGAGCACTGCACAGACAGAGTCTGTCCTTCACGCTGCCACACTTTCCTGTACAGGTTTTCATTGGAGGGACCTGGGGAGACAGGACTTGCTGACCAACGTCTGCTGAGAAAGAAGACATCTTGAAACTGGAAGCCGAGGACAAAAAGAGAGGGGGACACTGCCCTGACATTCCTGGAGCTCAGTGTGAGGCAAATGCACAGCCGTACCCTCAGAGAACCTGCATGGAGAAGCGCAGCAACCCCACGCCCCAGAAGCTGGCTCCGAGTCTGATGGAGGAGGCCCCAGTCCAATAGGGACACACCCCTAGCACAAGAGCTCCACCAGACTTAGTTAGTCCTTGTTCTTCTGGATGTTTTCCGGTCTTCGGGGATGTCCAGGATTTCAGGACAGACCCAGACCCTTCCCTCAGAGAGACGATGCAGACACAAAGAGCTCACCAAGCTTTGCAACCAGAGAGCACAAACTACAGAGGCCGTGAGAAGGTCCAGCATCCGGAAAAATGATGAAGAATTATTTCTCCCAATACTAGTCTTTCCTCCTCTTTTTCTCCTCCCTGGACACTCTCCTTTTTGTCTTGTTTGGGTGGTGGGGATCACTACACCTCCACACTGCTTCATACCTCAAGCATGTTCGCCAAGCACTCTACCACTGAGCCATACCCCTGCCCCCTATTGGGCCACTCCCCTGCCCCCATTGGATACCTTTTAAATAGCACTCTTCATGGTACTTAATTTTTAAATACCCTACTTTCCACACACAGATTAAGCATGCCGCACACATTTAAGCCCCACTGATGAGCCAGCCAACAGATATAGTATTCACTGCTCATCCAACTTTTTGTCATTGGGACTTGACTTTGACATCTGTAGATGTACCAGGCAAGTCATGGCTGTGCCAGGATGCATGGGACCTGCAGACCACAGGCTGGATGAGGATGGTAGAGTATCTGGTCTCTATTCCTAGGAGTGAGATGTAGCACAAGCCTGTAACAGCATGAAGGAGACTGAGGTAGTGAGATCCAGAGTTTAAGACTAACTAACCTAGGATACCTAGTGAAGTCAGGCTAGCCTGGAAACAAACCCCATCTAATCTGTGCCTGTAACATCAGGGATGGGCTTGCGGGGGGGGGGGGGGGGGGAGGATGGACTGGAGTGCACACACATGTGTGTATAACAGAGAGAGAGAGAGAGAAGGGGGAGGGAGAGAGAGAGAATGAATATGAACAGGGTACACAAATGTCTTCTGTGCCCTTCATAATCCAGTCTGTTGAAGAAAGGGCAGAGTTAGTGATTGGCAGGGCAACTCAGAAGATGGCAGAGGGTACAGTCAAGACCTGAAAGCCCCACTATCTGCCCTTATTTCCAACATGCTTGTCACTGTAGCTGAAGCTCTGAGGTCTCTTCTTCCCTTGCCAAGTAAACAGAACAGAACAGGCCTCGAATTCACCTTGGCTCAGCCCAGGGTTTCGAGAACCTTCTCCCTGCAGAGCAGGAGGGATGGGAATCACCTGGAAGAAGCCTCTTGGGGTCCTGGGCTCATTTGTGCCTTCATTTTCTGTCAACTGGTGAAGGGTGAGTTTGCCAGCCCTCACCCTAGCCAGAACGGAACAGGAAGTGGTAAATGGTTGCCTTGGCAGCCAGGAAGGCTGAAACCAGTGAGCCCCTTGCAGAGTAGCCTCAGGTTGAGAAGGGCTTTTGGGGATTGGTTCCCTTCCAGTCAGAGCAGGGGGGAGGGGGGAGGGAGGGGACCGGATGTGGCATCAGCATTCCGAGAAAAACGAAATTTAAAGTGTGCAGACTTGATACAAGAACTCATACCAGCTCTAGTCAGACAAAAGTCAAACAGAGGTCATTTCTGTGAGGAAATGAAGCGTTCATTCTCCACAATAAGGAAATCCATTAGATAAAGGCCAATAGAGAGGATACAGCTACATATTAGCCTGGCTAAGCTCTGCCTGGGGCCAGATATTAGGGGGGGATTCTCACTGGTCTCTGGTAAAGACCTGCCTGTCAGCCCAACCTCCTTCCCCAACCCACAAAACATTAGTGGAGCAAGAAAAGGCAGTATGAGATAGACGGGGGAAGTGGTCCTTTTCGTCTACCAAACCTGGCCTCTCACCTGAGACACAGCCCTGTAGCAGCAGCAGCGACAGCAGGAACGGAAGAGGCCATGGCTCCATCCAGATGCAATGTCACAGTCTCCCCCCGGGAATCTGAGGTTAGGACCCACGGTGACCCCAGGCATGCCACCTGACCTCCCAGGGTTGGATGTCAGGCTCTAAAAATTACGGTTGCCTATTTGGGGGAAGTGAGCCAGTGTGGCACACAATGCCCCAGTAGAGCCCACAATTGTGGGGAGAGAATATGGGGGCGGGAGCTGTATGTTTCCGCCCCCTTCCTCAGAACTTCAGGCAGGTGTGGCTGTTCCACCCTGTCTTGGGGCCCCTGGGCCAGAGAAAACTCCAGAACCCCACAATCTCTGTGATTCTCTACAGAAAACCTGATCCATCTGGGGTGTCTCCTCATTCCAAGCAGCTGGTCCACCCAGGGAACAGAAGGAAAGGCTTCTGGAACATTCTGTAGAGACTTTATGGGATCTTCTGGGTTTTGAGATTCAGGAGCAGGTGCTCTCTGGAAGGTGTTGACACTCCTTCACAGGAAGATCTTTAGTCTGGTAAAATGGTTTCCTTCAGTCACCGTGAGCCTCCTCTGTTCAGGCTGGTCACAGTTGCAAATAACCTCTCATGGACTCATGTGCTGGCTTATTTTTGTCAAGGGGGAAAAAGATGCAAATCTTAACACACACACACACACACACACACACACACACTCTCTCTCTCTCTCTCTCTCTCTCTCTCTCCCTCTCCTCTCCCTCTCCCTCTCCCTCTCCCTCTCCCTCTCCCTCTCCCTCTCCCTCTCCCTCTCCCTCTCCCTCTCCCCTCTCTCTTTCCCTCTCCCCTCTCTATTTCCCTCTCCCCTCTCCCCTCTTTCTCTCTCCCTGTCCCTCTCCCCTCTCTCTCTCCCCTCTCTCTCTCCCCTCTCCCTCTCCCTCTCCTTCTCCTTCTCCCTCTCCCTCTCCCCTCTCTCTTTCCCTCTCCCCTCTCTATTTCCCTCTCCCCTCTCCCCTCTTTCTCTCTCCCTGTCCCTCTCCCCTCTCTCTCTCCCCTCTCCCTCTCCCCTCTCCCTCTCCCCTCTCCCCTCTCCCTCTCCCCTCTCCCCTCTCCCCCTCCCCTCTCCCCTCTCCCTTCTCCCTCTTCAAGTATTTCCCTGGCTCTGTCCCTCCTGGTTCTAACTCACCCAGCAGCTTGCTCTAGCCTTCCACTGCTCCAAGGCTCCCAGGCTTCTTGAAGTTCGGTAAGTCTTCCCCTCCCCCACCTCCTCTCAAGTTACCCCACCCTCAGAGCCCTTCCCTCCCCTTGTTCTGCAGGCTTAGGCAGCATGGAGCACACAGTGCTCTCTTCAACTTCCTCCCCTCAGTCATATCTCTCTTCTACAGCCACCCGGCTCTAGCTGAAATGACCCAGCATTTGTCCCAAGGCTCCACCCATCCCTCTGTCTTCAAAGAATCAAAAGACTCTACTGACGTCCAACAGTCCAACAGCGATGCAACCTGCTCTCATGGATTACAGAGGCTCAGGGGACCCCATGATTGTATGGGATCCCTCTACTTGTTTAGGACACTGAACCGAAAGTCCTGCCATTTACATAGCCGCAGTCTTAACGGGACTTGAACTCTCAAGTCCCAGACCAAAGGAATTGTAGCTTTGCTCTCTTCAAATTTCTCACAGTTTTGACTCTTCATTCATTCATTCATTCATTCATTAGTTCTTACAGTGTGCTTGCTGTGCATGGCCCTGGGCACTATGTGGAAAGGGATGAAGCTCTCCACTGAAAGGGTTCTGATGTGACATTCAACAGGACACTGAGACAGGTTATCTTTTGGTATCTAATGCTGTGAACAGAAGTTCCTGGGAAGATCTGCACCTGATGCTGAACCTTCTACTAGGCTGACTGACTACTGACTGACTGACTCGAATGTCACCTGACACACTCAGGACTCTGCTTTCTGATTGTGAATCCCATGCTGCTCCAAGCTACCCCCACTTTGGCTGCCCCATCAAGAGGAACTATACCCTAAACTGCACTCCCAAACCAATGGAGTTCTCTGGCAAGATGGCTCAGCAGGTAAAGGGGCTTGCTGACAAACCAAAGAACCTGCGTTCTATCCTCGGAGTTTGGTTTCAGACCCTGGAACAAATAGCTGAGGTGCATATCTTATCTTATACCAAAGCAGACCTGGCTTCCAGGTTGTCCCTCAGTCCCTCCCTGGCATACTCCCACCCTCTTCCCAGACCTTACCAGCCCAGGGCTGGGCTCCCTTCCTCCACAGACTCTTTCCTGTATAATCCAGATTTTTTGGTCTCTTTGCAGCACCCTTTTCTCCTCTCTTCTCTGCAACTCCTCTTTCCCTTCACGCTTCCCTCATCTCCTTCCCCATGGTGACTTCCCTGACCTTTCCTTGGGACCAATGAACTTTCCCACCCAAGAGCAGCTTCCCAGCACGTGTGCTTTCATACACTCTAAACTGGCTTGAACTAGTTCATTTCATCAGAGGAGAAATAACTTATCACACATGATGAAAGGAAAAAACTGACTCCAGTGAGGTATCCTCGGGCTGTCATACAACACACACACACACACACACACACACACACACACGCACGCACGCACGCGCGCGCGCACGCACACGCACATGCACACGTACACGCACACACGCACATGCACTTACACTTTGATGAGGTCACCCTGAGAAAAGGTTAGCTTTGCAAAATTCAATGAGCGAAGAGAAAGAATGGCTACTTATTAAGACCCCCATCGGTACCTCTATTTACTATCTGGTTAAACAGACCTGTATTCTTATTATAATGATGTCTTTAGTTTTTATTCTCATTGTTTTCAGACAAGATTTCATTTACCCCAGGATTAAACCCTCTGTGTTGACAAGAGTGATCTTGTACTTTAAACAATAAGCAAGATTTTTTTGGCCAGGTGTGATGGTATATACATTTATTTCAGCAAAGAAAATCAGGCCTCCCTCTGTGAGTCTAAGGCCAGCCTGGTCTACATAGTGAAAATCTGTCTCAAAATTAAATAAATAAATGTTCTCTCTCTCTAATTCATATATATACATATGAATTATACATACATATATACATACATATGAATTAGAGAGAATATATATATATATATATATATATATATATATATATATATGAATATGATGTCTGTGAGTGTTTTGCTTGCATGTTATGTATGCACACTGCATTTGTGCCTGGTGTCTGTGGAGGTTAGAGGCTTTGGATCCCCTGGGACTGGAGTTACAGATGCTGGTGAGCGACATGTGAGTGCTGGGAGTGGAACCCAGATCCTCTATTAAGCCATCTCTCTGCTCTTTATCTTCATTTTTTTTTAAAGACTGCCTCAACGACCATGGGGAGTTTGGAATGAAGACAGTCCATAGCCAAGTTATCTTAGCCCCTCCCAATAGCCATTTCTTGCCCTCCTCAGTATGTGACCTAATTAATATCTTTGTGACCAAAATATATTTGCAATGCACAGATAGATTCTACTCCCCAGCATGGAAGAGGCTAGGAGTGTGGTCAGATAGCATCTGAGGCCCAGAGCTAAGACCTCCTCACTTTGCAGTGACCTCCTGCCTGTGGTTTCTACCACTATAGTTCTAAAGTGCCCTGATGTACAGTTTTGCTTGTTATATTACTATAAGACTTCACAGAGGGGACTGGAGAGATAGCTCAGCTACCATGAGCACTCCCTGTTCTCGCTAAGGACCTGGATTTGATTCCCAGCACCCATGTGGCAACTTAAAACCATCTTAACTCCAGTTTCAGGGATCCGGTTCCCTATTTCTGGCTTCTAAAGGCAGTAGGCACACATATGGTGCACATACATGTATGACAGCAAAACACACACACACACACACACACACACACAATCTTTCTAAAAACTGCGTAGAAACATTAACAGGTTAAAACATATTAAAAACAGATTAAAACAGGTTAAAAATTTGGGGGTTACCTAGTCTGTACTTCTAGACAATGGTCATTCTTAATTAATTGATTCATTAATGGTCATCCCAAGTAAATTCTGTATCGTACTCTCTGATTACCTCGGCGTTGTATTTTTGCACCTAAGGTGCCGTAGACATACAGGTAGACAGTAGCATGGTCGGGATCTGAAGAAAGCTCAGAGGAAGTGGGAGGTTCCAAGGTCCACCCATGGTTGGTGAGTCAGCTCCAAGTGTGGGCACAGGGACAGCACAACTCTATGAAACAAGCTACTTTAACTCTTGGGAAAAAAAAAAAAACAACTTGGTTTCAGAAATTGTTTAAGTTCAACCAAAATGGAAGAGCTGCACACATCGGCACGGCCCTGGCTGACTCCCCACTCACTGAAGACAAGTTGTTTCGTTCATTCACACTTTTCCAACATTCTTTCCCAGGACTCACACCCCTGAGTTCAGGAACTCTCCCCTCCCCAACACACGTGGCATCTTCCTCCCTCCCTTCCATTAAAGCAGTGGTTTCAGACATGGGGGTTCACACTCACCCCTGGGAGAACTTTGTCAGCTGAAATTTCTTAGGGGCTAAGTGTGTCCAGCATAGAGTGAGACATGGTAACTCCTGGTGATGGACTTACTGGTGGCTATGAGTCATTCAGCTTGGGGTGCTGAGAACCAAACTCTGGTCCTCTGCAGGAGAACAGTACACCTTCTTAACTGCTGAGTCATCTCTCAAGATCCCGTTTTTTGTTTTTTTTTTTTTTTTTTCTTTTTTTCCAGGTTGGTTTTGTGCACTGTGTATTCAAATGCTGAGTTCTGTGCCACAAGGCAAGGTTGCAGTCTGGACATGGCATTGTATCGACCAGTGTGCTGCAGAGAATGCTTCCCAGTAATCTCTGATTGGGTAATAGAAGGCTAGAGCCTGTGCCTGGGGAGGGGAGAGAGGAAGGCAGAACTTGAGATTGAGTAGGTGTCTTAGTTAGGGTTTTACTGCTGTGAGCAGATACCATGACCAAGGCAACTCTTATAAGGACAACATTTAATTGGGGCTGGCTTACAGGTTCAGAGGTTCAGTCCATCATCATCAAGGCAGGAACATTGTAGCATTTAGGCAGGCACAGTGCAGGAAGAGCTGAGAGTTCCTCATCTTCATCTGAAGGCTGCTAGCAGAATACTGGCTTGCAGGCAGCTAGGATGAGGGTCCATGCCCACAGTGACACACCTACTCCAACAAGGCCACACCTCCAAATAGTGCCACTCCCTGGGCCAAGCATATTCAAACCGTGACAGTAGGGTTGTCTCAAGTAGAGACCATGAGGAGAAGTATGTAGGAGAGAGAAGAAGGTTGCCATCAGAGAGGCTGGACCATGAGTATGTGGCCAAGAGAAGCTCGCTCTGGGACACACATGGAGCAGAGCTAATCAGACAAGACTAAAAAAGCAAGTGACGTAACACAGGCACATAGCTGGGACGTAACACAGGCACATAGCTGGGACGTAACACAGACACATAGCTGGGACGTAGGTTAGCATAGCTCAGACTCTGTCCTGCACAGTGTCAACAGTTTGTAAATAAAATACCAGGTTTCTGTGTCCTTTATCTGGGAGCCATACAGGCTAGAGTGGGGCAGTGTGGTCCTTTGAATATGCTTGGCCCAGGCAGTGGCACTATTAGGTGTGGCCTTGTTGCAGTAGGTGTGGCCTTTACAGTAGATGCGACCTTGTTGGAGAAAGAGTATCACTGTTGGGGAGGGTTTTGAGACCCATCTCCTCTCAGCTCCTCCCCAGCCATGCCTGCCTTGACGCTGCCATGCTCCTGCCTTGATGATAATGAACTGAATCTCTGAACCTGTAAGCCAGCCCCAATTAAATGTTGTCCTTATAAGAGTTGCCTTGGTCATGGTGTCTCTTCACAGCAGTGGAACCCTAATTAAGACAGGTGAAACTCTCCCACACACAAAAATACTTCTACACTTTACATTTATTTTCCCACTTAAAAATTAAGTAAAATTCACCCTCTTCAATGTGTATGTAATCCAGAGGCCTTTGTACCTACTACTGTAACTGAATTCTGCCACTTTCCCCATACTTCCCCACAGTGCTTAGTAGTTCCTCAGCCCCTGGCAAACCCTGATGTAGTGGACATTCTTCTTATAGTTTTTCCTTTAGAAAGTGAACATTATATAGGATAGACTCTTTTGAGTTTTTTGTTTGTTTATTTCTTTTATTTGGCGAAATCCTATATATAATTGTAATGGCTTATTATTTTTGTTATATCAAAGAAATCTTCACTTAACCTAAGCTCACAGACTTTTAACCATTTTATAAGATATACTTCAAATACTGTAAAATCAACCCATTAAAAAAACATTTATTTCTGAGACCTAGAGATGTAGCTCAGCTGTAGAGTGCTTGCCTAGCATGCACGAGGCCTTCTTTGGTTTTCAATCCCCAGCACCACATAAAAGGGTATGGTGGTACACGAATGTAATCCTGGCACTCGGGAGAAGAGACATAGATTCAAATTCATCTTCAACTACACAGAAAGTTTGAGGCTATCTTGGGATATATGAGATCCTGCCTAAATAACATGTATAACCCTGATGTCTTCAGGGACTTCTGGCAAGATGGCTTCCTGGAATTTCTAGACAGGCTTACTTCATGCAAAGAAGGATGAAAGAAAAAAAACAAATAAAAAACAAAACAGCAACAAAAACCTAAATAGATACTGTCTAAAGCAGTGGGCATGGCAGGCAGGCAGGGGATAATGGCTCAGACAGTATTGTGCTTACCACCCAAGCACTAGGACCTGAGTTGGTATCCCCAGTCCCTATGTAAAAGCTGAGTGTAATGTCATGAAGTTGTCATGACGGTAGGGATGAGTGGAGACAGGTGGATTCCTGCGGCCCGTTGGACAGCCAGCCTAACCATATCAGTGAGTTCTAGGTTCTGCAACAGACTCTGTCTTAAGACAAGGTGGGTAGCCATTGAGAAGCTTATGAAACATTGACTTCTGCCCTCACTCACACAAGCCCACGTACGTGCACCTGCATTCATACGAGCACACACCCACATGCATGCATAACACACACACACACAGAGAGAGACAGAGAGAGAGAGAGAGAGAGAGAGAGAGAGAGAGAGAGAGAGAGAGAGAGGCTGGGGGAACAACTCCAGAACATCAAACAGAGAAAACCACAAAGACCGGAGATGATCTCATGTATAAAAAAGGGTGCTGGGGTTTGCTGGAGAGATGTCTCAGTGGGTAAGAGCACTGGCTGCTCTTCCAGATGACCTTGGTTCAGTTCCCAGCACAAGCATGGTGGCTCACAATTGTCGGTAACTCCTGGTGCCCTTTACTAGTTTCTGCAGACAACTAACATGCACAGGTGCACAGGTGCACAGGTGCACAGGTGCACAGGCAGACATCCAGGCAAAACATTCTACACGTATAATAAAAATATTTTTTTCTTTAAAAAAAAGGAAGTGAAACACATTGCATGCTCGTTCTGAGACTTTGTTGGTATCTTCTAGGAAACAACTTACCTTTCTAGGAAAGGTAAGCTGGATGACGTCAGCAACCCCAGAAGACACCACAGACAGTAGAAGATTTCGCTACTGGAGAATTCTGCAGCCCTCAAGGACCTTGAATCCAGTATAAGGCCCACATACTTCTTGTGTTGCTACAAGGTCGGAGTTCAACCCTCTAGCCAGGCCAACATTACATGGTACCATGGTCAGACTGTAGTAATATTTTTTTATATATAAATCCCAGGCTACCTGCCCCAATGTTCTGGTTTCCCTAATGAAAGACACACACAGCCTTTATATTTTAATATGCCTTAATCAGTACAATAGCTGGGCCACTTCCTAACCTTCATGCAATTAATCTACCTCCTGCCAATAACCCCGGGCAGACATCCAGGCAAAACAGTCTACACATATAATAAAAATATTTTTTTCTTAAAAAAAAAAAAAGGAAGCGAAACACATTGCAGGAGATAAGATGGTGGCTCTGTAGTTGAAAACCTTCTCCACGGTTCCCCACAGCAGGTCCCAAAGAAGAGACCTAAGTTCCTCCTTACAGAAGGTATTTAACCTCAGGCCTGCCCCCGAGGAAACAGAGTATAGTTTCATCCATTTTCTGCCATGACAATAAATATCTTAAGACCATAGCCTATTTCTCTTCTATGAGAGCCTCCATCTAATCTCCTGCTGACGACCTCTCTACATTCCCAGCCCTGGAGACCCAGCCACCCAAGCAAGCAAGCCAAGCCAGCGGTGACCCAGCCAAACGAGTCAATGAGACCAGAACTCTCATCCCTGCAGGACAACTGCAGGCTGATCTAGCCCCGTATGCCCCCACTGTCTTTGCCCTTCCACAGCCTCTCAGCAGCGCCAGAGAGCCCAGGGGGAGTCTGAGTACCGACTGGTTCCCAGCCACCTTTTGGCCCAGGGATCCCCAACCCAAGAGCTCTGGCTCCATGCGGGACCTCAGACTGTGCTCCCCACCCCTGGAGCGGAGTCCCACGGCTTCTCACAGACCAATGTCTGCCAGGTGCCAGCGTGGAGTGAACACAGTCAAATTCCCACTCCTCTCCCCACAAGATGCCCTAGCCAAGAGACAGACGCAGGACCCACAATTCCACCCAACAATGGACCCACGCACACTACAACCCTGGACCCAGTGGGCACCTCTCTGGACCACACTCTCCGGGCACCTACATGGCGGCTATGCCTCCCCTCCTCCACTCTTCTCAGGCATGGCATCTCCTCTCATCCACGTCTCCCAGCATGGCAGATCTCATCCCCTCCTCTTCCTTTCCATCCCAAGTCCAGGAATCCTCAAGTCTTGCCTCTGTCTGCCCTGCCCAGCCATTGGCTGCTGGCATTTTTTTTTAACCAATCAGAACCAATTGCTAACAATTTTAAGGACAGAAATTAACGTAAGACTACAAGCAGCATTGGCCCAAACCCCACTACAAGTACATTTAGTAATCCGACCGACATACATCTAATTTCTTATATTACTCTATCTGCCTTTTTACTTTTCAACCCCTTCCTTTTACCTAAAAAGGACAGAGAAGAGGAAAGGACACACAGAAACCCCCAAGTCTAAGTTCTCTATTTAGTTTCCTCCCTGTCCAAAATTATGACCCATTCCAAATCATCCCTTAAAATGACAACCTATCTATAATTTATAAAATAACCATAACCAGACTCTCAAACCCAAGGAATCAGAATTACAACTCTCCACAGCTTCTTCCTGCTGAATTGGGGTGACTGATCTCTCTCTCTCTCTCTCTCTCTCTCTCTCTCTCTCTCTCTCTCTCTCTCTCTCTCTCTCTCTCTGTGTAAGGAAGGGGTAGAAAAACCAGAAGAATTGGTTAGACTTAAGAAAGCTAGCTTTAGTATTTGTTACCCACCCTCTGTATGCTTAGAAAGTTCAGGACTTAACTGAAGTTCTGACTGAATCTGTCTGGAAGGCTGATGAACTGAGGGCATCAGGAATCAGCAGCTCTTCCTGAAGCTGTTCTGAGAGCAAGTCTCGGGAGACAGCTTCAGGTGAGGCAGGATCAGGCAGGGAGCTGGAACGGTTGGTCATCTCAACATCCCTCTGATGAATCTTGTCAGGGCTGCACCTTGGTTTAAAAGGAAGTGGAACACTGTGTTCCTGTTCTGATGCCCCGCTGGGATCTTCTAGGAAACAACAAAGTCTTGCCATGACAGGGAAAGGTAAGCTAGATGGTGTCGGCAACCTCAGAAGACACCACAGACAGTAGAGGATTTCGATACTGGAGAATCCTGCAGCCCTCAAGGACCCTGAACCCAGTGTAAGGGCCACATACTTCCAGCATTGCTACAAGGTCGGAGTTCAGCCTTGAACTCTGGCTAGGCCAACATTACACGGTACCTTTGTAAGACTAAACCCACTCTTAAAAACAACAAACAAAACAAAACAAAACAAAACAAAACAGAGTCTAGGTCTCTCTATCTGCCTGGAACTTGCAGTGTGGACCAGGCCAGCTTGGAGCTCACAGAGATCCTGCTGCTTCCATCTCCCAAGTGCTGGAATTAAAGTGCTGGCATCAGCTGCTCCCCCAGCCCTGTGCTACTGCTCCGTGCTGCTGCCCTCTTGAGCCATTGGGAAGCCTCTCGACACCCTGATACAACCAACTCCCCCTGGCATCTGGAGTCATCCTGCATCCTGGTGGCTGTCATGGCTGAGGGAAGCCTCTTGCCACCAGCCCTGGGTAATATGCACGAAGTATTTAGCCAACTGGCACCTTTTGAAGAACGTCTGTTGCTGCTTAGTGTCTGGGGTTTCCTTCTGGAGCATGGGCCCTTGCCCCAGAAGTTCATCTTCCAGTCTGAGCGTGGCCGCTTCATCCGGGACTTTTCTAGGGAGGGTGGAGGTGAAGGAGGACCACATCTGTCTGTGCTGCATAGTGTCCTCCACCGCAACATCGATCGCCTGGGGCTCTTCTCTGGCCGTTTTCAAGCACCTCCACCATCCACTCTGCTTCGGAGGGGACTTGACCTTTTCTCTACAAGTTGTGTGAGGTTAAACTTAGAGAAGAGACTAAGATGCTACAGAAGGATGGAGGCTTCTAAGTCTGTACGTAATGAGTGTCACTTTTTTCAAACCCCACCATTTTTTCTAAATAAAATTTGCCGAGTTGAAAAAAAAAAGTGCTGGCATCAAATCCATTCTTGGTCCCACACTTACTGCCACAGGCACTACACCACACCCTGTACTCACTGGGGTGACTCCATCAATGAGGGATCCCCAGAATTTGAGGGGCACCCATCTCTTCTGTATCAATGACACCACCCTGCCTGTGTAGGGCCATCAGAATATCTCTGCCCAGCCACAGGACCCACCAATAGGCATGAGGGTTCTGTGTCCACCTTAGAGCCCCAGGCTTGCCCTGCCAACGTCACTGATGTGGATCCCAGCTGAAGAAGTCTACCGTGCCCACCAAACCAAAGCCCTAGGATTCATCTTCAAGGGGATGTCTCTAAGAACCCACGGGAGTTTGCACAAATGTCTTCTAAAGACTTGAGTCAAAGGCTTTGCCACCTGTCTGTATTTACTGAGAAGAGGCAGAACTTTTAGGAGACAGGGCCGACTATGTTGGCAAATTTTATGTCATCTTGACACAGTCAGTCATTTGGAAAGAGGGAATCTTAATTGTGAAAATGCCCCCACCCAGGGTTGGCCTGTGGGCAACCTGTGTTCTAGATTGATGATGTGGGAGGGCCCAGATCACTGTTAACAGTGCCACCCACTTACTCCTGGGTTAGTTCTCCTGGGTTCTATAAGAAAGCAGGATGAGCAAGTCATGGAGAGCAAGCCTGTAAGCAGCAGCCCTCCATGGCCTCTGCATCAGCTCCTGCCTCCAGGTTCCTTCCTTGGGTTCCTGTCATGACTTCTTTCAAAGATGGACTGTTATCTGAAGTGTAAACCAAGATAAATCCTTTTCCTTCTCAAGTTGCTTTTGGTCATTGTCTTAGTTTGGGTTTTATTTCTGTGAAGAGACACCATGACCAAGGCAACTCTTGTAAAGGAGAATGATTAATTGGGGCTGACTTATAGTTTCAGAGGTTTAGTCCATTACCATCATGGTGGGAAGCATGGCAGTGTCCAGGCAGGCATGGTACTGCACGAGCTGAGAGTTGTACATCTAGATCCGAAAGCAGCAAAAGGAGACTGTCCTCCACGGGCGGACAGGAGGAGTTCTGATTCCATACTGGGTGGAGCTTGGGTATAGGAGAATGAAAGCTCGTCTACACGGTGATGGACTCCTCCAACAAGGCCATACCTTCTCCAGTAAGGCCATATCTTTTAACAGTGCCAAGCATTGAAATATGAATTTATGGGAGCAAGTCTATCCGAACCGCCACAGTTATGGTGCTTTATCACAGAGCTAGAAACCTTAACTAATACAGCTACTGAGAGGTGTAGTGGGCTGGCCTAATGTTGCTTGTATTCTAATGCTTATTTTGGGCCCCAAGACTGGTTGTCCCGTGACGTGGAAACTTAAAGGTTCTTTAGAAAGTCAGGTGGATGGTGTTTTGCTGGGGCAAATGCGTGAAGGAATGTTTAGCTGAAGTGGACACAGGCGCCCTCAGCTCTTGTGTTGTTTTAGGCTTATTGCAAATATAAAGTGGTGTGTGTCTTTCATCTGGGAACTTAAATAGTCTAAGGTCCGGTAGAAACCCCAGGTTGGGATGACTTATTTTATACAACAGAGAGGGAGTTAGGTTATTGCTTTCTAGTGCTCTCTCTCCCCCACCTGTCTCCCCTTCTCTCTGTCTCTCTCTCCCACCTCTCTTCCCCCTCTCTCCCCCTCCCTCTCTCTTCCCCTCCCTCTCTCTCTTCCCCCCCTCTCTCTATTTCTTTCTTCCTCCCTCCCCATCTCCCTCCCTCCCCCTCCCCCTGCCTCCCTGCCCCTCTCCCTCACTCTCCATATCCCTCCCTGCCCCTCTCCCTCCCTGCCCCTCTCCCTCACTCTCCATCTCCCTCCCTGCCCCCTCCCTCCCTTTCCATTTCCCTCCCTCCCCCTCTCCCTCCAGCCCCCTCTCCCCTTTCTCTCTCTCTCTCTCTCTCTCTCTCTCTCTCTCTCTCTCTCTCTCTCTCTTTCTCTCTTGCATGTGAGCATGCACTCTGTCTCTCCCACCTCTCTCTCCCCTTTCTGTTTCTGTCTCTCTCTGTCTCTCTCTCCCTCCCCCCTCTGTGCTTCCACACCTCTTCAATCCTTTGTTCTGTTTTCCCCTTTCCCTCACAGTGTCTTAAAACACAGAGAACTGTAACTTTGGTTTCTAGGCAGGCCTAGAAACCAAATGAAAGACACACACAGCCTTTATATTTTAATATGTTTTAATCAGTACAATAGCTGGGCATATGCTGATCTCAAACCCACTGTGGAACTTGAACTCCTAACAGTGACTCATTCATCCTCCTGTCTAGGCTCCCCATGCCCTGGAATTTCAGGTTTGTGCCATGCCTGTCTTGGAGTTTTAAAGCTCTGGCCTTTTTTCTCTACAGCTCCTATCTGTCTTCTTTCTACTGCTTATGTCTCTACCTCAATACACACACATATATTTTGTTTTATTTTTAAATATCTTCTTACTTAACATTTATATTTTTTATTTCTTTTATGGTTTTGTTTCGCTTAAAGTGTTAAAAGAAAATGAAAAATCTAAATAATTACAGATATTCTCTTGGCTTTTTAGTGTCTGATTTAGGTGACTCTATGTTGTGCTAAATATGTCTGTCTTTGGGCTTCTCTGGCAAGATTCTCATCTCTATTCACCTCAGGCTTCCTTAAGCAGTGAGTCCTCAAAGAGGAATAAAAACAAGACAAGAAAGGTTGCCAAATGCTATAAAAAAGAGTAACTAGAAAAGATGTCTTACAGAGAAATAAGTAGAACAATCACTCTACAGGAAATGGGAAGCCATAAAATTAGATGTTAAAATGAAGGTAATAACTTTATCCAGCCAGGCATGGTGCACAGGACTTTAATCCCAGCACTGGGGAGGAGGAGGCAGGCAGATTTCTGTGAGTTTGAGACCAGCCAGGACTTCATAGATAATTCTAGGGAAGTTAGGGCCATGTAGATGACATGGTTTCTGCCCCTGGAGCAGAGCCAGCAGGGCATGGTGTCTTCTCAAGTGCTGACAGTTGCTGTAGGCGTAAAGGCTTGTTTGTGCAATAATGTATATGCACAAACATATAAGTTTCTCCTTCAGGGAATGTTCTTCCTGCCAAGGTTAATGACTCTATGATAATCAGAAGTAGCATGATTCCAGGAAGTGAGCATATGTCTGGTGTTCCTCAGCAAAATGGTACTGCTGCGACCTTCAGGACAGCCCTTAAGATCTCAGGGCAAGATCCCACCCAGGTAAGTTTATTGTTTGTGTTTGCAGTTGACCAAGGAATAGTTTGGACTTTTAATCTGGAATAAACTATATCCAGAAATGGATGGCACACTTGTTGTAGCGCACAGCCTCGCCGATAAGGAGCACGCCACACTCAGGATTCTTCTGACAGCATTTATTGAACAGCTCTTCAAGATGGTAAGGTGGAGGGAAGGACACCGAGCTCAGAAAGCCTGCTGCTTAAATAGAGCTTTGGGAGACGTGCAGATCCCTCATTGGCTCAAATCTTTCATCCAATTGTCATACTCGGTTTTCGCGCCATGCGCAGGCGCATTCTCAAGTAAAGCTTCCGTGAAGAACCAGGAAGCAGAAGCCTGCGCCATCTTTTAATGGCGAATACGGCTCCTCACATCTCCCCCTTCCTTATTAAACTGCAACAACAATTGAGGACTGTTAGGTTGCCGATCTAGCCCACCGTTCTACCGATAGGCGTTCAAGGCAGTTAAACAGTACGAGACCCTCCACACCTTTTATCCCGTGCAATGGGAACCTGAGCCCTGGGAAGTGTGGAGGACCACCACTAGGATACCTGGTGCAATGGGAACACGAGCCCTCAGGATATCCTGTTAAGTGATGGTGTCTCATTGTTTAAGCAGATTCAACCAGGCTTGAGGGGATGTTCCCTGCTCCACGGCAAGCAATGCTTGCGTGATCACCACCTTATCTTTTTGATGTTGTTGTTTGAATTTGCAGAGCAACCAGAGGGTAAGCAGCACTCCCCCAAAGATCATGCAGCCAAATAACCCTACCCCCACCTCAGTCCCCAAGTCCAGGGAATTGGGGCGCTGACTCTTCATTAACTTCTTCAAGCTGAACATGGGCGTTGAGATATTAGAAGAGGGATGAGGGGAAGGGTAAATTGAAAGCATCTGAAGTCTGTCTTAACTACATCCAGCTGGAAGTCCAGGGCATCAGTGAACATGCAGGTGATAAGATTCATTCTCCAAAGCTGTGTATTCTGCAATATACAAACCTCAAAACAAGGTTTAGTATCAAGATAATTATTTTGTTTCTCTGAAATCTAGTGTTCTGGAGGCCTACCTCTGTCATGTCTGATCCATATAATTCTGGAAGACATAACTACTACCTTAATGACCTCATCAGAAAACTCATAGAAAAACCTTTTTTTCCAAATTAGCCTTTCCTTAAGCCAGTAACCAGAAAAACCTTTACATTGAGTTTTTATCCAGAAAAATATTATACAACTCAGAATCACACCCATTTTGAAAGTTAAATCAATTAACATTATCATTCTGTTTAGCTCTCTGTCTAGAGCAGCCTTCTATTTATTCCTTGCGTCTTTAAAGCCTTTTTCATCTGTTTTTACTCACTTATTTCTTGCCCCATTTTCGTTACTATAACCTTTATCTGTTTGGCTCTCTTGACTCAGAGCAGCCTGCAATTTACTCCTTGCATCTTTAAAACCTTTTTCATCTGTTTCTGCTTATTTTTTGCCCCATTTTTGTTACTATGCAATCACCTTTGTTTCACTTCCGAATTCAACCAGCTCCGTCAGTCGACTGGTTCTCCAGCGCAGGGTGTCTTCCACTGTATCCTGCTTACTAGAGTTCAAACGTTGAGGCTCTGTCCAAATTAGCCTTTCCTTCTTAGTTTTCTTCTCTATCCTAGTTTTCTTTTCTATTTTATTAGCGCTCTCTCCCTTTTCTGCTTCTGATAGGCTATCTTGTTGTTAAGCCAAACAAGATCCACCATACCTTGCAGAAAAGCGTCTAGACTCTCCGCGCCATCAGTTCTGAATCCTCTGCGAGCCAACAGGGTCCTTCGTGACTGGTCAAAACCCCGAGACGTTCGGCTTCATCCAGGGTTTCAGTTCCACTTGTGAGGCGCTACCTCGCCGATAAGGATTCTTCTGACAGCATTTATTGAACAGCTCTTCAAGATGGTAAGGTGGAGGGAAGGACGCTGAGCTCAGAAAGCCCGCTGCTTAAATAGAGCTTTGGGAGACGTGCAGATCCCTCATTGGCTCAAATCTTCCATCCAATTGTCATACTCGGTTTTCGCGCCATGCGCAGGCACATTCTCAAGTAAAGCTTCCGTGAAGAACCAGGAAGCAGAAGCCTGCGCCATCTTTTAATGGCGAATACGGCTCCTCACAACTTGTGATCCAGATCTTGAGACTGGAAAACACAGGCTTTTGATCCAGATCTTGAAGAATTATGGCCATTGAAAGCTTAGTCCCAAACATGGTGATGCATATCTTTAATACCAGGAGACAAAGGCAAGCAGATTTCTGAGTTCAAGCTTAGCCTAGGACAGAGCAAGTCCTAGGTGAAGAAAAGCTTAGGTCTAGGCATGGTGGTATATGTCTTCAATCCCAGCATTCAGGAGACAGAGCCTTGCAGATCTCCTGAGTTCAAGGTCTGTCTACAGAGCAAGTTCCAGGACAGCCAAGCCAAGGCAGTGAAGGAGTTGGAAAACAGAAAGCTAGTGATAATGTTATAGAACAAGGGGGCCATGTTCCAACTCCAGCAAGCAGCAGATCTCGGCAGCTTTGGTCATGTGGCTCTGGCTTTAGAGCCATACAGATTTGTGGGATAGTCAAAGGGGAACCTGGGGTAATTAATATGCAATTCCTAAGGAAATATCTTATGCAAAATAAAAGACTGGGCTTTCTTTAGTCTGCAAGAGAGAGTTAGCTATCTCAAGCAGAACACAGAGCTGTCAGCTTGTATCCATCATTGACTCTGAGTTGTTTTTCTGCTACTCCCAAGCACCCCCTTCTCAGGATCCCCTCAGAACAGGTCGAGGCTGGTCCTCAGTACATAGAGACCCTGTTTCAAAAATGCCAAGAAAAAAAAGCTTATCCATAGACAAGAAACAACAAGTAATGTTTGTCATTTGATTGGTGGTGTTTCAGATTTATTTATTTTATGTGTATGGGTGCTATATCTTCATGTATGTCTGAGCATAACATATGTGCAGTACCCAGGGAGGCCAGAAGAGGGGGGTTGGATCCTCTAGGACTAGTGTCCTTTGGTTTTGTTGCTTTGTTTTGTTTTAATTTTCAATTTTTCTTTTCTCATATATTACATCCTGGCTGCAGTTTCCACTTCCTCCTCCCTCCAGTCTCTCCCCACCACCTTGAATCTCCCCAGATCCACCCTCCCTTCGCCTTCCCCCAGAAAACATCAGGCCTCCTAGGGAAGTCAAACAAACATGGCATAACAAGCTACAATAAGACGAGGCACATATCATCATGCCAAGGCTGGATGAAGCAACCCAGCAGGAGGAAAAGGTGCCACAAGCAGGCAATAGAATCAAAGACAGCCCCTGCTTCCACTGTTAGGAGCCCCACAAGAACCAGCTACACAACCATGCCATTCAGAGGACCTAGGGAGATCCCTACAGGCTCCCCGCTGTCTGTGAGCCTCTGTGAGCCCTGGTCAGTTGATTCTGTGGGTTGTGTTCTTGTGGAGTCCCTGACTCCTCTGGCTCCTCCAATCCTTCCTTCCCCTTCTCCGCAGGACTCCTCGGGCTCCACCTGTTGTTTGCCTGTGGACTCTGTATCTGCTCCCATCAGTTGCTGGATGAAGTCTTCTTCTCTCTCTATTTTTTTAACATAGGCAATTTAAGTTAATTTTTATTTATTTATATTTTTATTGAAAACAAATTCTTCTCTCATACAATATATCCTGACCACAATTTCCCCTCCCTCCACTCCTCCCAGCTTCTCCACGATTCCCCCTATCCACTCCTCCTCTGTCTTCCATCAGAAAAGAGAAGGCGTCCAAGAGAGACAACTAAACACAACTGAACAGAATAGACTAAGTAAGGCAAGGTGAAAGACCTCACAGAGACACACCCACTCTCACAGTTAAGAGCCCCACAAAAGACTAAGCTAACTGCCATAACATAAACAGAGGACCTGGTGCAGACTCCTGCAGGCCCATGCTTGCAGCTTTAGTCTTTGTGAGCCCATGCTTGAGCCTGCTTAGTTGACTCAGTGAGCCATGTTCTCCTGGTGTATTCCATCCCCTCTGGCTCCTAGAATCCTTCCAGCCCCTCTTCCAAGGAGTTCCCAACCTCCGAGGGTAAGACCCAATGGAGATCTCCAGTTTAGACTCTCTCTCTCTCTCTCTCTCTCTCTCTCTCTCTCTCTCTCTCTCTCACACACACACACACACACACTTCCATCTGCCGCTGGAGAAATCCTCTCTGATAATCTAGACAATGCACAGATCTATGCACACATAGCAGAATGTCATTAGGAATCATTTTACTGTTTGTTTTGTTTGTTTGTTTTGTCTGTTTAGCAGTTGTGTTGGGTCTACCCTAAGTCACTGAGCTATTCAGTCTCTGGTTCCTGACCACCCAAGCAGTATTGTTCATGAGCTTCCTCTCGTGGAGTGGACCTTAAGTTAACCAGACATTGGGTTGGCCACTCCTACAAGTTCTGAGCCACATCTTGCAGGTCAGACTGTCGGTCAAAGGTATTGTGGCTAAGTGGGTGTCCATGTTTCTCTTTCAGTCATCTGCAGAGTACCTTCCTACACCAAAGAGACTAGAAAGTAGGGGACGAAGGCTGGCTGCATGCACCAGCTAGGCCATTTCACATTCAGTGAGCTGCATGGCTATTCTCCTCTACAATGGGGCCTAGCTGTTAATTTGCAGAGAGCAACATTTAAATTTTATATTTATTTTACTTATATCGACACCCCCCCTCTCTCTCTTTGTGTGTGTGTGTGTGTGTGTGTGTGTGTGTGTGTGTGTGTATGCGCATGCGCGTGCGTGCTGGAAGGGGCATCCATCCTGGGAATCAAATGTAGGTTGTCAAGCTTAGCAGAAATTGCCTTTACCTGCTTTACCTGCTGAGGCATTTCACTGGCTGGAATAAATGATAATGAGAAGGAACAAATTAGAGATTAGGTTTGAAAGGGAAACTTGTTGAAATAAGGGTTTACTGGGCAAGGAGGAACTCTGTGGATACTTCACATTAAGACATTTTAATGTAATTTTCAAAGAAAAATTATAAAAATGTCATAACGAGATAAAAGAAATCAGCAGAGGGACAATCATACCAAAGCTGGACTTTTCAACAGGAACACTGACAGGACACAGGAACACAGACAGGACACAGGAACACTGACAGACAGGACACAGGAACACTGACAGGACACAGGAACACTGACAGGACACAGGAACACTGACAGGACACAGGAACACTGACAGGACATAGGAACACTGACAGGACACAGGAACACTGACAGGACATAGGAACACTGACAGGACATAGGAACACTGACAGGACATAGGAACACTGACAGACAGGACACAGGAACACTGACAGGACACAGGAACACTGACAGACAGGACACAGGAACACTGACAGGACACAGGAACACTGACGACAGGACACAGGAACACTGACAGACAGGACACAGGAACACTGACAGGACACAGGGACACTGACAGGACACAGGGACACTGACAGGACACTGGTCATGTGATAACAAGCTCAAAAACCCAAACAAGGGTAACTTTTAGGTATTAAGATATTGATACAAGTTTTAAAATGGTGAAAAGTGTTAAGAGAATTTTCAGACCAAGATACCAAGATAAAATACGTAAAGGTATAGGAGGGTTGGGAAGAGATGGCTCAGTGGGTAAAGTCCTCACCTCATAAGCTTGAGGACCTGAGCTCAGGTCCCCAGTACAGAGCCTGGTGCAGAAGCATACACCTATACTCCTAGTGTAGGGCAGGCACAGATAAGTAGATCCCAGGAGCTTACTGGCCAGTCAGTCTAGTTGAAAAAATGAGCTCCAGGTTTAAAGAGAGACTGTGGGTCCAAGTTCTGCCTTGTCCCTGAGGTGTGTGAATGCTGCTCCAGCAGACAAAACACAGGCTCTCTAGGCTACATTTTATCCTTGCTACCATTAGGGTGTCAGGCTCGTGAGACATGCCAATACACCCCTCAGGGGTGGAGGAACTCAGCCTAAAATGGGGTCCCCAGCCTGAGAGAGAAACAGTGCAGGCTGGAGCTGAGACTGTGATTCCTGAACTCAAAATCCGGGACACCCAGATGCTGCTGGGAACCTCCAGGTGTTGAGAACGGCCCATGGGCTGGTGATGAGCCAAGATGGGGAAGAGGGAACTCTGGCTTAGCTCAGGGGTGAGTGTCCGGTGCACAGAGGGGCCTTCTGCAGGATACTTAGACTGTACAGCTCGATAACGAAGGCTTCCCACTGTAGTGGTGATATTTAGAAAATGGTGCCCAGACTGGCTTGTTCCCAGGCTGCCACCATGTTCTTCCTGCTCCTTGGCTCTGACCAGGGCTCTGGCTAGCTAGATGCACAGGCCCTGGCACCCATGAGATGCATCCATCAACCTCGGCTGAATTCCAGACAATATCTGCCATCCTCACAGTACCTGGTAGAAATGAGACTCTTAAAGCTTAATGATTATCTAAAGGATTTATATATTTAGAAATGTTCAATTAACAAGATGCCCACACAATTAGAGTTGTTACCCAATATCTAACCTTTTGATAGGAGTGGCTACCCAGGATAGCTTTCTACCTGTCTGTGGTTCTCCATGGCTGCTCCCTCTCTCCTCCCCTTCCTCTCTTCTCCTCCCAGTGCCACCTCCTCTTCTACTGCCTAATCACCAAGCTCCACTGTGAATACAATGTAGCAAAAATAAATATCCTGCTACATCCCACCACAGCGGTTCTTGATGAGACAGACAGTACCTGCTTGCCCAAACTATTTATGATGGAAAATGAATGCATACAACTTACTCAGGGTGGAGCAGAGGTTAAATACCTTTTACAGGAAGGAATGGTCAGGAAGGGAAGCTTATTGGCTAAAGCCTCTGGGCCCATGCAGATACCTCATTAGCATGGAGAACTCTGGGCTGTATGCTACATGACCAGTTGCCATGGTCTTCTTAGTGGGGGTGTCATGATCATGTGCTCCAGGACAGGAACCCAGTTGGGATTAGATTTAAACACCTGTTCTCAATTATGAGACTTGCCAGGGTTTCCTAATCTGCTCAACCTTATCAGTTTTTCTGTCTGGTGACAAGGTTCCACTCCTTTTTCTTTTTTTTTTAAAGACAAGGTGTCATTGGAATGACTCTCTCTTATGTTGTTTGTAGTTAAAATTTTGGGTGGGGTGGGATGTAAGAATTAAAAAAATAACACAACATAAGCTGGAGGGGTCATGAGTGGTGGGGCTGGGAAGACAAGGGGTTATTGAAATAATTAATTGTTCAGTAGATTGAAATAGAGAATAAGTTTGTACAGAGCTTGTGAGGATATTGACGCTGGTCTTAAACAATATTAGATTGATACACATAGACATAACATTTTCCTTATTATCATGTAAGTTTCCCCAAGTTCAGTAGCCATTAGGCTGTGGCAAGAGAGTTCATCTGTCACTGGAAGGACCCAAGGCTGTCATCTGTGGATCTCAGCATTTGCTTGCCTTGAAGGTCTTCAGTCAGATGAGGTATCTGGACAAAGGCAGTTTCACGGCTCCCGGCAGGTCCAAGAAGATGGCAGGTTGGTCTCTGTCTGGTCTGTAGCAGCAGAGCCGTCTTTCCCCCTTCTGTAGAATAATCAGAACAGGAGAGCAGAACCCCAGCAGGGGTGTGTGTGCACAGGGGTGGGGGATGGGGGATAATGCACATGTTAAACTTATAACAGTTTGATTAAGAGCATGTTGGTGGTCTGTTGTTATAGTCAAAGGAAAAAAAATAAATAAATAAAGGCAAGGGTGTTGGAGAAATTTTAGTCCTGGAAGGACTCCTCTAAATAGGGAGTTACCTATGTTGTGTTAAGAGAAGCAGATGGAAGAGCTGGGAATTTATCTGCTTTAGGTAGTTGAGAAAGAAAATATCATATTAATTATGTATCTAGGATAGACAGTAACAGCTTGTCTGTAAAAGGAAACTAGCTTATGTAAATAGTATTATTTCATTAATTAAGGATTAAATAATGGTTGTTAATGTAGTCGGTTTGACCTGCGAGGGGGGGGGGGAGGGGTAGATTAAAATGATTTTTGAAGCATAAAGGAAATTTTAACCAAATTGAAATTTTTAGAACAATTTTGGGTTAAAAGGCACGAACATTGTCTCAGGTGTTCCTGCTACGGAGAACAAGCATGGAAACCAAGAAGCATGGGTTCTTGGGGTAAGGAGTTCAGGTGTGTTTTTTCAAATCCTCAGTAGCAAGATCTCATTCTTTATTTTTTGTTTAGCGGACTCTTCTTCTAGGTGGAGGGGGAGGAGCCTGCTCTGCCACACTGCGGCTGCTTGGCTGCTGTTCTAGCAGGCAGGTCCTTTCTCTCCCGGATGTGTTTTTTCTTGACTGGCATTGCTAGAAGATATGTGTGTGTGTGTGTGTGTGTGTGTGTGTGTGTGTGTGTGTGTGTGTTGCTTTTAGGACTTGTTGGCAATGAATTGGTGGGGCCAATGAGAGGAGCTTGGAGTTCCTTCTGAGACTGATTTTCCTGTTAACAAATATTAAAATGGGTAAAGACTGGTTTGGAGGTGGGGACAAGCTCACGGGAGACCTGTGGGTTGGCTATGGGGTATCTGACATAGCCATTAGGGTAGAGTTTACCCATGACTCCTGTTTGCCAATGTTCATTCCATGGATTGATGATGGAAGGTTGGAAATGAGTTTTAAGGTTGGCGAGCATGGTGCCACCACGGCTGGCACATTCAATTCTGCCACCAATATCTGTAACCTCCATATGTGGACACCTCCTGGAGACATTCACCTGTGTTTTGGTAAGGAAAGCAGAGGAAAGAGCTGGGGGTAGTGGATATGGAATCTGGGTGGAGGAGAATCTCAATCCTGGTCCAACATCCTTCAAGTGGGCAGTCCTGGGTTTCTATAACTTTCTTGTGTCTGTTGTAAGTTTTCCTAGTGAAGGATCTCCAGTGGTAGGTGTTGGGAAGGCTAGGGAGAGGCTGGGCGGTAGCAGAGTTAGTATGAAGAACGATGAAAACAGCCTTGAAAACAGAGGAGGGGGAACTTGTGGAGGGCACATGGCCTGGGTGGCAGTCACCAGACCATGGATGTCCTTCCAGGAGATCTGGTTGTTCCTCTGGGTGTGGGTTTCATCTGTCCCCTCCTCCTCTGTTCTTGATCTGCCAGTGAAAGGCAGGCCAGGTTGGTGAGGTGGTGTCAGTCATTTCTGTCAGGAACTCAGATAGGCTTAGGCTGGTCCTGTGGGAAAAGACGAATGAAACCCCTCCCAGATGTAAGAAGAGGGTCTGGTCCCTTTCAAATTCCATCCAAAAGGATCACACGGTCATACTAGGATGGGGGAATTAATTTTGGCGTGTGTCAATGGAGAGAGATAGGAGAATGTTTGGGGGTTTTGTAGATGTTAAATATGTTTACTGTAGTCAGAGCTATCATTAATTGTACATTAGAGGGGTAGGTGGTTGTCTTTTGTTTTAGAAGTTGGGCTTTTAGGGTTTGATGTGTTCTTTCTTTTACTCCTTGGCCCTGAGAGTTGTGGGGAATCCTTGTATGGTGGGCAATTTCCCAATGTGTGCAGAAGGTTTTAAGTTGAGAGTTACTGAAGGCGGAGCCGTTACCAGTTTTTATCAGTTGAGGAATGCCCATGATGGCAAAGGTGGAGAGCACACGGTGAGTTAAACTTTTTGAGCTTTCACTCATTTGGGCTGTAGCCCATATATGATGTGAGTGTGTATCTATGGCAACAAAATTATATTTTTGTCTGCTGAATTGGGAAATATGGGTGACATCAATTTGCCATAAGGCATTGGATTTGAGGCTCGGGGATTGATGTCCCTCGGGATGCACAAGAGGAGCATGTTTTTCTTATCCTTTGGAGCTGAGCAAGGGGATATGGGGGAAGCAGGCATGAAGCCCCTTTATATTTGTGTGTGAGAGCAAATGGTATTGGTCTGCTTGCTCAGTGGAGGCTATGAATGTTCCTGTTAAGGTGGTTTGGTCAGCGAGTGCATTTCCCTTGGATCTCAGGCCTGGCAGGGGACTGTGAGATCTGACATGCTGAATGTAGAGGGGAGAAGCTCTCTCCTGTAGGAGGGTGGACACCTCTATGAGTAGAGGGGAGAGTGGGTTGGCATCTAGTTTGAAAAAGGATCTTGACAGCCAGGGGAGCAAATTGACAGCATATACACTGTCGGAAAAGAGGTTAAGGAGACCCTTGACTCCTTTTAGGGCTAACTTGACAGCATATAATTCTTTATATTAGGGGGAATGATTTGGCAGCTCTCTGAGTCAGAGAATAGGGAGTTTGTCCTCAATAGTGTATTATTGCCACAGCTTCCCTCTTTCCTGCATCAGTAAATATTGAGGGGACTCCAATTATGGGCTTTAAGCTTCTCCCTTGATAGAGGACACTGTGGAACCCAAATGGCTTCACTGAAGGCCAATCAAGGCAAGAAGTATCAAACCTAACAGTGGCCCTTAGGATTGGGCGTGATATGGAAGAGGGATTTTAGGGTCCCCTTGGTATAACTTTCTTTGTAGGCAAGTTTGCCCATAAGCCAATCTGTGGAGGCAGTTTCTCAGTTTCTCAACTGAGTTTTCCTCTTCCCAAGTGACTCTAGTTTGTGTCAAATTGATAAAAACTACCCAGTACTCTGTATGTGCAGATGTGTGTGTGTGTGTGTGTGTGTGTGTGTGTGTGCACATGGTATGCTCTAGTACCTGTAGAATCTAGAAGAGAGCATCAGATTCCCTGATGCTGGAGTTACTTGTGATTCACTCAACAGGGGTGCCTGGAATTGAACTCAGGTCCTCTGGAAGAACAGCAAGAACTTTTAATCACTGAATAATCTCTCCAGCTTCCTTAAAATATTTTATTAGTGAAACTACAAACCCCAATAGAGGACCCTGATTTCCCAGGTAATATGTGGTAGCTCAGGTGGGACTCCCCAAAATTTCTAGTAATTGTTTTAAATAACCAAAAGAAGCTTGTGTTCAATTATATACAATTCAAAACTGATTGCTGCTGACATCAATCCACTTGTGCTTTGACTCATGTACAATTTGTACATGAACTCTCCCAAGTCTGCACAGAAAAGGAGAGAGTCATACGTCTAGTGCCTTGTACACCACCGAGTTGTATTTGACCTCATGTCCCAGTTTCCTTTTATTAAAACTTCTAACTTGTCCTTTAATAATTCCATACATACAAAATGTATTTTAATTATATTCACGCCTTCTATCCAACACTCTTAAGCCCTCCTCACACCTCCCCCTGCCAATTTGATGTCCTCTTCCCTTTATTTTTATTGTGACCCGTGGAGTCCAGTTAGTATCGTCCTGTGAGTGTAGCTGTGGGAACCATCTGCTGGAGCGTGGACAACCTACCCATAATCAAACCCTAAGGAAAATGATTCTCTCTCCCCCAGCAGCCATCAACTGACAACAGCTTCTTGGTTCCCCATTAGTCTCTCCCCTATCCATCCTTGCTAGAATGTAGACTAGTTTGGTCTTGTGACAGCAGCCATAGCAGTCATAAGTTTGTGTGTGCAATTGCTATGTCATGTCCAGATGACAGGATTTCACAGAACTCACCCTCATTCTCGGGGCTTTTACTGTGATCTTTGCTGCAGAATATTTGATCACATCATGAACCCTAAGATTGTGTTTGTTACTAAAAAGAAAAATAAAAACAAAAAACTTTCTAGTTGTGATGTGACCCACCCTTAACACACACCTTTAATCCTTCTGGCTGGAATACAGACTGTGCCCTTAGTACACACCTTTAATCCCAAACAATGAAGGTAAAGTTAGTTTGTAGAAGGAAGCCCTCATGTTTGAAAGTGGTGGTTCATTAAGTGGCAGACAAAGTGATGGATCAGAGGAAGATTTGAGAGATAGGATATGCCCAGTTCTCTTGAGAACAGAGAGGAAAGGGAGGGTTCTTGAAAAAGAAGTGCAGAGAGGAAAAAGGAAGAGGCAGTATTATCAGAAGATTTTTACACAGGTTGAAGAGAAAACAAGTTAGATATAGTGAAGATAGAACAAACCAGCCAGAGGCCAAATATAACGCGCGCCTCCCATGTCGCCCCACGCCTGTGGACGAAAAACACGAGAGACAGTATTCAGGTAGTTACTGCAAACGAGGACTTTAATCTGTAACACACACGTGGAAAACTCGGAAGGATGCGGAAGGACAGAAGGGCGGAAGGGCTGAGATCCGGAAGGGGCCTAGCTTAAATACAGCCTAGAGTGACGTATTCACTTCTGATTGGCTGTTCGCTCACCACCCAATATTATGCCTCGGGATTGGCAGTGACTTTGGCGCGCCTTTTGCCTATTGCAACTGCGCAGTCAGTTGTTTACAAGTGGGAGGACAGGATGTCCACGCCCTCTTGGAATGGCAAATCACTGCGGCTCCCAACAACCAAATCCTTTAGGTTCAGACTTTAGAGAACTTAAACTCAGGTAAACTAACAGGCTGGTACCTACCATTAGTTTCCAAGTTACACCCCTCCCCAATAAAACCTGAGCCTAGCTCCAATTTCTAGGCTAACACCAACAAGATCTGTGTCTCCAGGTTAATATCCCCCAACAAATCCAGCGATTCCAGGTCAAATCCCCAACAAGCCCACCCCCTGCCTAACAACCACCAATGCAGAGAAAAACAGAAGTCAAGATTATGGTTTGACTCTCAGCATCAACCAACTATGCTAACCAACTAAGCTGTCTCCAGTGACAGCTACTTTTAGCCTTGCCAGGCTAAAAGCACTCACACACATACCCTCTTGCTGCTATCTATAAAACCTTACCCTGATAGGTGTTCAGGGCTCCTCTCCACCAAAACCATCCTGCGTGTCAGCAGTGGGCTGAGCCCTAGCTAGCTCCAATAAAGGCCCTGGTGTGATTTGCATTGGATTGGCTCATGTCTGGTCTTTTGAGATTCACTAACACCTCCTTAGCACCACAAGGAAGGAGCCAGGAGATTAGAAGACATTGCTAGTGTTAGTTTGTGGTCAAACAGAGCAATTTAGGAGAAACACAGAGACATCAGACTGAACCAGTCATCTTATAGAGGAGTTCTGAGCCAGAACAACTGAGTTGAACCAGCCAAGTGGAACTCAGAAAGAACTAGAAAGGGTGAGCTTATTCAGCAGCAAGTCTCAGAGGCTGAAAACATCCTAGGCTTAGATTAGATTGTACAGAGGCTAGAAGCTTCCAGGGCTAGGCCTAGGTTGGCAGATGGAGGGAGTGAGCCTCCAAGATGACAATTACAGCAGAAGAATAAGAGTTACTTTTACAAATGTCCTCTGAGACTTGGGGCAAGGGATTAATACAGATGTCCCGTCCAGGGCTCAGCAATTCCTTATTTTCTTAGTCTCAGCCTTTTGACCAGTTCTAAATCTCCAAACTTTCCATAGCAAGAAGAAGTTTCTCTGACCAAAGTTAAGAACATTACAAATGTATACATATAAGCACAAATATTTTGACAGCAGCTTGACCATGTAGCAAAACAACACCAGTAGGTTCCTCCTACCATGGGGTCCCTACCGGTGTCATGGTTGGAGGCAAAACGATCACACTGGGGGTGAGAATCAAAACTCGGTTCAGTCCAACCTAGCTGGGCTGGTCCAAACTCCAGGAGTCTGATGCCACTCTCAGCATATTTAAACATAGTATGATTTAGAAAAATGTCTCCTGGTATAATGCAATCCCCGATGTACAAGGAGGCATAATTACTTCAAAACTCAACTCAAAGTACATGTCATTTCTCCCAAGAAGATGAGTCCTAGAGATAGGTTACACATATTCAGTTTAAGAGCCTAGAGGGGGATCTGGCATGCTCTTGGTCATACAGATATCATTTGGGCTATTAGTCACCCTCAGTCCTGGTTGTGGGAGCCTGAGGGAGCTCCTGGCTATACTGATAATGTAAGAATCATTTATTTTGTTGTTGTTGTTGTTGTTTTTGTTTTTCAAGACTGGGTTTCTCTGTATAGCCCTGGCTGTCCCGGAACTCACTCTGTAGACCAGGCTGGCCTCGAACTCAGAAATCCACCTGCCTTTGCCTCCCAAGTGCTGGGATTAAAGGTGTGTGCCACCACTGCTCATAAGAAACATTTAGACTATTAGCTATCTCCAGTCTTGGTTGTAGAAGCTTGATATGGCCTGGTCCGACAGACCACCAAGCTGTCAATCACCTTCAATTCTCTCTGCATGGAAAAATAGGTTACACATCCTCTCCTTTGGGAAGACAATCCTGTGTGCTTAACATTTCCGGTTTCCTTGGTGATATGTGAGCATAAAACCTTCATGCTCCCAACATGCTTGCATTTGCTTCTTGGATGACCAGTCCATAGATGGTTCTACATACTTCCTGTAGATGCACTGTATGATCTCCGGTTGTCTAGGAAACAAAGCTGGAAGCGCCAGCAGCTTAGATTATGAAATCCTACAAACTCCTCTTCATAAATTTTAATGAAGTCACACATGGGTCCCAAGGACAGCGTGATGGAGATGTTCCCCACAGAACTGTCTGCATCATGAAAGTGAGAGGGTGAGACATCACATGCACCCTGGGTCCCAACAGTGTCCCCTGATGGAGAGCATGTGTGCAGTGGGGTGTGCATCAGTCACCTGGGTATCTGTACCCAGCAATCAGCAAGAGGAAGCATATATCTGGGGGAAGCACATTGTGTTATTTTATAGAAGTTAATAATGCAGATACAGATTGGAGATTGGAGAGATGGCTCACTGTTCTTACAAGGGACTGGAGTTCAATCCTCAGAATTTCACGACCGCCTGTGACTCCAGCCCATGGGAATCTGATGACCTCTTCTAGTCTCTACAGGCACACCACTCATGTACACACACACACACACACACACACACAGAGAGAGAGAGAGAGAGAGAGAGAGAGAGAGAGAGAGAGAGAGAGAGAGAGAGTGAGTCAAAAAGTCACAAGGGGGAAATGCCTCTTTTTTTGTATAATATCAGTCAAATTCAGGATTACATATCAAATGCATTAGAGTGGTGACCTTGGTTGGAAGAAATCAAGTAGAAATAAAAAAATGAGGATTTAAAAGGAGTATAGGCTCAGATTTTTCTAAACCTACGTACTTTATTTGGGGTTCTAGAGTGCTTTAACCTCCTTCTACCCCACTGACCAGAGGTAGAGAGAAAAAAATGATTTCTAGGAAAAGGGGGTTGTGGACCAGTTTAGAAGTAGTTCTTTAGGGTGATTTGTGCATTGGGGCCCATCATGGAAAACTTCTCTGTGTTCCAGCCACGGGGTGGGGTGGGGTGGGAGTGGGGGGAATGCCTCTTCAACTAGGCAAGCTGTGATCAAGCCAAGCGAATATAGTCCTTCCTGCCCGGTGGTCAGAGCTTTCCCCCCGTCCCCCCCCCCCCCCCCCGTTTCTCTTGGCTTCGGGCCAGCTCTGTGAACCTCTAGTCTCCGTTCCTCCGCAGCCCCCCAGCAGCATCTGGGGGCTCGAGAATGGAGACTGGCCTCCGGGCCCACTCAAGATCCCTGTGCTGCCCTCAGAATCAGTCTGAGTTCACTCCCCGTCCAGAGGTGCCCCAGCAGCCTCTCATGGCCCAGCGCCCACCCATGTTGCTCAGAACAAACTCAGTCAAGGTTCCTGCAATCCAGTTTCCAGTTTCGTCAGAGCAGTGGGAATCACCAACCACCCAATAAGATTCAGAAACCCACGCCCGCCCGAGACCACTCGAGGGCTATCATTCCCAGCAGGTGGTGGAGAATTCGGGCAGAGCCAGCTCCAAGAACACCCCCCACACCCCACCCCGAGGGTGCCTGCAAGAACCTCTCCATGGGACAGTGAGTAAATCCAGCCTAGCTCACAGGACTGGGCAGGCCTCTCCTTGTCTCTCTTTCTCTCTGTCTCTCCTTCTCTTCCACGTGTTCTGCCCCTCCCCCAGGGGTCAGTCATTCGTGCGCTGCCTCCTAGCTTCTCAGGAGCACTGACTCCAAACTCCAGTTCCCAGCCATTTCTCCCCAAGAGGTCAGTCTGCCTGCTAGCCTAGTAGGCTCCCCCCCCCACCCCCCCCCACCCCCCATCATTTGCAACGGGCTGCAGCCGCTTAGTTCAACTGTTTGCCTGAAGCAGCGCCTGTGACTTCTCCCCTTAGGTGCCTTTTCCTTTTGAGACAGTTTTCTTTCTCGTGGCTAAAAAACACCAGAGTGAGCCTAGAAAAACTGTGCTCCGCCTGCTAGCTGCTCCCAGGAGCTGCCGGCTCCCATACAGCTTCTCTCTCCCATGGCCCAGTCTCTTACACAGAAACTCACTCCTTCTGACTCTGACTCCCCTACCAAGCCCCTATGTTTCTTGCTTTGAACTTTCTTCAAGGTTGGCCTTTCTTCTCTTCCTCGACAGTTAGGATTTCTAAGAAAAACAAATGGGGAGTATTCCGCTAGAGCACCCAGATGCCACATGGCAGTGTAAGCCCCTCCCCCACTGCTTCTAAACCCGCCATTAATGTTTTTCTCCTTAATATGAATACCTGCGACAAAAATTCAGTGCTTTCAACCCAGAATTTTCTTGGTTTTTATTTAAACATTTCCTTTTCTCCCTAACAGAAATACTTGCAACAATGTTTGTGCTTTTCAACCCAAAATTTTTCACTTTTTGTTTAAATGTTTCCTTTTCTAACACTTGTGATTCATGTCCAACATTTTTTTTTTCAACTTTTTGAGACTTCTTTAAGGTTCTAAAGTCATCTAATCTACTTTCACAGGTCGAATCAACATGCTGATCACCATTTTTCAATCCCTAATTAACAACTAGTTTCCTTTTACAGACAAACTGTTGCTGCCTATCCCAGATACATAATTAACATGATGTTTTTCTTCCTCAGTCATCCAAAACACACTCAAAGGTACCTTCTAAGACTAAAATTTCCTCAAACACCTTTACTTTTCTAGGATCTTAACGACAGACCATGACGTGCATGCTCCAGAGTAACTTAATACTGGCTACCCACCCTTTACAGACATCCCCCTGCCGGGGTGCTGCTTTCCTGTTGTAATTATCCTATAGGTACTACCACAAGTCCAGCGAAGACAGCGCCATCTCCTGGAACCTGCCTGGGATGCCAAGCTGCCTTCTTCCAGACACCATCTGACTGAAGACTCCAGACACAAGCTGAACTCCAGAGACACATGCTGAGATCCAAAGACACATGCCAAAATGCAGAGACACACGCTGAGACAGAAGACAGATCCAAACCTTCCAGCTACAGATGAACTCTTTTGCCAAAGTCAAATAGCTAAAAGTTACATGTTAGTAAGGAAAACATAATGTCTATCTAGATTAATCAGATGTTATTACCCTCAAGCTGTACAACCTGTATTTGATTGGTTCAATGATCCCTTGCCTTCCCAACTCCCACAGTGATTCACTCTTTGTTGTTAGGATACCAACAGTCCAGTAGTTGTAATAGCCAATTATATACTCAAATTGATCCCTGCAGCGGCGGTGGCAGTGGCAGTGACAGAGGCGGTGGCATTCCTTGCTACCCACCACAATGCTCTGGGTTCCCGAATGAGAGAGAGACACACACAGCCTTTATATTTTGATGTGCCTAAAGCAGCTCAATGGCTGAGCCACCTCCACGTGGCTAATCTACCTCTCTCCTTTATTCCCAAGTTATTACTTACTAAAATCTATGTTCCATCTTTGCTGCCCTGGACTCAGATGGGCAGCCCTCTTGGGCCACTCTCCTCCCAACTCCTACAGGACTGGTATGCTCTCTTTCCTGCTTGGTGTCTCTCCTCTCCTCCCAGCATTGCAGATCTTTCTCTCTCCCTTGGTCCCTCCTAAAGGTCTCACCTCTGTCTGCCCTGCCCAGCCATTGGCTGCCAGCAACGTTACCAATCAGAACCAACAGGGGGCAGGGCCCCTCAGTGTCTTACATTCGAACATGCAGATTCTCGTACAAACAATTTTGGGGACCCAAATTAACATAATACAAGCAGCCACACCAATCCAATAGCAAACACCAAACATGAACCAGTAGCAGCAGCTCTATCCAGCAGAAACCACAAGGTTCTGCTGAATTGGCAACACAGAATACCACAAGAAGTATTGTGGTGCATTTCTCTCTACAAAGTGAAGCCCAATGCAGCCCAGCACAGCCCAGTACAGCACACGGCACACGGCACACAGCACACAGCCCAGTCCAGAGAAGTGTTGCAGGGCAAGAGCAACCTCTCACTGTTGGTGGGGTTTCATTTATACTCATTCCAAACACCACACATCCTCTCGTGTGTCTGCTTCAGCAAAACATCCTGTCCCAAGACAGCTTCCAGGAAAACATCATGTGACACAACTAAGTTTACAAAGAAACCAGAAATCTCCACTTCAAAGGAGAAATGGAACAAAAGTGTGTGCACAGATAGCATCATGTGGTGCTCAGATAGGTGGCAATCATGTGGTATGAGATATTTGTGAAGAAACATCTATATTATTCTCCTACACATAACAAAAAAGGGAGAATAAAGTGTGCTCCCTTCATAGTGGCCTTTTCATGGCTACAAGGCTTTGGTTACATTCAGCTTGTTGTCAATAGTGCATGACCACATCCACGCTGAATGCCAGTATCCAGGCTCTACTGAACGTCACATGGGTTGAACATCACTCTGGCCTCTTCCTGTTTTACAAATGTAACATTCTTTTTGTTCCCTAAACGATTCCCACCGCCACCAGCAGCAGCCAAAAATCCTCTTTGCATAAGCAGTCTTTCTCTGTGCAGATGAAATTGAGTCACTGGCTAAACCAGCACAATACTGACCCCTGGCGGTCACCTCTGATGTGTGACTACGTGAGGGGTCCGGTTTGAAACTCTTTTTTTCCCTTTAACTTCTTGACAGTTGTGGTCCACAGCGCACAGCCTTTCTTAGTTCCCCGTGTTAGGATTTAAGTCATTTCCCCCTTATTTTAGAAAATCTCGAGTTAGAGGAGAAGAAGCCCAGGGGAAACGGTGTCACCTGGTTCTGCTCTGATGCAAACCAAGAATGTGGACTTCAGTCCAGTGGACAGGCGCAGGCCTTGTGAGGAGCTCACTTGGGAAACAGCCTGTGAGTCATGTGATGCGAACGGAGGCAGGAGAGAAAATGAGAACGGCTCAGGGGTGGGGTTCTGGGAAGGTACATGAGATGACTGTTGCAGATGAACTTTCCGTGGTTGGTCAGCTTTGGGGAGGTCTGGGCTACAGGGGTGTGTGGTGCTGAGGGTGCTGGATACTGGAGTGACAGCCCTGGCCGTTTGAGGTGCGGGTCTGGTGGTTGTCTCCCATGGGCTTGCCTGATGGCTTCGGTAGAGCTGAGGTGGGGACTGCTGTGCTTCCTCGGTAGCCTTAGAAATGGTTAGCTTTCTTCTCACACTCCGAGATGTAGCTAAACGTTGCCCAAGGACTTCGAGATGTGAGGTAATTTTGAAAGCTCCATCATATCTGTTTCTGCCGCGTACTCACGACTCTGGGGAAGGAAGGAGAAACTTACTAAATATAGCCTCTCTGTGTCACCTTCTCTTGCCCCAGGACTGCTCTCTGATATGTTCTTCCTCTTTCCTTCCTCTGGAGGCCGTCCTCAGGCACCTTCTGAAAAACAAACAAACAAACAAAAACCTGGAAGAGAGATTTCCAACAAGGGCCCTAGGCCTCTCTCCTCTCAGAGGATGCTTTCTGTTTATCTCTGCTAAGATTGTACCCATCTATCTTCTGGAACTGGGAGAGTTGTGACCCTGGCTCTACTGCTCCTGTGATGTGTGTTACATTCATATATACACATGCTCTGCTGTTTGAGCTTCCTGTGGAGCTGCCTCTGGAAGTAAGACTCCATCATGCTCTACTGAGATAACAGGTTTGTTGCAAAGTGCCCTCCAAGCCTCTTGTCTGGGAATGGGGGGACCTAACCTTAAACAGGGAGGAAGAGAACAGTAAAACCAGCCACGGCTGAAAACACCATGCTTCTGTGAACAGCCTGAAGGTTATGATCTTAGTCAGGGTTTTATTGCTGTGAAGAGCCTCATATGTAAAGGATAACATTTCACTGGGGCTAGCTTACAGTTTCAGAGGTCTACTCCATTATTGTCTTCCCAGGGAAGCATGGCAGCATTCAGGCAGACAGGATGCTAGAGAAGCTGAGAGCGCTACATCTTGATTGGCAAGCAGCAGAAAGAGACTGTATGCCACACTGGGTGTTAACTTGAGCATAGGAGACCTCAAAGCCCACCCCCACAGTGACACACTTCCTCCAAAAATGCCACACCTCCTAATAGTGCCACTCCCTACGGGCCAAACATTCAAACACGAGTCTACATGGGCCATTCCTGTTCAAACCACCAGATTAATGTCTCCAGCAGAAGTTACTATTGTTTACCACATGGTATGAAAGTGTAGAGTCAGAGAAGCTGGAATTCCAGCCATGGGAAGCTCATCCATGAAGGCAAGTCTCATCTGGGACCCAGCTGGCTGCTTCAACTTCCCCGGTTGATTTGATGGTGTCTATATCTGCCCTGTTTGTTTCCTTGTTCTTCTGTTGAAGCCTCGCCCAAGGGGAGATGGCTCTGCCAGGGACTCTGTCTCTTGGAAACTCCCACTAGTGCCTCAGTGGGGCTTCCTTCCCTTTTTTGCCGGATGTTTTAAGTGCCTTGTTTTATGATAGTTTGCTATTTCTCTGCTATTTGGTGTTTGTGTTTTTACTTTGGCTTGCTGCATACTTAATAAACATACCCACTTGAAACTGAAATTATGGTTGTCATAGATCACTGGGCAGACCCTACAGAGCAGCCCCACCCCAGTCAGGCCACTCACCTGGCCACGCCTCCAGCAAAGGAGCACACAGAAAACTGACAGCATCAGGCCCTTCAGCAGGAGGAGGCCATATTGCACAGAGATCAGAAGTCCCGGGGAGGTCCAGCCAGGAGAGGAAGAACTTTGGTTTCTGGAGGTAGGAAGCAGATAGAGAAGCCTGGGTTGGGATGTCACCTGCTCCTGTGTGATCCTAAGCCATCTCCTTGTATCCAGAGTTTATGTGCATACTGACCCACCCTAGGCTCTGAAGGGACAATGAACACAATCTGGAATGGAGCTCTGGGGTCCCTGGGCCCGAGAGGAAACCAACTTATAAGACACCCAATTGGAAGGGTCAAAACCTCTGGCTGGGGATCTGAACTGAGCTGGGAGAAGGAACCGCCTCACTTCATTAGATAAGAAGCCATCAAGCTGGTCCACACACTGATCTGCTGGGAAGAGGCTGTCCCACCCAGGACCAGAGCTCAGCAGGCCAGTGAGGAGATCACAGACACTTCAGGGGACCTGAGTCTTCAACTTCTCTACTCCTTCCAAATGTCTAACCACCTTGCTCACTGTGAAGGTGTGACGTGGTGCTTCCTGATGATCTTACTTACTGACACATGTGAGTACACGAGTTTGCCTTTTAGATTTTCTGTCATCGTCCTTGTTGTCTGCCTGGTCCCACTGGATTGGCCATTTTTTCCCATTTGAGGACCATAACTGCCCTGCCGTGTTTGCCTTTTAATTAATTTTTTTCAGTCTCTCATCTGCTTGCGAACGTTTCCCACAATGTTGCTTGTTGAGTACAATCCTTCCCTCCTTCATGTAATTTGTTTAACTTAACCCCCATGATGTATGTTTTTAATGTTTTCTGTAAAAAATAAAAAAGTCTCCTCCTCTTCACCCAGATATTCACTATTTCTTTATTTCTTTTGTTTTTTTGAGACAGGGTCTCATTATGTAGTGCTGTCTATCCTGGAACTTGTTATGGAGACCAGTCTAGCCTCAAGCTCACAGAAATCCCCGTCTCTTCCTCTGGAGTGCTGGGATTAAAGGCATGCACCACCACACCCAGCCATGTCTTTTAAAAAATTAACTGAAGTTTATTTTTCATAGTTACACAATTTTAATCTGCCCAGGGTTCAGCATTGTGTATAGTAGCAGAAGGCCCGGTTAAATTATATAGCTAGTCTTCCAAATAACGGGAACTTGCCCCCACTGTTTATGGATATCACTATACGTTATAATCTGTCCCTGCATTTCCACAGATCTGTTTACATACTCCCACTTGATCCTCTGTCCTTCTCATTAGGGTCCTCCATCTTTTTTTTTTTTAAGATAGAGATTTATATAGCTCAGGCCATCCTCATACTCTCTATGTGGGGCAGGATGACCTTTACCTCCGGATCCCCTGGTCTCCACCTCTCAGTACAGGGATTACAGGCATGAGTACGGCCATGACAGGCTCACTTCCTGTACCTGTACTGCACTGTTCTCAAAGGTAACTATTTGTTTATTTACTTTTATTTTATGTTTCGTACGAATGTTTGGGCTGCAAATATGTATGTGCACCATATGCATGCCCACAGAGGCCAGAAGTAGAGTTATAGCCTGTTGGGAGTGCTGGAAATTAAACCCCTGGCATGATCTTTGTTGATCTTGCATCTGACAACCTTGCCTAACTTTTTAATGAGACTTAATGGTTGCTTGATTCTGGGGGCATTTCTTGTTTCTGCTTTTGTTGTTGCTTGATTGTTTATTGGATTTGGAGAAGTCTGTTGAGTTTTTTTTTTTTGTTTTTTTTTTCTGTTTCTGTTTGTTGCTGGTTTTCAGAGCTTGTACATTGTATAGCCCTGACCTTAGAAGTTGCTCTGTCATCCAGGCTGGTCTTGGTCTCACAGAGATCCACCTGCCCCTACCTCCCCAATGCTGAGTGTTTGTATATATTATCTTGGTCGTGACAACAGTATATCTACTGTGTTAAAACTTTTCAAAGAAACATGTACAGGTTTTTATGGTCTTCATTAAAAAAAATCCTCTTAATGTTTTGCAATCTCACCATCTTTTTTTTACTCATGGGTGTGTGGGTGTCTGATGGCTTCAGCTATCTCATTACATTTGATATGAAATCTCATTCTTGTTCTTTTGTAGATAATCTTTAAGTTTCCAGAATGTTCTGGTCTTGATATTCTCAAATCAGGAACTGGGTCTACAGATGTCCATCTGCCTGTCTGTGTCTGTGGGAATGGTTCCTATTTCTCTGTCTCTCTCTCTCTCTCTCTCTCTCTCTCTCTTGACAATGTCTTTATATGGGTAAGTGAGAGAGATAAGGAGAGAGAGAGGGATAAGGAAGAAGAGAAGGATGGAGGGATAAAATGAAAGAGAGAGATCAAGCACTGATACATATACATATACATATACATATTCTTTCTCTACTTTTTTGACACAAGGTCTTTCACTTAACCTAAAGCTCACTGGTTGGAGAGTCTGCTGGCTGGCCACTGAGCCTGTGAGACCTGCCTGTCTCTGCCTCCCAGCACTGGGATTCCAGATCTAGATCTGCCATACCCAGCTTTTTATGTGGGTGTCGGGGACCTAAATTCGGACGTTCATGCTCACTGCTCATACAGCAAACACTGATCACGGAGCCAACTCCCCAGCCTTCTGTGAGTCTTTGTTATCTGAGAGCTTTCCTTTTCTTACAATTCTGTGAAACTTATATTGATTCTTTCTTCACATATCTCTTCCTTTTCATCCTTCTTTATAGAGATTCAGACTCATTCTGTTCCTCCCTGCCTTTTCGACAGCTCTTCCAATATGTAGGACCTGCTCTCCAGGCTCCATTTCTTCTTTCTCCACTTCCATGTCTGTCTGGACCTGGGAGTGCCTCTGAAGAGCTCGATGCCCAGCCATCCTGAGGACGATCCTTCCCTACAGGAGCTCCCTGGGCATCTCCCAGGACTCTTCCCTCTAAAGACATCCCGACTCACCTGTGCTCAGAGCCATTGATGGAAGGGTCAGTGATCTCCTCAGGAGAGGTGGTCAGAACTAAGAAGGACGTAAAGATGGTGGCTGCTTAGAGGACCAGGATGGAGACCAAGAATGGGTCCCAAGAGCATGAGAGGAAGTAGAGAAAGGTTAGATGGAAGCACACCCCACTGTCCCTCAGGCCAGGACTACCTGCACCTAAAATCTTTATACTTAATTTGTTTACATATATAAGGCATCAACCATAGAGGCAGGCCTCCCGTATCCTTACCCAAACTGCCTGGCTAGCCCCCTTTCCTCCCGGCAAACCTACCGTTGCTTTCTGGGAGCCAAGCAATCGTCTGTGAAGGAAGAGTTGATGAGGCTAGAGAAGAAAAGAGAAGATAACTATGCATAAAAGGGTGAATGAAATCTGGACACTAATCTCTGAAAGATGCAGGAGACTCAGAGTTGACTGGGTCTAAAATCTTTAACCTAAGACTTACATATTTATGGGCTGCTGAGATAATCCGATGACCTGACTTTGAGCCTTAGAACCCACAGTGGAAGGAAAGAGGCAACTCCCAAAAGTTGTCCTCTGGTCCCACATGTGTACTATGGCCTATGCCCTAGTGCATACAATAATAATAGCAATAGTAAGAATAATTCTTATTATCATCATTAATATAATTATAAATTTAAAAGAGGATTTCATACATCTATGCTATGCCATTTACTGTTTCAATATATGTTGTACATATGGCATGACGTTCAAACCGAAGTTAGCTGTGTACTTGACATTTATAATTTCTTCATGGTAAAACCATTTAAAATCCTTTTTATAGCCTTTTAAAAGCAGGCAGAGGCTAGAGAGATGGTTAAAGCACTAGCTGCTCTTGTAGATATAGGACAATAAGATAGATAGATAGACAGACAGACAGTCAGACAGATGATAGAACATATAGAAATATAGTCCCATATATACCAGTCCTACTGGTAGGACATATAGTACATATAGATAGGACCTATAAGACCAGCCTTTGATTCCCAGCACCCACACAGTGGCTCACAACCATCCATAACTTCAGCTCCAGAGGACCCAGATCCTCCTCTGGCCTCCATGGGCACCAAACATATGTGTTACACAGTTCTACATGCAGGCAAAACATGCATATGTGTAAAATAAGATAAATAAATATTCTACATTTTTAATAATCAGAAGCAAATAGCACATTATTGTTATCAGAAGTCTGTGCAGCACAGCATTAGAATTTCTGTCCCCTTCATGTCACTCAATAGTCTTCAGCCAAGCCTCACCCTCACTCTTCCTGGCTCCTTCCTCAGCTTCTGGTAACCACTAATCTAGTCCAATGTCTATCAAATCAGGGTTTTGTTATTGTTGATTGGTAGTTTTGAGACAGGGTCTCACTATGTAGCTCTCACTTGCCCAGAACTCCCTTGGTAGACCAGGGTAGCCTCAGACTCACAGAGATCCATCTGCCTCTGTCTCCTGAGTGCTGGGATTAAAGGCTTGCACCACCATACTGGCTAGCATTTTTTTTTTCAGTCAGGGTTCCTTGTAGCCCAGGCTGGACTCAAAATTTCTTCATAGCTCAAGATGGTGAACTTGTGATCTACCAGTCTCCACTTCCCAAGAACCAGGACCATAGGCTGGTAAGACACATAGTAGTAGTTCCAGGCTGTTGTCACAATGACAACTGTGCTAATTTACATTTACAAATGGCTACACATAAGGCTTTCTCCGAGTCTTCCCCAGCACCTGTTATTGTTTGTCTTTTGGGGAAGGGTGATTTTTACAGAGTGATATGATATCTCACAATGGTTTTCATTCATGTTTCCCTGGCAGGCAGTGATGTTGAGGGTTTTCTTGGCCATTTGGTTGTTGTTGTTTGGTTTGGTTTTGGCGGCTGCTCAGATTGGCAGGAGAGCATTATGTATAGCAGAAATCAAATCTGGCCTTCCAGGGGGAAGTGGGTTGTGGTAGACCTGATAGCACACTTGATTTCTTTATATCTGAAGCCCTGAGTGGAACTCCCTCATTGCTTAGTTTCTAGGGTATCCACCCAAGGGGAGTGCCCTTCTGAGTCCCATGCTCCTCGACCTGCCCGACCATAACTCTTTCCTCCTCAATAACTTACTCATCTTTGTTTGCAGCCAGATGGAGGAAGAGTGGGCAAGGCTATAAGAGAAAAAGAGAAGATGACTGTGTGGGGTCCTGAAGGGAAAATAAAGTCTGACACCTAAACAGCGACAGGATATAGGGGGGCTTAGAGCATCTGTTAGGAGCCAACTAGCTAATGACTAGCAGGTAATCTTCTTGAGATGACTTCACCTTAGTTTAAAATTTATGATGGAACTCCAGTAGGCAAGGCCCAAGAGAAAATCATTTTAGGAAAGATTCTTGATATTAATGTGCTTTTCCTGTTATTATCACATGTATAACAATCACTAGGTATTAGCCCACTCTTTTGAGCAGAATTCTGCAGAACAACAAAGATGTACTGTCTTGTAGTAATGCTATATAGAAAAGTAGATGATTTCTTTATCCTCAATGATGATCCTATAAGAAATCCTAAATTTATAATAATTATTAAGCTGTTTTAATAACACTATTAACTTCTTTCTGATAGCCAAAATTGCAATTAGAACTCTGCCAGTCTTTAGTATCTATCACCAGTTAATTGCTACAGACATTCTACTCCTCAGAGCACCTTTCAAGAGGTTGTAAAACCATTAGCCAAAAGTTATAAACAGGGAATAAATGATTTATTATAGGTACTAGGGCAGAAGATAAAATAGTGACTGGGTTTATCTATACAAAACTTTACTAATAACTAACTTAGTTATGGGTTTTAATTCTCTATGAACCTGTGGAGCTGTGTCAGGTGTTTAGCCAGATGATTACTCCTAATGAATTTGCATGTAAACATTCTCTGTTGTAAACTTCTATTTCGATTTATGATTTGAACTTATGTGTAAACTTGTGATGAACTTTTTACCATGTGATTATGTATTCTGAAAGACGCTTAAGTGCTGAGGACAGAGTGAAGAGTCAGAGCTGAGCTGGGGAGAACTTTTAGACAGAACATTTTTTAGACATGATCTGAACAGAACTTTTTAGAACAGAACTGAGGACAAATTTTTAGTCAACACACAAGAGAACTTTTTAGACAGAACTGAACTTAATAAGAACTTGAAGTAAAGACATAGCATTGGAGAAAAGGCATTGAGAGTAAGAGCATTACTGTGACATCAGAGCAAGAAGAGAGTGCAAGATTAAAAGGAGAATGCAGAGCAGAATAACTTAGAAACTCTAGGTAACATAAAAAACTAAGAGAGCAATGTGCAGAGTGCAGAAGAAAAGAGGAAATAAGAAGCTGCTCCTTAAGAGGCTGCTCCTTACCATGGGAAAGAACAGGCAGGCTTAGTCTTATTAAGAGGAACAAAGCTTTCTTCTTTAAAACGTGGGTTTAATGCATTTAGCATTAAAAGGGTAAAAGCTTTTTCTTTCTCTGTACAATAAAGATTGGAGCTCGTTTTTCACCCAGAATGAGTGAGTTCTTTCTGCACTGGTGCTTGCTCCTTTGCTCCAAATGCATATGTAAGTATGGATGTGTGTAAGGACGCAATTGTGAGAATGTATGAAACCTGGACCCAACTGATTTGAATGGAAATGTATAAATATGCATGTGTGAATCTGTATGAATTTATATGAGTTTATGCGTATTTTCTTATGTAAAAGTTTTTCCTTCCGTGAGCATGATTCTCTTCTCCTGGTTCAATCACAGTTTATTGATCCAAACTTCCCCCTAACCTGACAAATGAGAGGCATCTGGGAAAAAGGAAAAGTTTGTAGCAATTAACCCTTTACTTAATCTCCTGTTGTTTTAGGAGGAGGAGCTAAATGCCAGAGACTGCAGTTTCTGGCCTCAGAAGACACAGAAGGCAGGTCAGCTACAGTAGCAAAGTAACTTAGACTTAGATAAGTAAACTTTTTATTATTATACAGCAAAACTCTAAATATCTCGTAAGACAAAAGTCTTACCCTCCGACCGATACTCTTTCCCCTCTGCTGCCTCAAGGGGAATCAAGAACAAAACAGAGGACCATGCCAGGCTTGGCCCCTGGCAAGAAAGATCCCAGGAGCCCTTGGGCCAGTAGGAATTTGTACCTCAGGTCTGCACAGGTGTGCCTAAGTAAGAAAGTGGGTAGGAGGACTGGAGAGGTAGCTCAGCCATTGAGCACCCAGAGGCTCTTGCAAAGGATCTGAGTTTGGTTCCCAGCATCCACACTGAGTGGTTCCCAGCAACTTGTGACTCTAGCTGCAAGAGATCCTAGTCTTTGGTTTCCATGGGCACTGGTACACATGTGGCATGTGCACTTAAGTGCTCATAATTTAAAATAAAAACATTCCAACATTTTTTTTGAGACAAAGTCTTACTATGTAGTTCTGGCTGGCCTGGACCTCACTATTTAGACTAGGCCGGCCTCAAACTCAGATCTACCTGCCTATGCCTCGCAAATGTTGGGATTAAAGTCGCACAATGCTAGTGTAAACTAAATAAGAGTTGGAGAGAGACTCGAGGTGCCTACCCCATGAAACTTAAACATTCTTTCTCAATGCAGAGCCAGGCATGACAGAGACTGAAATCAGTCAAATCAGGTGTCAAGATTAGGGATCACAAAGAGAAGGAAAGGATCAGGGATCTATATTGTGCTTGGTCCCTGGAAGGGGGTTGTATCTCTAAGAAAGGCCTTACCTGGAGACACCACCAGGCTGATGTCTCTGAGAACGGTTACTTTATGGAGGGAAGGACTAAATAAACCACACCAGTAGAACGCCGAGTCCTCCTCTGTTAGCTGAGTCATGGTGATGTTGAAGAAGCCAGCTTCAGGATCATCCCAGATCGTGTGCCGTAATTCCCTGACTGCTTTCCGAGGCTCAGAGGTAGTGATCACTCTCCTACATCTATTTGGGGATGTTTGCCGACACCACGTTTTCAGCACATAAGGCCCCTCCTTGGACGTGTACTTGCACTGCACGGAGAGGCTCTGTCCTACCATTCCATGAAGCTCCTCAGATATAACTGTGGATGCCCAGACATCTGGATGACAAACCGTCAGGTCAGAGGTCAGAGGTCAGAGGTCAGAGTCTCAGCTGTATACATTTGTTTCTGGGACTAGGGAAGCCAATACAATGGCTTCCAACACCCAAACACAGAACATGGTCCCAAAGCCAGCCCTGGTCACGGGGTCAGTCTGGTTCCTGCCCAGCCCTTGTCGTCCTTCTATCCCATCTCTCAACCCCTTATAACCTGAATCATCTCACCTGAGGCCAGGAGCACCAGCAGCACAGGGACGGGCAGCAGATGTGAGCACCTCCAGGCCATACCAGTCCAGACTCTGTCAGTGAACAAGAGGAGAAAAAGAGGAGGCCTCTGAACTAGGCAGGAGTCTTCCCCTAAGTCTCAGCATCTGTGAGATGTAAGAACCAAGGAAGACGGGAGCTTTGGTTGGGGAAGTGGCCAGCCTAGGAAGGCGGGCTTATGGACCCATAAGAGGAACAATAGCCAGACCTGCACCGGGAACTGCAAGCTGCAGGGTCCATCTGTGGCCCTCACACTTCACCCCTGCTCATCCTCTCCCCATCTCAGCCACTCCACACCAATCACACTCCTCCATTGTTGCTACAAAAAAGGGGGAAGTAAGAGGTCCTTTCCTCTTTTGTTTCTTCCTGAGAAAGGTCAAAGGTCCCTAGAGGTGTGGCCAGAGTCCTGGGAATCCCCATCCCTAAGATAAGTCAGGGCCCTCACCTCCAGTGTGTTGTCATCCTGGAAGGTATGTGAGCCACCAGACTCCAATGCCAGACTGTAAGGATGGTCCCTGGAAAAGAGGAGTGGGGCTACTGAGAGGTAAAGAACAATGAGGAAGAATTGTCAGAAGGGAAGGCTAGAGGGAGGGGCCTCTTAGGGGTGAGAAAGGAAGCAGGGGAATTCATGACCATGTTGAAGGGACATATGAGTGGGTGAGTGAAAACAAGAAAAATTATCTCATGTTAACAGCTCATATGCAAAAATGTCTGGAAGAAAGGGTGACCCAGGCTGGGACAGTGTAGCAATAAAATAACTGATGTTTATAGTCATATGTTATATTTATATATTATAAAATGCCCACAAGTCTGGGTTTAAGAAGATGATGGAGTAGATAAACAAGTGGAGAAGAACAATGCTTTCCAGGAGCAAGGATTTCATGACCTATAATGGTGGATGAGGGGACTGAAGGCCCATATCCCCCAAAGTCATATGCTAAAACTCAACTCCAACAGAGGTAGGGCCTCTGAGGAGTTGACAGGTCACATGGGCTCCATGCTCATGAATGAAGTTGGTGCATTTGCAAAACAGAGCAAGAGGTAGTCTGAGGCTCGGTCCTGCAGTGGTTTGTATATGATTTCCATTTGCTCTTAAAGTGGGTGGATCAGAAGCTCAGTTCCCAGAGTAGTGTAAGGCCTTTAAGAAGCAGGCTAAGGGAGTCCTTAGAACAACTGACATGCCTTGAGTTACCACTCTGTCTCTGTTTATCTCTGTCTCTCTGCCCCCCCCCACTCCCATAATTGACTCTTAAGATTTGATGCCATCAAATTTGAGGCTGTAACAAGAACTAACCTAAGCTCATGCCTTTGAGCTTTCGTATGTGTTTCTTAAACAAACCTCTTTTCTTTATAAAGTAACTGACTTGGGTATTTTATTTTAGTGCCAAAACATTAACTCAGATGCCATCTTCTAAGCCTCAAGAACTAACTAAATGAATTTATTTATAAAGTAGCCAGTCTAAGTATGTTACAGCAGTTTCGAAGTGCTAGGATATGTCTGGAACATTTACTCTTTTCTAAAGGAGAAGGAACGCAGCACCTGCTGCTTGTGTTGGGGGCTGTCTGTCAATGTATTAAACCATTCAAGTCACAGCCTTTGTGATCTAATAGCCTTGAGTATTTCCTCTAACACACCTGGATGTGTGCATTCTTTATCTCCCTGATGTTTCTCCTTCCTACTTGATCAGGACAGGCAGAGGCAGGAGAGTTATCGTGAGTTCCAAGACATTCTGGTAGTTAGAGCTCCAACCATTAAACACTTATGTGAAACGTAAACCTGAGGTAAAATGAGTGAGGAGAAAGACATCTCCTGTATCTTGACTATGGAGTCAGAGCTGTGCTGACAGCTAGCTGATTGGGAAGTGCTCTAGGTTCATCTATGTCTCTGAGCTAGAATACCCCGACCAAAGGCAACTTAGGAAAGAAAGGGTCTATTCTACTGACATTTCTAAGTTATACTCTATCAACTGGGAAAGCCAAGGCAGGCACTAAAGCCTCTAGTCACATCACATCTGCAATCAAGAGCAGAGAGAGAATAGAAGCATCATTTCTTTCCTGTGCCCATCTTTTTCTCTCTATTTTTATCCTGTTCAAAAATCCCTTTTTAGGGAATGGTACCACCCACAGTGGACTAGGTCTTCCTACATCAAGTAACAGCCACAGCAATACTCACAGGTCAACTTGATTCTGGCAGTTTCTCAAACATGGCTGTCCTTTCTATGACCCCAGGCCGTTTTGAGTTGATAGTTAAAGATACCCAGGATAACTGTCAAGAGCTGAGAGACTGAAAGTGGAGTCAATAATCAGTGGCAACCAGTTAGGAAAGGCGTATGCACAGCACATCAAGGAAACCTCAGCTTTCATTGCTGAGTCCAAGGTACAAGCTGGGATGCCACGGTCATCAGGACACCTAAATTCTGATTTGTCTTCATGTATCTGCTCCACTTCCAGGGAGCCTAGGGACCTCCTATGCAACAGTTAAGATGTGGAAATGGCAAAGCAAAGAATAAAAAAGCTAACTGCCCCCTTGTACTTATGAGGGACTAAGACCCAGAAGTTTGGGATATAAACTTAATTTGTTTGGTTTGGTTTGGTTTGGTTTGCAGCACTGAAAATCAAACCTTGGGCCTTGTACATGCTAGGCAAGGAAGGGCTCTATCTACTGCCAAGCTACATCCCCAGCACGAGGCTTTCATTATAAACTCAATCTTATCTTCCCTGAATTACTGAACTGGAAGTAGTATTGGAATCAAATTTTATTTACTTCAAAAGTTGTCACACAAGAGACCAAAGCAGTTAAGAAAAAGCACATGTTGCTTTTGGAGAGAAGCAGAGTTCGGCTCCCAACAAGCATGTCCAGGGGCTAACAACTACCTGTTACCTTAGTTCCAAGGGATCTGATGGTATCTTCTGGCCTTCTCTGGTATCCACATGTACAGATCCACACAGAGACACATACACTTACTCATAAATAAAATCAAGTCTTCTTGTTTTAGTCACTACACAAGATATTTAGGAAAATATTTTTTTTTCTTCATGATAGAAAATTGAAATGCATCATTACACATTTGTCAGTATCCAGAGTGTGCAAGACACCAACAGTAGATCCTAAAGATGCTAGTCTGAGATGATAGTGCTATGTCTGTGTGAGCTCACCCAGTGTAGCAAATATACTGTTCTGGAGGGACAGGGTGCTATAAAAGGAAGAAGACCTGGGCATGGGGAAAAGCCGAGAGAGGTTTGTTGGGAGCCACAGCGAGCATGTCAGCATTCACCATTACAAGATGGCACGGGCATCCTGTCCTCCCACTAGTAAACAACTGACTGCGCAGGTGCAAAAGGCAAAAAGCACGCCAAAGTCACTGCCCATCCCGGGGCGTATTATGGGTAATGAGTGAACAGCCAATCAGAAGTGAACACGTCACTCTAGGGTGTATTTAAGCAGTGCCTTTTCTGGGCTTTCCTTCTTTCCGCTTCTGCTTATACAAGAAGTAAAGCCTCATTGTAGTAACCACCCGAACACCGCCTCATGTGTCTCTTCCGAGGGTGAAGGGGACACGAAGGGGCTCGGAACAGAGGTTTTTTAAGCTTCTTTTTATTTCTGTAATAAAATGCACCAACAAAAGCAATTTAAGGGAGGAGAGGGGAGCCCCAACTAGTCCCAGTGGCGACTGTCCTTGGCTTGGCGGATGCAGGCTTGGTGGCAGTTGTGGCTGGAAGCACAGAGAAGAGCCGGTCCATGCTTTCAATTTATTGTCATGGCAGAAAATGGATAAATAAAACCATATCCTATTTCTCAGGGTGGGCCTGAGATTAAATACCTTTTGCAGGGAGGAATGTCTGGGAAAGGAAGCTTATTGGCAATGCTCTCCAGATCTCTAGATACCCCATTAACATGGAGAACTCTGTTTTGAGCCTATTTGATTGTGGTCTCTTTTCCTATTGTCTTGGTCTGAGATGTTAAGCATGATTCAAAGGCTTGGGGCATTGTGATTAATGGCCACAAATCTTTCTATGGAAGAGGAGCTGCAGCTGCATGACAGAAGCCTGGTGCCAGGAGCAGGTGAAGTCCCTACCATCCCTTCAGGGTCTCTGGGGCTTCAAGCCTTTAGCTTGACTTTACCAGTCTTTCTTTCATGATCTACAGTTCCCTCACTCTTCATTATAGATCTGCACAAGACTGACCACTAATAACCGCACTATACAGTTGATATTAGGCTATCTTGAAATCTCCTCTGCCAACACCATTAATCTAAAGCTCTTTAATTTAGCCCCAGGCAGATTTTTGGAACAAAGGAAAACAGCCACATTCTTTGCCAAAACATCACAATAAAATCTCTAGGTCATTCGTGCACATTCTTCCCCTTTGAAACTTTTTGATCTTTGCCCCACAGTTCCAATTACCCTCAACATTGTCTTCAACACTATTACTAGTATGTCCCATTAAGCCACACTTAAAGTATCCAACTGCTTTTCAAGTCAGAAATCTTCATTATTCTTCCAAAAAACATCATGGTCAGGTCTGTCACTGAAATATCCCACTCTCTGGTGCTACATCAATTAACATAGACAACATAGACAAGATAATCTTTCATAGACACTCTCAGGACCTAACATATATATCTAGACAATCCCTCACAGATATGACTTCTATGAGATTTTATATTGCATCATGTGACAATTGGCATTCACCATCACAGGAGGGATACAGGAGCAGTAAAACTGCATGAAAAAAAACCATTTTTTATTATCACATTCTTCACTGACTCTCCCCAGATCTGTCCTCTGGAAGTAACGTGTGCTAATCAGAGTTCACAAACAGAGTGTAGGAAGGCTCAGATTGTCCCCAGTACAGAACATCTGTTACGCTGTTAAGACAAAGGAAGGTGTGCTCACAGCTTGTAGCAGGAAGGCTACTGTTTCTCAGAGACTCCCTGTACTGTGGATGTCTTGGAAGGCTGTAACACCTGTGCAGGAAAAGGAATAGACAAGCTTTAGAAAGTATCAGCTCAATTGCAGGCATGATGCTGCACACCTTTAATGCCATTCTTCAGTAGGCAGAGGCAGGTGGATCTCTGTGAGTTCCAGGGCAGCTTGGGCTACACAGTGACACCCTCAAACAAACAAACAAACAAACAAACTAAACTAAACTAAAAAATATATGACTAGCTCAGAAATCCCAGGCTTGAATCAAGCCTTTCTGCTCTGAAGGGAAGGGCAGATATCCCACCCTGCTGTCCCCACCATGCTTTCCCCACCATGCTGTCCCCACCATGCCTGTCCCCATACTTGGGTCTTCCTAGCCAAGGGAAACCCACTAAGCACATTGCTCCCAGGATCTTTGCCAGTGCCTTGCATTATGCCTAGGGCTGGCCTTACCCCTTGACCACAGATACCCTCTGAAAATGACATCAGGGGACAGGTTTTGAGGAGCCTTTGAGACCATTCTGATCCACCTCACTCTGGCCTGTCCCACTTACTTACCTTAGGCCCCGCTTTGCAGAGAAGGACAAACAGGATTGAGAATACCAGGCCCTTGTTCAGTATGAAGCCACATGTCAGAACGATCACCATCAGTGGCTGCTCTGTGAGATCAAAGGCAAGTGTTGGGCACTCTAGGGATGACATTACTAAATCTAAGTGGACATGGATTATTTGCCTTCAGAGCTCTGTGGTTGTACCTGCTACTGCCTTGCACCCTGAGAGCAGCCAAGAGGTTACATACCCTTGAAAGAGAAGTCCTCGATGTTTCTCATGTCAGAGAACAAACTGGTTTTCTGTCTCTTCTACCCCCATCCCACCCCATCGTATGCTTTCTGAACATGGTTACTAGTTTCTGGCACTTCCACCAGTCTCTCACATTTCACCTGACACTAGCGTCTCTTCCTTCTTTACTCCCCAACTCTTCTGCTGCCTTCAAAGTGTCTGGTTCCTAATCCTTCCCACAGTGCTATTTGGCAAATGCTATGATCTGAAAAGAGATAAAGACTCTTTGGGAGATATGGCTCATCAGAGATATGGCTCCCACTGGGTGCCCAAATTTTGTTGATAAAGACAATGTGCCCTGTGCTTGAGAGGCTCTTTACCCAGCCTAACTGGCTTAACCTGAGCCAACAAGAAACATGAAGGGATGTGGAATTTTTCTGTAAGCTAGGCGGCTCTCTTCCCAGACCATTATCATAAGACTATCTGGCTGAGGAAGGAAGGTTCACTGGGCCCTAGAAGGTCAAAGAAGGGATATCCACTTTCCAGCTAATGTCCCAAGCTACACAATAGATTAGAAACATCCAAGTTTGACACTGCACAGCATCAGGGCCAGCACTGTGCCCAGATCTCCTAACCCCACACCTAAGTGTTGGGGGCTGACTTTTAGCAGAAAGTGGCTATCAGCTTTGCAGCCATCTTGAGCCATATACCCTGACATGTGACTTGGATTACAATAGCCTACAACAGCTGAGCACACTCTGATAATCTTGGTTTAGATACCTTGAGATTAAAAGTGCGTGAGATTAAAGGTGTGTAACTTAAGAGTGACTTAGAAGTGTAGAGATCAGATTTAGAGACAAGACCTAAGGGCATGATTAAAGGTGTGACCAAAAGGCATGGCTTAGAAGTGAGACATATAAAAGGCAGAGACAGAACAGAACAGAACCAGACACAGCAGAGAGAAGACAGGTAGCAGGCACTTGGAAGAGAACTTGGAAGAAGTAACTTGGAACTTGGAGGGACTAGGAGCTAGGGACTAGGCACTAGGAACTCAAGACTTAGAACTTAGACTGAAGAATAAACGGGATTGAATTACACTCTGTCTGGTCTGCATTCTTCGAGTCCGGCCTCACTCTCTCTCTCTTGCTGAACCCCAACCCGAGGACCGGAGCGGCAGCTTGGGCCGGGATACAGTGGCCACCGAAACGTGGGTCGGCCCGGGGCCTCAACATTTTGCTTGGGCCGCGACATTTTTTGGCTGCCCCAACGTGGGGCTAGTGTGGACCCCAACACCTAAGTTCTGCTCATGACATGGTGCTGGTATCCACCTCCAGAGTTTCATCTAAGAGCCTGGCCAGCATTCAGCACATCTCCCATTCAATCCATCATACCCACTCTACCTGCCTGCCCTGGTCACAGTCCCTCCTGCTGAGGGTGTCTCTGGTCCATAATGGCAGTCCTAGGTAGGTTTCTATTGCTTTGATAAAAACTATGACTGTGCTGGCTAGTAGACATTAGTGGTGATTAAGACAAGTTAGAACCAGGAGTGAGGTAGCGCTGAGACAGACCTGACCAGGATGTGTAGGGGAGGATGTGAAAAGACTTTGGAACCCTGGATTAGAAAACCCAATGAGTGTTGAGAGCTCAGTGGTATGTTCTGTAGGAGTTTGGAAGATAAGAATGTTGAAAGCAGTGTAAAAGATAAAGGCCTGTGAGGTTTTGGAGGGAAGCAAGACTCTACTGGGCCTTTTGTGTGAAGATTCTGAAGTTCTGGTTAGTTGAGACTGAAGAATAAGCTGTGATTAACAAGAGACCAGAACTACTAAAGTAACTCTTTGCCTTTCTTAGACAATGGATGCTGATCATCTGGGGCTGAAGAATCAGTTATGACTAAGAGGAGACCAGCATCATTGAAGTGAAGTCTTCCAAAGTCTCTTCAGGATCATCACACAGAAGGTGTGTTTCAGAAGCTACCAAGGTTGTCCTTCATGCTAGAAGCTGAACTTAGTAGTATAAGAGTCAGCCACGTGTATTGGTTTTGAAGGCATGAAGGGGTCATGGAGAGCAGGAAAGATTTGGCACTGTGTCCCTGAAAAGAGCCCAAGAGATGCTACTGGTGAAAAGTCTAGCCTAGTTGCAGCAAGACATGCCAACCGTTTTGGAGATGCCAGTACCATGGGATGACCACCAAGAATAGGAATAGCAGCAGGATGGAGCCAGACAGAGCCTGGAAGACCAGCTGTGTAGGCTGCAGAGGGCAGAGCTGGAGAAGTTACCCAAACCCCTTGGAGAACCCCCAAAGACCACAAGTGAATCCCAGATAATTGATAATTGGATACTGAGTTGTTTACACAGGTAGAGTTTGGCTTTGCTTTGGTTTGATTGTGACTGTACCCTAGTTATACTTTCTGGAAGTAAGAATTTAACTTATTTATTTTTTTTATTATTCCAGGAGGCCACAGTTAAGAGACTTTGAATTTTAAAAGGCTTTGTATTTTAAACATGACTAGCTATTTTAAAGAGAATGACTTTTTAAGTCTTTGAATTTTTAGAAACCATGGGATCTTTTTATAATGTTTATGTTGTAATGTTGACACTAATGTGTGCTCTTTGGGAGAACAAGAAAGGTTGGGACTTAAGAGTGATGCATTTGTGTGTCAAGTTGACACGGGGTCAAGAAGCAGCACCCTCCATGGCCTCTGCATCAGCTCCTGCCTCCAGGTTCCTGTCCTGTTTGAGTTCCTGTCCTGACTTCCATCAGTGATGAACTACTATGTGGAAGTGTAAGCCAAATTAACCCTTTCTTCCCCAACTTGCTTTGGTCATGGTGTTTATCACAGCAATAGGAACCCTAACTAGGATGATGGCCAATAGCAACTTGGGGAGGAAAGGTTTTATTTCGTCTTACACTTCCAGGTCATACTCCATCATGGAAGCAGGTCAGGCAGGAAATCAAGTCAGGAACCTGGAGGTGGTAACTAAAAAGCAGAAGCTATGGAGGGGAGCTGCTTACTGGCTTGCTCTCCAAGGGTTGCTCAGCCTGCTTTCTTATACAACCTAGGACCACCCACAGTGGACTGGACCCTCTAATGCCAATTAATCATAAGACAATTCTCTACAGACAAGGCCACAGGCCACTCTGACCTGAGCAAGATCAGAGACTCCTTCTTTTCCAGATGACATCTGGTTATGTCAAGTTGACAATATAAAGTAACCTGGAATCTAAATTCCTGTGTTCCATCCTCATTACTAGAGAAGCAAAGGAAGCAGGAAAGAAGAATGGAAGGGGGGGGAGGGAGGGAGGGAGGAAGGAAAAGGGGAGGGAGGGGGACGGAGGTAAGGAGGGATGGAGGAAGAGAAGAAGGGAGGGAAAGAGGGAGAGATCAAGGAAGGAAGAAAGAGAAGAAAGGAGGAAGGAAGAAAGGAAGGGAGAGAGGGAGGAAGGAAGGGAGGGAGGGAGGAAAGTGAATAGAGGGATGGAGAAAAAGGGAGAGAGGAAAGAAGGAAGGAAGGAAAGGGGAGGGAGAAAGGGAGTGTTGAGAGTTTGTCTTTTACTGTTTATTGTAATGCCAAGTGCTGGCCCCAAGATCTAGTCTGCACATAGCCTCTGGAACCCTGCCCCCAAGTTAATTCTGATTGGTGAATAAAATGCCAGCAGCTGATGACTGGGCAGAAGAGAGATAGGTAGGGTTGAGTTTTCATGGGCTTAGAGAGAGGAGATGGGGAGGAGAGAGAGAAAGAGTGCCCATGGGATAGAAGAATGTGCAGGAGAGAAGAAGCTGCCATTGGGTTTGAAGAGTGTGCAGGAGAGGAGGAAGGAGCAGCCATGGGTTAGCTGAGCCATAAACCATGGCCAAGTGGGCTTTTCAATTGGAGCTAGGAGCAGCCCAGATGCAACAGAAAGTACCAATGGGGCTATGGATAGAAAGATTCTAACAGCATGGAGGGTAGGCAGCTGCCCAGCTAGCTATTGTGCTGCTTCAGGGATATTAAAATATAAAGGGTGCGTGCGTGCGTGAGTGTGCGTATGCCTGTGAGTGTGTGTGTTTCATCCAGGAACATAAATGGCCTAAGGCAAGAAGAAATCTCACACAGGGATTTTTTAAAAATATTTTTTACAACAAGGGAAGAAGGGAGAGAGGAGCGAAGAGGAAGGGAGGGGGCGGGGAGAAGAAAGACTTGCTCTCAACCTAGCTGAAACTAAAATTAGAACAAAGAACTGCACCCAGCTGCCTGCACTGCCCCCTCCAGACCACTCTGGTCACCGCAGCAGCACACTCTGTGGAGGGTTATTTCTGAGTTCTCCTGCCATCCCTCCAGGCAGAGAAAACCTGTGCCAGATGCCACTCCTCTGCCATCTTAGTTTAAGGTTTCTCTCATCCCTGGAGAGAAGGTAAAGGAAGCCTAGTTTGCATCTGACAGTTATCCATCTCTATTGAGCTCCATGCAGTTCTCAGGCAAGATGGTGGACTCAGGCATTCTCGGTGACTTTTCTTGTAGTATTGTAACTAGGACTTCGGCAAAAGGATGGGTGGAAATGAAGTGATGGATGCAGAGAACATAGTGCCTGGAGCAGGTAGATTTGACCCAGTGACAAATGAGAACTGTAGCTCCCTGTGATCAACACGTATAGAAGAACCGAAAACGTGGCAGCTATCAAATGCCGTAGTGGGGGAGCCAGACAGACAAGGGCTTACTGATCACCAGAGAAGGTACGGGACTTTTTCAAGATCACTGAGTAGGTTCAGGGCAGAAAGCAAGCAAAGATTTAGAATCTTCTAGTCCCTGAAGTGGCACTTTGCTCTGTTAAGGGCTGCTAAATTAGTCCTTGCACAGCTTTCAGGAGTGGGTCCAGGTTAATGACCTGAGCTGATGGCTGAGGAGCTGCTTAACTACACAGGTGAGTCAGTCTCGCCATCCCAGGTGTCACCGGGTGTCACGTGATTCCCCTAGAGATCCGATCAGTAGAGCTTGCCACCCTCCCTGTCTTCATGTGGTCTCGGTTGCTTCTTTTGTGCATATTGGCATGAGGGGACCGAGCAGCAGAGGTCACCCTCAGAGTTCCTCAAGCGCTCTGCTTGGTGTTTTCTTTTGAGACACGGCCTTACTAAGTAGCCCTGACTAGCCTGGAACTTGTATAAACTGTCATATAACCTGCCCTCAAATAAGAGATTCCCCCTGCCTCTTCCTCTCCGGCACTGACTTTAAAGCCCACACCAACACATTTAGCTCTGACTTGTTTGTTTTGTTTTGCTTTTTCCCCACTTTTGGGAACAAAGTCTCTCTTTGGGACTTGGGCCTCACTAACTAGGCTAGGCTGCTTAGCTAGAGAGCCTTGGGGATCCTCCTGTCTCTTCTCCTCAACACTGGGACTACAAGCAAGTGCGTCCATGCCCAGCTCTCTACAAGGTCCTGGGGATTAAACTCGGGACCTCATACTCTTCACGGATTTAGTTATCTCCTCAGCCCAGAGTTGTTTTTAATGTTTGTTTGTTTTTCTTTTCTTTTTTTTTCAGTGTTGTAAATTGAATTTAGGACCTCACACATGCTAGGCAAATACTCCATCCCAGCCCTCAACTCTATCTACAGATTCTATGTGATTGATTCAAGCCTGAGCCTGTTCCGTGAGATGGTCACATGTTGAGATAAGCCTTGTGGTGGCTGGTACCTCCTGCACTCACAGCTCCCACAGGGAGGTTTACTGAGGACACTAAAGCCAAGGTATCAGGACCCACTTTCCACAAGCCAACTCCCCACAAGGATATCCAGGCTTTTTAACAAGGAGGAGGGGCCAGCAGTGACGTAACCAACAAAGAACACTTGAAGAGCAGTGAACTTCTGCTCTTCAGTGTCTGTTCTTCTCCCCTGCTCTTGTGGACTCCCTGAGAGAGGCCAGAGAGGTTCTCAGTGTTAATAGCACTGGCTGCTCTCGAAGAGAACCAACATGGCAGGCCATAACTATCTAACTCACTGGGGTACTGCACACACATGGTATATGGACATACATGCAGACAAAACACTTATATACATACATACATACATACATACATCATACATACATACATACATACATACATTTTAAAAAAAATAAATGAACTGGCCATCTTTTGTAGCTGGGCAAGGCTTCCAGTAGTGAGATTAGATTATATTCAGTTGAGCTGTTGTTGATCAAGGGTTCCCATGGAAATCTTCATACAACCTAGACAAAAGTTTGTTCTCTGCAAATTGATATCAGGGCCCTGTTACTAAGAACAGCATCCACACAACTCAACAAACATGAAGTCGACCTGGTGACTACATGGAGACTTCACCCCTAGGTTCAGTGTCTTTGGTTCAGGAAGGTACTCTGCAGGCTACCAAAAGAGAAATGTGGACACCAACCCAGGCCAGAAACCTTTGACCCATAATCTGTCCTGCCTGCAAAATACACTAAAGCAATGGTGACACAGAACTTGTGGGAGTGGCCAACCAATGTCTGGCTTGAACTAAAGCCCCATTCCAAGAGAAGGAACCCACACCCAAGCAGTGGGTGACCAAGAACCAGAGACTAGACAGCCCAGAGACCTGGAATAAAACCAATAACTAATCTCAAAAAAAATCAACAAAATGACTCCTGAAGATATTCAGTTATACTCATAGATAAGTGCCCTGTCCAGCTGTCATCAGAGAGGCTTCCTCTGGCAGCAGATGGAAACAGATGCAGAGACCACAGCCAGACATGAGAGAGAGAGAGAGAGACAGAGAGAGAGAGAGAGAGAGAGAGAGAGTCTAAACTGGAGGCTTCCATCAAATTCCTCCCCTCTGAGCTTGGGGAATCCTTCGGAAGAAGAGATGGAAAGATTGTAAGAGCAGAGGGGATAGAGAACACCACGAGGACACAGCTCTTCAAATTAACTAAGCAAGGAGTCTGAAGCAGCAAGCACAGGGCCTGCAGGGTCTATACGAGGTTCTTTGTGTGTATATTATAGCTATTAGCTTGGTATTTTTATGGGACTCTTGACTGTGGGAATTGTTGGAGTGAACTCCTCTTACACTGTGTGAAGCCGTGTTCCTGTGTTTTCAGTTGTTAAATCTGTACCAGGAGAAAGCTAAGTCTGGTAGGATTTTGGTACTGTCATATCTATGGCACATTACTGGTTTTCTGTATGTAAATGCTTGTCCTATCTCACCAGCCCAAAAGATGAAGGTCAGGTAGCCCTCGTTGCCTAAAGGTAACCTGAGAATGGGCATTGTCCTGCTCCTGATTGGTTCAGACTGGAATGTGGTTGGACCTGGGGCAGGAAGTATGGGGGTGGGACTTCAGGGCAGAGAGAGAAGAGATACAGGAGCTGCAAGCAGATGAAGCCGATTCAGGAGAAGCAGTATGAAGATGGAATGGAGCTATAAGCAGTCAGTGAGGACCACACAGGGAGGCAGGATGGCAGAGAAGCCAAGGTTAAGTGACATAGCTAGCTGAGAGACTGCCCAACAAAAGGCCAACAGCTTTAAACTATAGAGAGGTCTCCATGGACTCTTTTCCTCCAGTTGGGGTGCCATGACCAAGTTAGATATAGTTTTCTCTTCATTTTATTATATTGATTTTACCATGTGTATGTGTATGTGTTTGTATGTGTATATGTATAAGAATATCTTTGGCTAATAAAAGAAAACTAAAATTTTAACAAGCAGGTAGTATCATATTGTTCAAACTGGGCCATTTCAGAGTTGTTCCAGGGACTTTTGAGAGGGGTGGGCCTGTGGGGTCCTAGCAGCTCAGTGATCTGCAGGGGAACACAGTGAATGACAACATCCCTGAGTCCTCCCGACACAGGGAGGCAGTGGAACAAGTAGGCAGCTGTAGGCGTGGCTCGTGGCAGATGGCCAGTTACCAGCTTCTCTAGCAGATTTCATGACGTGGGAGTAGATGGCTTTTGAGTTCAACACATCAATGTCTTTGTCTTACAGACAAAATAAATAAATAAATAAATAAATAAATAAGGCACAGAGAATGTGACTTTCCTGGTGTCACACTATGGAAGAAGGAAAAAATATGGAATTCTCCTCATTACCCTGAGCTGCCTCCTTAAAGCAGCTCCTGGAAGATGGGCTCATCCACTATTGTGCAGGGAAAGACTCCACCTGAACCTCCACCAGAGCTCACCTTGGCACCATACCAGCCGAATCCGTTGATACAGGACGACAACATTGTCAGGAGAGAGGTAGACCACACACTGGTACAGCCCCACATCTTGCCTCTGCAGCCCAGTCACTGTGACCTTGACGACGGATTCGGTGGGATAATCTTCCAGCAAGTACCTCCCAGCCCGGGCCACATTGAAGTCTGAATTTCTGGTGTTTGTGAGCACCAGAGTCTCTGGAGAACCCTGGCTTCTGACCCGCTGCCAGGCCTTCAGGCTGGATGAGTATAGCATGATGTTGTAAGGACAAGTCAGAGTCAGGGTCTCACCCTCCAGAAAACACTTCCGTTCTTCCCCATCTCCTGCTTGGAGCCCTGGAATAGGAAACACGTGTTTCATAGTGCCACCTTGCCTCCCTCGTCAGCCACACATTCCTGGGACATTGATGACCCCAGCAAGCATGGCAAGGGGATCTAGGAACTCGGCAACGATTCCAGACCTCTTGATTGCTTTGTCTGTGTCTACATCAATAAAGTAAACCAGCAAAATCTCCAGAACAGGTGACTAGATCTAGGCTGTGTTTGCAGGAAATATTCTGCCTGCATCTTGTAGAGTGGAAAATTTTCAGACTGAATGATTACAAAAGATCTGCATCACCACTTCACCAGATTGCATCACCATTTCTAAATCTAGAAATGTGTGTGTATATGCAGGCAGCCATTCACCCACATCTACCTTCCTGACTTCCTGTCCTCCCTCTCCCTCTCCCTCTCCCTCTCCCTCTCCCTCTCCCTCTCCCTCTCCCTCTCCCTCTCCCTCTCCCTCTCCCTCTCCCTCTCCCTCTCCCTCTCCCTCTCCCTCTCCCTCTCCCTCTCCCTCTCCCTCTCCCTCTCCCTCTCCCTCTCCCCCTCCCCCTCCCTCTCCCTCTCCCTCTCCCTCTCCCTCTCCTCCCTCTCCCCCTCCCTCTCCTCCCTCTCCTCTCCCTCTCCTCCCTCTCCCTCTCCCTCTCCCTCTCCCTCTCCCTCTCCCTCTCCCTCTCCCTCTCCCTCTCCCTCTCCCTCTCCCTCTCCTTCCTCTCCCCCTCCCTCTCCCCCTCCCTCTCCCTCTTCCTCCCCCTCCCCCTCCCCCCTTCCCTTTCCCTGTCCCCTTTCCCCTCTCTCACCTCCCTCTCCTGCCTCTGTGTGTCTCTCCGTGTGTCTCTGTGTGTCTCCCTGCTTCTCTCTTTCTCTCTTTCCTGCCCCTCTGTCTCTTTTTATCTATCTCTGTCTCTGTGTATCTCTTTGTCTTTCTCTCTTCCACCTCTGACTTTCTGTCTCTTTCCTTCTCTCTCTTACCCCTCTGTCTGTCCCTGTCTGTCTTTCTGTCTCTCTCACACACCTCTCTCCCATCTTTGTTTGTCTCTCTGTCTCTTTGTCTGTCTCTTTCTCTCTCCCACCTCTCTGTCTCTCTATCTCTCTCTCCTTCTCTTTCTCACCCCTCTGTCTGTCCCTGTGTGTCTCTCTGTCACACCTCTCTTTCCCATCTCTGTATGTCTCTCTGCCTCTCTGTCTTTCTCTTGCCCCTCTCCCTCACTTCTCTCAGCTGTGTGTCTTTATGTGTCTCTGTCTGTCTCTCTGTCTGAGCCTCCCTCTCTCCCTCACTTTCTCCCTCTTTTCCTCTTTCCCTCATTCCAAGGTCTCAGATGACCTGAACTCAACATATAGTATAGACTGCTTCAGACTCCCCACAGTCCTCCTGCCTCAGCCTCTCAAATGTTGGGATTACAGGCATGTCCCACCATATCCAGCTCTCTTTTGTTTTCTGTTGTGCTTCTGATGGCCCAGATATGGTCGTTGCTGCCTGACACGCGACCCTTTCTGTTCATTCCTTGTATCCTTAGGTAGAATTCCCCTTCAACCTGTGTCCATCTGTCTAAGGGAGGTATCCACCAGACAGTGCCAACTGCACTAATCTTTTTCCCTTCTTGGTCTGTCTTTCTTGCCATGGGTCACCCAAACCAGGTTACACTACTACCACCACCATCTCCTGTGACTTTTATGACATATTTACCGTGCATGAAATACTGAGACATGAGCTTTCCATCAACCTGTTGGTTAATTTGGGGGATATCTTTCTGTACCTGCCATTTATATTGTTCTGTGGTTGATTGTTCCTTTAAGGGAGATTTGCCTCCCTGGTTTTACCTCTAGGTATCAGCGCAGTGCAAGGTGGTTGCCTGGTTACCACCACATAACTTGCTCTACTTTAATATGGCCCAGAAGAACCTCCAGGTTGTTTCACGGCCCATTCCCGGCTGCGTCGGGAGGATCACCAAGGTCTTTGTCCACTCCTTCCTCCACATTCACCCATCTCTAACACATGCCCTGGTCTCCTCCCAGGCCATCTTGAGGAACAAAAGTAAACTTCTTTTAGCAGCTACCTCCCCTCTGCAAACTCCATCCCTCTTGTTGGCACCCTGTCTGCTGGCTTCCTCACCTGCTTCTCCTTACCTGAGACACAGAGCAACAGTCCCAGCCATAGCAGCAGTGGTGACATCCCCCAGGTCCTCCCTCCTCCGTGTGAAGCTCCTTCCTGGGTGTGCTAACTGCTGATGGCCAGAGACAAGTGACCAAGCCACTTACAGTTGCTGGAGCATGCTGCCCCACATAGAAGCTGAGCGGCTTCTCTCCCCACAGGTTCAGTTGTTTTGTCCCATTGAGAAACCCCTAGGGAAATGTGACAAGAGGAAGCTGCTCCAGGAGAACAGAAGGGGGGAAAGGAGAGAACCCCATTTTTGTGACACCCTCCTTCCTTCTTCGATGCCACAATCTGTTGAGAAACACTCTGCGGCTGGCTGCAGCTCTCCACCACACCTGAGGTCCCTACGCTGTTCCACTCACTGCCTCTGGGCACCAGAACATCGTCACATCCGCTGACCCCTCACACTGTCCTCCGCAAACCAATGATGCTGAACATTCAGATTTGCTCACCTTCCAAAGCCCAGAGACAAACTGATGTCATTACTAGACATCATTCAGCTTGTTTGTGTGACACAGCATCCCCTCATTGGCTCCAACCTCACCAAGTAGGCTAGGCTGCCTGTCTCTGTCTCCCGAGTGCTGATTGTGCATGGACACCACCGCATCTGGTGTTTTCTTTGTGGCTTCTGGGAATCAGGTCCTTGTGCTTCTATGGCAAGCACTTTACCAATGGAGGTATCTCCTCAGCCTTTGACTCATCTTTCATCTCACTGTACCCATAGTTCTCAGTGTGGCCCCGTGGCTGAATCACTCAGGAAGCCAGGCATGCATCATCATATCTGGGTTCCACCTTCAGATGGACTGAATTCACGGGCTTGCAGAAGGGCCGGGGAATCTGTGTTTTAACAAGCAGCTTGGGTGACTCTGGCCCAAGAATCCAACTAAACCATCTACCTCAGGACACAGACACAGCATGTTACTAGAACAGTCACCACAGCTACAGAATCTGAACTGGCATCATTTTATTTATTTTTCTCTTTGGGATGGAGTTTCACAACAAAGTCCAAACTGTCCTCGAATCCTCAGGCCCCTGGCCTCAGTCTCCCAAGTGCTGGGATCACAGACATGTGTCATTGTTCCAGTTTTAGTCTGTTGTCTTGGGAAAGTACCCTGACCAAACAACAACAACAACTGAAACAGGTCACAGTCCATTATTGTCTCGCAGTCAAGGCAGGAATGCAAGCAGCTAATTACATTACATCCACAGTCAAGAGCAGGGGACAAACTGGATCCTTGGAGTCAACCTGCTTCAGATCAACTAGGTTTCCTTATTCTTATACACAGCGGGGGCCCAGTGTATGAAGTGGTAGCACCCATATACAGATGGATCCTCCCACCTCAGTTACCAGTCAAGGCAATGCAACACAGGCATGTCCAGAGGGGACAATTCTTCAACAGAGGCTCCCCTCCGGAGTGGCTTCTGGGCTACAGTAAGTTGCTAACCTAAGAACTGACAGTCAGTATACAACTTGTGTGTGTGTGTGTGTGTGTGTGTGTGTGTGTGTGTGTGTGTGTTGTTATCATTGTTTTTGAAACAGGATCTCTCACTGACCAGAGGAGGGTCTCTAACTGGTCACCAAGCCCCAGGAACCATCTATCTCAGCTTCCCCAGTGCTGAGATTATAGGCATGGCCCACCCTAAAAGCTTTTTTTTATGTTGCTCTTCCGGCTTGAACTCTGGTTCCCAGGCTTTCTCAAGAAGCATTTTATCCACTGGCCTATAAACCCCTGCTTGTTTCTTAAGTCAGAATACAAGCATACTAAGATGAACAGTGTCTGTATCAGTCCTCCAAAGACTCGGCCCAGAGCACCAACATAACGTGACTTCCACTGAGGCCTCTCCCAGCATACTGGAGATTGTGGGACTGTAAATACCTTGTGCTCAGCAATGCTACCCCAGGGTGGAGTTACACAGAGAGCAGTTTTCTCAATGAACTGTCCTTATGTGACAGAAGCACACCTTAAGACCTAGGATCTTCACAGGAGGAGGGAAAGTCTCCCCGACAGGAACATGCTTGCCTGACCTGAGATGAGTGGTCCAGCCACTTCTCAGCCTTCTGGGTGAGATCATGTGAGCTTTGTGGTGATGTGTTTGCTCTTGGGAGCCTTAAGATGAAGTTGGCTCCAGCCACTGCTGAAGTAGAATGAATTAATGTACCAACCTTTTCCCACCCATGGGGTCACTTGGTCTTTAGAGCCCACCAAAGAAGTAGAATCAAGAAAATGCCAATGTATCCCACAGAAAGCACTGAAGCCATAGGGCACCTGGGAGGAGACTGAGAGGTGAAAGAAGGGTGGTAGAGGCACACAGGGGGACAGTTTGGGTTGGGACCCTTGCTGTACTGGCACCTGTCTCAGTCCAGGCAAAAAGGCACTTAGATAACAGAAGAGCCTGGGTTTCCATCTCCTGTCTCTGGAGCCCTGCATCAAGAGAACTCTCTAGATTTCATTCCTGCCAGGAGGTGATGGCCTGCTGCTCCTGCAGCCTCACTCTGGTCACATACACCTTGACCCTCGTGGGTTCCACTGAGGAGTCAATGATAAAACGCACACAGCATGTTGATGCCATGTACTGATCCAATCTTGCAGATGCCACCTCCTCCTCCAGGTATTTCCCAGACAACAGTTTCCAGCTTAACTTGATTTCTCTCTCCCAGTTGCATTATTGTCAAGGTGGGATCTTGTCTTCTTGGTCCATGTTTGAGAGTGTTCAGAGGACCACAGATGAAGGCAGAAATCTGAGTGTCTGACTCCCAGAGGGTAAACCCCAGAGGCTGGAGAGTAGACTGCTTTGTGATGAGACTCGGGGTCAGAAACTTCTAGAGTCTGACCCTGCCCAGATGACTAGAATTGTACTGTTCAAGGGAAGGGAAGGACAAAGGGTGGAGATACCAATGGTGACCTGTAGTCTTCATGACTCCAACAAAAGGAGACAGGGAAATGCACTGGGCTCTGTCTTTATTTCAGGCAAAGTTATTTAGGGGTAATAATCAGAGTGTGCTGGGAAGTGTTTCCTCTTTTCTGAGGGTGCAGCACATCCCCGTGATGACAGATGCAATGAGGAGAGTAGGCAGGGCCAGCTGAGGACATCCTGAGCCATAGATGTCACCCATGATTACAGCTTCAATTTATGTCACAGTTTCTCCTTAGCCTCCAGCTCAGCTCCTCCTGTGAAATAGACACAGCTGAAGGTCACTGTTGTACAGCTTCAAGATCTGTCATCCAAATGACCTCTGTGTGACAACGAATAAGACAGTGAAGACCAGGCTCTTGCTGAGGAGTCCACAGACCACGGGAACAATAACAATGGATAGGGAGACTCTGTAGAGAGAAGGGATTGAAGGTCGGTGCAATGGCCACTCAAACCACTGAGTAGGAAATTCTTCCCACACAATCTCTACAACCTAGGTCCTTCCTGCAGCCTCTCCACAGCCTCTGGCCCTGCGCCATTCAGAGGGTCACTTCCTAGAATAACCAGTGAGAAATGTGTGCAGTGGAGAGCATAGAGCTCAGGTCCAGGAGACACATAAAGGAAGAAGAGATAGTCCAGCGTCTTGGCCTTCTCTGTGGAATGAGTGAGGCCCACATCTAGGGAAGGTGATCTCTGTGGTCAGCATTCTGACTCTCTTCTGGGGACATTCATGGCACCTTTAGCCTCATTTTCCATCCAGAAACCACGAAGAACCCAAGCTCACTGAAAATCCTACTTTGGATTTGTCATGAGTTTAGCAAAATGTTTCTCCAAGTTCCAGGTGGAGAGCAATAGATTCAGGAAGTAGACCCCCAGAGGCGAGGGAGACGTGTCTGACTGTGGGCAGGTGAGGACACACGGACTCTGCATGGTAGGACACAGGGACAAAAGGAGCAGGTTACAATAAGACAAGGGCCACATGTACTATTAATGACATATAATCGTGGAGCTCTCTGCAAATTCCATGAACACCAGCGTGCCCATCTGCATGAGGCAAGAGGGAAATCTGGATCCACCAAATTCAGCAGCTGGTGTTAGTTGCAACTTCTAGAGTCTGACCCCGAGCAGTTTACTTTAGGCATACTTAACTATAGCACGATTTAGGAAAAAGCGTTTCCTGATTGTGACTAACTCAATTCTGTGTGTACAACGAAGCTTAAATAACATAATAACATTGAGACTCTTTTCAAAATACAAATGACATCTTCCATTGAGATGGGTTCTATTGACTGAGGGATAATGTTCAAGATAAGAATCTCAGGAGAAAGACTGAGATAAACATAAAAGTCTGGGCACAGGGAGGGGGCAGCTGGGCAGGTGTGATGTAACCACGTAGGTCGTGAGGGCAGAGGTCACCATTCCCAGATTTCTGGCAGAAGACAAGCTCTCCATCTCTCCCTTTGAGGAGACAACAGTACATGTTTAAAAATACTGGTTCCCCTGTATTTTTTATATGTATTTATATGCAAGCACAAGGCCCTCATACCCTCTACATTTAAGAACTTAATGGTTAACAAAGCCAGACATGGCTCATGCCCATAATTCCAGCACTGGGTAGGCTGAAGCCAGAAGATCACAAATCTGCAGCCAGCATGAGCCACAGAATGAAACCGCATCTAAATAAATAAGTAGAATGCAACGTCTTTGTCAACGGCCTGCTTACTAACTAAAGCAAAGATCATTCAGTGACTAACCCTACGGGGCAGTTATACAGAGCACCGTAAAGTTCGGTTGGTCTGAGTCTAGACTACAATTCTGCTCCAACCATGGCCAATGATTAGATGTATAGAAATGTAGACGTGAAGAGATGTAGATATATAGGTTAGATTCATAGAGAAATATGTAGATTAGATAGCTGTATAGATACATAGTGTATATATAGTGTAGGCGGTAGTTCTGATTCTTTGATCTGGAATCTGCTTGTAAACCTTGAAAGTCCTGATCCCCAATTGGTTCTTGATCGATCAATAAAGATGCCAGCAGCCAATGGCTGGGCAGGAGAGGCGGGACTTCTAGGTTTCCACAGTCAGGCCCAGAAGATGCAGGAGGAGGAAAGGGAATTCACCCTGCTTCGGAGAGAGAGCGACATCAGCCAGTGAAATCTCTGCTGGAGTGGACACTGGCCATGTCCCTCATTGGGCCTGGGGTAGCAAACAGGGGATTAGAAATGCAACTAAGCTGAGGGCAGATTTAGGATGCTGAGCAAGGAGCAAGGGGAGAGGCAAGCTAGCCTCAGGAAGCTTAGGAGAGCCCAGACACTGAGCCTTAAGGCAGGTGAAAACTGAGCACGTGTGTGTGTGTGTGTGTGTGTGTGTGTGTGTGTGTGTGCATGCACACGTGTGTGTGTCTGGGTGTGTGTCTGTGTGTTTGTCTGTGCATGTGTGTCTGTGTGTGCGTGTGTGTGTTTGTGTATGTCTGTGTATGTGTGTGTATGTGTGTCTGTGTGTGTGTGTGTGTGTGTGTGTGTGTGTGTGTGTGTGTGTGTGTGTGTGTGTTCCATGGATCCAAGGGAACCAAACTGGCTGGCAGGGCAGTCTGCTTGGAGCTTAAAGTGAGGTAGTAGAAACTACATGCTACAATATAGACATAGAGATATAGAAATGATTGATAGATGGCAGATAGATAGATAGATAGATAGATAGACAGACACAGACAGACAGACAGACAGACAGACAGACAGACAGACAGAGATGGGGAAGGTATCTTAGAAATCATTGGGAAATAGAATTGAGCTCAATTAAAGAATAAATCAAAACAATACTCTTGAAGGCAGTACATGTAGTCACGCAAATGGTGACAGACTGGGGTAACCTGCCTCTGTGTGCTGACACCCACTCCAGCCTCTCGTCCCGTCTCCTATCAGGGTGACAATATCCCCAAGGCCACTTGGTAAGTTCAGCAGCTGACAGTACTGGAGAGGCACCCAATACAGGGAGGCCAGCTCCTGTCTCTCATCTTGTGGTTGCCACAGTACTTCCCTGGTGCCAGCCCCCGCCCCCCAGAGGAACCTACTTCTAGAAAGGCCCTGCTTCTGGCCTTGGCTGACTGCACTGATTCCCAAGTCTAAACTGCCAGTGTCGTGTTTCCTGGAGCTCTGAGCTATTGTCACGCACTGGGCTCCAGGGCAGCTCTTCACCTGTCCCTTTCCCTGGCTTTGCACGGACTGTGGGCCCTGAGGTAGTGGGACTCCATGTGCCCATGCATTGCTTAGGGCTTCCCTCACCCAATGACTGGATGCAGGAACATATGCCCCAGGCCTTCTGCATCTGATAGAAGCAAGCCCAGATGTTACCCAGACTCCCTTGCAGGAACCACACTATGGCACACCTGAGGAACTGGCCCTGTTTATGACCCTTTATTGATTCCCTTCCCTCCCCAGCCTCACTTTCCTAATGACTCTGGCAAGAATTACTTCCTAAAACTTTTTTGTGAGGTTTACTTTTCCATGCCCTACATATGAGGAAGGCTCTGCCACAGGAAATGAGGCTCCCTGAAATGCCTGCTCATCAACAGGGCAGGGGCTCTGCTCTTCTGTTGCCTGGTCAAAGAACTCACTGAATCCCAACAGTTCTCTTTACAGACAGCTGGGATGACTGCTGCTGTCCTGCCTGGGCTCTGACCAACAATAATCAGTGTTGGTGAATGATCCCACGCTATAGCATACTGTATAAAGTTAGCAGGTGGAAGAGTGCAGTGCTAGCCAGAATGTGAGCAGGGTGTCTACCTCCTGAGCCTTGGAAAATAAAGGCAAGGGAGAAAAAGTAACTTTCGAAGGATGGCTCAGTTAAGAGCACACACTGCTCTTCCAGTGGGCCTGAGCTACATTTCCCAGCAGCTACACTGGGCAGCTCACAACTTCCTGTATCTCTAATGCCACAGGAGCCAATGCCTCTTGCAGCCTATGCAGGCACCTGAACTCAGGTGTACAATTCACACGCACGCACGCACGCACACACGCACGCACGCACGCACGTACAGTGAAAAGTTAGATCAGTGCTGACTCTCACTAGATTGTAATTGTTATTTAGACCATAAAGGCTGAATAAGTACCTACTCCATGTCAGGCTCTTGATCTGGTACCAAGCAAACAACTCAAAGAGGGAGAAATACTACGACTGCCTCCAATCCTGGAATAAGAGTCCACACTCATAGAGAAATGAACGCCATGAACAGACCAAATCTACTTTACTAAAAATATGTTTTTCTTGGTGCTGAGGATGGAACCAGAGCCTAGTGCATCCTTAGCCCATGTTCTGAGTCAGATGCTCACTCAGCCTTAGAGGAAATGTTTTAATATACTAAATCCAAGATGGCCACCCTGCAGTAATACCATCCCACTTCAACCTTGTGGATCATGACTTTAAAATATTTTTGGAGGTTTTATTTATTCTTATTTGTGTATATATGTGTTTGCCTGATATGTTTGTGAACTGTATAGGTGAAATGTCTGTCCATGAAGGCCAGAAGAAATACAGGTACTGAAAATACAGGTGATTGTGATATACCATGTGGGGGGCTGGGAGTCAAACCCAGGTTCTCTGGAAGCACAGCTGGTGCTCTGAACCACTGAGCCGTCTCCCCAGCCCTGAAACTTCTGGTAGTTAGACGACAGCTTGTTTGTGTAATAGTATTCAGGTTCATATAAATGCTCAAAAAATATCTCATAAAAATTTTGTGGGGATAAAAGATTTTAAAAATCAACCTGGCAGTATTGGCAGAGGCAGGTGGGTCTCTGTGAGTTCAGGGCCATCCTGGTCTACAGAACGAGCTTCAGGAGAGCCAAGGCTACCCAGAAAACTTTTGTCTTGAAAAACAACAATAATAGAAGATCTTGAAATGAAAACAGCTAATGTAGGGTAATGAATGTCGTCATTATGACTTTTATGATCAATGGAAATGTGTTTTGTTGAAATTATGATTTTGAAGATTAGGGAGTAGTGATGAATATATATATGTATATATATATATATATATATATATATATATATATATATATATATATATTCATTTATTTTAGATACATTTGTTCTATATTGCTCTGTCTCTCTTGGAACTCACACCAGACTGGCCTCAAACTCACAGAGATTCTTCTGGATCTCCAGTCCCCACTTCCCAATCCCCAAGTACCAGGGTTAAAGGCATTAATGCACACGTGCCCTGCTGAAGAATAATCTTGGAAGAGACAATAATGTCATGTGTGTAATTAGAACTGGTACCAGGCTAAGGCATGTATGAATAAAGACACTCCACATGGCTATGGGCGGGGCCAGATTGGATCAGTAGGAACAGTAGACATTTTTCTCTCTTGACACATTTAAATGAAGGCATATTCTAATATTAATAACATATAATAACTTTCATTGTTGACTAGTTGTTAGTAACTACAAGAAGGGATGTGCATGCTAAGGTGGTGGCTCGTAACTTGGCCTGCTGCTGCAGTTTGGATCTGAGTTGGTCTCAAGAGTGACACTGTTAGGAGGTGACAGAGAGGTTAAAGGCTGGGGTCAGTCAAAGGCTTAGGCCTTTGGGACGTCCCTCAGTCCCTCCCTCTTCTTCTGTTCCTGCGTCTATCATCCATCTATCCACCCTTTTCGTCATCCTACCATTTAGTCACCGTGTGTCCATCCAGTCACCCATGCATACAAATACTTATTCATGCACGCATTCAACAATTCAGCCATTCACCGTCCACCATGTATCCATTCCCCAAAGGGATAACACAACCATAGCCTGCTCCCCTTGTAAGGAGAGGAAGAGGAAGGAGTGGAAGAGAAGGAAGAGGAGAAGCTAGGGGAGAGGGGAGAGAGAGAGAGAGAGAGAGAGAGAGAGACAGAGACACAGCGCGAGAGGCAGATGTGCATGTGTCTCTAGCAGTCAAAGGTAATTGTTATATCTAGGTTGAGTATTGGGTTACACTTCTGATTGTGTGGGCATCTTGTTACCCTTCCTCTTCATTTTTCTCAGTGTCATGACCATGGAGGGAACAGCTTTGTCATATGCTGCCACCATGATACACTGTCTCACCACAGATTCAGACACTGAAACCTCTAGAACTCAGAGACAAAGAATGCCAATCCTCTTTTATACCTATTGTCTCGGGCATTTGATACAAAGATGGAAAGGTAGCAGATGTAAACACAGGTTAAGAACAGCTCAGCAGTGACCAGCGTTGCCAGACCAGGGCTGCTACAGAAGGACCACACCAAGTTCTAACTCCCTCAGTTGCTTAATAGTCAATCCCAAGTATGTAGGAAGTTACTTCTATTTTTAAGACTTCAGGTTTTTTTAGTTTATACAAAACAAGAGTTAATACATTTTAAAATAAAAATCCTAAAATTTTGAAGTTTTAAAAAAACGAATGATAAATCTTATTGTAAAATGTACTGAAACCAGGAGCTCCGGCTAGTTTGATCCCTAGCACTGAAAACAGAAAACATGCTGAGTCTAGCACCATTTCCATAAACTGACATTCCTTCAGTCTATGGGAGGGTGCTCCTTCAGTCTATGGTAGGGTGCTCCTTCAGTCTATGGGAGGGTACTCCTTCAGTCTATGGGAGGGTACTCCTTCAGTCTATGGGAGGGTGCTCCTTCAGCCTGTGGGAAGGTGCTCCTTCAGTCTATGATAGGGTGCTCTTTCAGTCTATGATAGGGTGCTCCTTCAATCTATGATAGGGTGCTCCTTCAGTCTATGGGAGGGTGCTCCTTCAGTCTAAGGGAGGATGCTCCTTCAGTCTATGATAGGGTGCTCTTTCAGTCTATGATAGGGTGCTCCTTCAGTCTATGGTAGGGTGCTCCTTCAGTCTAAGGGAGGATGCTCCTTCAGTCTATGGGAGGGTGCTCCTTCAGACTATGATAAGGTGGTCCTTCAGTCTATGGGAGGGTGCTCCTTCAGTCTATGGTAAGATGCTCCTTCAGTCTATGGGAGGGTGCTCCTTAGTCTATGGTAGGGTGCTCCTTCAGTCTGTGGGAAAGTGCTCCTTCAGTCTATGGTAAGGTGCTCCTTCAGTTTATGGAAGGGTGCTCCTTCAGTCTATGGTAGGGTGCTCCTTCAGTCTATGAGAGGGTGCTCCTTCAGTTAATGGTAGGGTGCTCCTTCAGTCTATGGGAGGGTGCTCCTTCAGTCTATGATAGGGTGCTTCTTCAGTCTATGGGAGGGTGCTCCTTCAGTCTAAGGGAGGATGCTCCTTCAGTCTATGATAGGGTGCTCTTTCAGTCTATGATAGGGTGCTCTTTCAGTCTATGATAGGGTGCTCCTTCAGTCTATGATAGGGTGCTCCTTCAGTCTATGATAGGGTGCTCCTTCAGTCTATGGTAGGATGCTCCTTCAGTCTATGGAGGGTGCTCCTTCAGTCTGTGATAGGGTGCTCCCACCAGTATTAAAATCAAATAAAACAGACAAGTTAGCTAGAATCAGACAGAATGAATGAGCAACACTAGAGATTGTCGCAGCACACACAATGCCTGGGGAGGCAGGTGAGAGCCTCCTCTAGCTCTGGTCTTCTAGCGTATCAACAGTTTCCCTGGGAACTGTTGGGTCCCAGGTCCCTGGCTCACCCACTGTTACAGACACAGCTAGTCTACCTGACATGAGAATCCACCCTACTTCCGGGTTGCAGGACTAATAGCCTTCATCGAAAATCCATTTCCATCTTCCTACTCTGATGTGCAAGAAAACATGGAAGGTGAGCTGGGGAGGACAGGAGCCACCTATGCAGCTGTCACCTCCTCCCTCTCTGCAGATTCCACACAGACTGAGAGGTGACTCGTGTCTGATCCTGCTCCATCCACCCCACATCCCCATCCCCACGGCCTCTCAACAGAAGGAGGAAGACATGAAGGGTGTCCAAACCAGGAGCCAAGAAAACATACCTGCCAGGAACTGTCCCGTTTATGTTGGTGACTCCAGGGTCAGGAGAGGAAACAACAGCAGGGGACTTGGGTACAGATCGGGTTGTAGTTGTGTCACTGGGTGAGTATTTTGTGGTACTAGGGATGGGAAGCTTATTCAGCCTTGTAGTAGGAATGATGTCAGGAGTGGGCATATCTGAAGAACCTGCAAGACACAGAAGGAGACAGATGAATGGGTGGATAATTAATGGATGGGTAGGTGGATGCATAGATGGAGGGACAGATGTATGTATGTGTGTGTGTATATGTATGTATGTATATATGTATGTATGTGTGTATGTATGTATATATGTGTGTGTATGTATGTGTGTGTATGTATGTGTGTATATATGTGTGTATGTATGTATGTGTGTATGTATGTATGTATGTGTGTATGTATGTATGTGTGTATGTGTGTATGTATGTATGTGTGTATGTATGTGTGTATATGTATGTATGTGTGTGTATGTATGTGTGTATATGTATGTATGTGTGTGTATGTATGTGTGTATATGTATGTATGTGTGTATATATGTGTGTATGTATGTATGTGTGTATGTATGTATGTGTGTATGTATGTATGTGTGTGTATGTGTGTATATGTATGTATGTGTGTATGTATGTGTGTATATGTATGTATGTGTGTGTATGTATGTGTGTATATGTATGTATGTGTGTATATGTATGTATGTATGTATGTATATGTATGTATGTGTGTATGTATGTATGTGTGTGTATGTATGTGTGTATATGTATGTGCATATATGTATGTATTTATGTATATACTGATAGAGGGATGAATAAATGGATGGATTGATGGACAGATGGACAGGTGAGTAGGTGAAGAGAAATGGAGCAGTTGAGAGAAACAAACACAGCCATCCAAGAAGCAAGGTTTTCTTTTGCTAAAATCCAGAGAAATAGCGTAAAGTCATCCTGAGTCACAGGCAGTAAAAAAGGAACAGGAGGAGAAGGGGGAAGGGTGGGAAGCGGCACGAGGAAAGACTTCTTGGGCTGGCGTTTGAGTTGAGGGAATTCTCTTGCCTGCTGCTGCTCACTCTCCACCTGCCCCATCCTCTCCCTGACACTGGTCCAGCTGCCTCTGTAAGTCACACCACTCTCAAGTTGTCCTTTACTGAATATTGTGACCGAGCCCTGTCTTGGGCTTGGCACAGACTCTCCTGGTTCTAGGAAGGGAGACCTGTTCCTTTGCTCTCTGCAGTCCCTGACACATCTTCTGTTACTTGCTGGGGATGCAGAGCCCAGCAGGAAACTGGCTCTTCCTCAGAGAATTCAGAAATTTGTAGTGGGGTCTTGTAAGTGCATAATTCCCACGGAAATAAGCCTAGAGACTTGTTCCTCGTAAGCAAGTGTCACTTCAGATCTACTGAGGCCGGGTCTGCATTTGAAACAAGGTCTTCATGTGGCTCATGCCCACAGCAAGGCCTGAGATGCACAGTTCAGAAGCCCATGGGAGGGCCACCATTGGCATCTTGGGAGGAGGAGGGCAGATTGCAAGAGACTTCCTAAGAAGAGAACATAACATCCATGGATTACAGTACTTACAGACAACCTGCAAGCCAGCAGGGCTGCAGTGTTCACAGCCCAGTCAAGTCAAGGACATACACACACCACCCAGTTATATGGGCCACAAATGTATGGAACTAGTGAACACCTACAGATGTCAGCCTCAGGCCAGTCTGAGCCTGAGACCCAGGCCTCAGACCACTGGCCTTATGTGCTGGCTGCATATGCAACTTCTTTTGGACATCCTCAAACTGCCCTCCAGGCACATAGCTAGCTTGTCCTGCAGTAGGACACGTGCTTATGACACTACGGCTGGCCATCACTGTTACCACCACCAAGACCTCCTATGCAGCTGAGTTGGCACACAGCATTCGGCCTGTTTACCTATCCTGTGGACATCAGACAGCAGCTACTATGCCCACAAGACCACAGGATAGCTAAAAGTCTCCTGAGACTAGTTAACTTTAACCTAGCATAGACGATTAGAACCATCCCTGCCTAGGATATGGACAGAGAGACTACAGTTACCCCCAGGTAATGGGAACAACGTCATGCAGCCAGTCACCCAAACCCCATCCCATTCTCCTGGGAGTCAGACTGATCTTAGACTTTCTTAGAGGCCTTGATAAAAAGACGCAGGGAATGCAAGCTCTGTGCTCTTGCCCAGGAGCAATTTTGGCAAGATTTGATCTGAGGCTCGGGTCAAGGCCTTGAAGGACTTAAGATTTCGGTTCCTGGCAACCTGGGAATCCTTACTGAAAAGACTGCAGTTGACAGTCCCATGGCTGATGAGTGCTTGGTCAAAGGCACACTGGAGACTTCTGTATTTGCTTTATGCAATATCGTTTGATTAGATTCCTGCTGACTTTGCCTCGTTGAATAATAGCTTTCTGCTGATGCTGTCCCATGTTTCCCCTGAAAATCACATAGAAGATGCTGTACTGTTTGTTCCTTGGTTGGCTGGCTGGTTGGTTGGTTGGTTAGTTGGTTGGTTTGAGACAAAATCTCACTATGTAGTTCTGGCTGTCCTGGAGCCCCCTATATAGACCATGCTGGTCTTGAACTCATAGGGCTGCCTCTTCCTCACCAGTGCTGGAAATAGTGGTGAGAGTTACCATGCCCAACTGATACTGTACTTCTTAATCAACTTGCTTGGCATAAAACATAGTTTGTACAAGGCCTCTTGAAGCCAACTTTCCAGTGTATGTGTGTGTGTGTGGTTGTTATTATTATTATTATTATTATTATTATTATTATTATTATTATTTATTATTATTATTATTACTATTTCTGATCCCCTGGTTCTCTCTTTGAGGTCACACTCCCACCATCCATTTCTCTTCACAGCTGATTAGTTATGATCTGAGAAGTTCTTCTCAGCAGAATACCTCCAGACAGCCAAGCAGCTATGGATGGCAGAGTAGCTATGGTCAACAGAGCAGCTATGGACAGTAATGTCTCTCTTATTATCCTGCTCAGACTGGATCCTACAGCCACTGAGTCAATAAAACCAAAGAAACAACATTCATGGCTGGCAAAGTTCATCCCCAGAAGACCATCCCAGTAGCGTGGGTGTCTATGAGCAGAGACCATCCCAGTAGCATGGGTGTTTATGAGCAGGAGTCTGAATGGTTTCCTGGATCAGGAAAGAGTTGGAACGTGAGTGACCAGAAAGTGTGGGGATTTAATCCTACAGGCATGAGTAGAGGTATGCAGGGAGGAGAGCAGTGGAATGAGCACTGGAGAGCGAGCTGGCTTCATTCAGCTCGGTGGCTGGAGGAGACGACCTTGGTTTATTATAAATTTCCCTATGAATCCTAACGAAGGCTCTGCCTGCCAACAGTGCAATCCATGTCCACAGATTAAATGGCAGTGAGATTCAGGAGAATCTAGCTAATTTCTTTAAGCATTGTGAGATTGTTAGGATGAGAAAGGGAACTTGGCAACCCATTATGAACATCTACCTGGATACGGAAACAGGAAAACCTGAAAGGGCTCCGTGGTCTCCTAGGAAGATCTGCCAAACTGCCAGGGTTGTCATGAAGAGGCTTGATAGATTATTTTTAAACAGGCAAATTTAAAAGTCTCTCTGGCCTGAAATAAGCCTCCAATGAACAGCATTTAGGGTAGTGCGCTACCCTCTGAAGGCAGAGGGCTGCCACACTGATCTGCAGAGATCCTGGAAGATCCACAGATCAGTCACATAGGAGGTCATGGGGAAACAGGGAGCTTCCCTCCCTCTAGAAGGACTCTGAGGTACCAGAGAGAACCCCCTCTGGAGGAGGGACTGTCCAGCATGAAGCAAGAAACTGGCAATGTCCCAACCCCAGCTGTAGAAACTAGAACCTTGCCTGGAGGATAGAATATAAGCAATGTAAGTCTGAGCGCATCCTCCCTGACTCTTCCCACCTCTGCATGGTGAGGTCCACTTACCTCAACCAATCCTGGCACTTACATCCATGTGGGCAGCTCCCTCTCTCTACTCCACTCTGGTCCAACCGTTCACCTCTGTGTCCCTGGAGAATCTCCTGCCTCTCTCTCTCTCTCTCTCTCTCTCTCTCTCTCTCTCTCTCTCTCTCTCTCTCTCATTTCCACCCTCCACTTTCTGTCTAGCTATTGGCTGTCAGATATTTATTACAGCCATTCTAGACTCCCTTAGACAGGTGAGGAAAAGCTGGATATTTACAAAATGGAAAACCTGGTAATGGACCATAGAAACACCAATACCAGAATCCTGCCAACATTCAGCTGTGTACAGAAATAACACCTGGGTATACAGAGACACACCTTCACACACTGTACAATGGCTCCATTCATGTCTGGCCCACCTCTCTCTACCCTCTCCCCACACATTTCTTAGTCACTCACCCTTGGTCACCACCAGGCGGACAGGATGGAAAAGCAGAACAGGGTCATTGGGTGGATGATAAATCACACAACGATACAATCCAGAGTCTGTCACTTGAAGGTCAGTCATTTGAACAAGTAACATGGCTTCAGCAGGGTCATCTTTCAGGGTGTACTTCCCCACGTGGACTTCACTGGGTCTTGTAGAGGACCTCTCTGTGACCACCAGGGTCAAAGGTTCATTCCCAGGTGATAGCTTCTGCCAAGCCTTCCGGCTGCTGGCATACTTCATGATGTTGAAGGGACAGCCCACGGTCAAGTTCTGGCCCTCAACTAGGTCATACCTTTCTTCAGTTGGGACAATGGCAGCTTGGACTTCTAAAAACAGGAAAAGAGAAACAGGCTCTGGAGGGAATGATGTCTGTCCAAACCCTCCACTGGGAAGGAGTTGTTTGGTGTTTGTTTTAGTAAAAGAGCCAAAAATTTGTGGTCCCTGGAAATCAGACTTGATGAATCATGTTTTTGTGAGTACATGCTAGTGTGTGTGTGTACGCACGCGCGCGCATGTGTGCATGGCTGTCCTGCCCAGGGGCCAGCCTCAGGTATCAGTCGCACCTCACAATACTGTCATTTAGCTGTCTCTTTTTCCCAGGGTCTCTCACTTTTTACATGGAACTGGACGACTCTGCTGGGCTGTCTGCTCAGAGAGTCTCAGGGATCCAGCTCTTTCTGATGCCCTAGTGCCGGGATTAGTAACGTGTCTGGCTTCTTGACATGGCTTCTGCAGATCAAACTCGGGTCCTCATGCTTGTGTGCAGCAGCACTCCACTGACAGCGTAATTTATTTCTCTAGCTCTAAATGATCCTTTAGAGAGATGAAATGAATGACCAGTGCATGATGGGAGAGAAGCCCTGTAGAAAGGCACTTTCCAAGGGAAAGACTGGATACAAAGACATCCTCCAAGCACAGAATGATGCGTAGGAAGTTTGGGTGGCTCCATCTAAGTCAGGACAGAGACTTTCAGTTCAGGAGACACCAAGAAAGCATCAAGAAAAAGAAGTAAAATGAGGCATCCAGGGCATGATGGACGGCAATGCCACTATCTGCGTCATTTCCTCCCTTCTTTGAATAACAAAGCACTCTCTCCTTTCTCAGGGTTGCCAGCCATCCTGTATGGGTCAGCTGATGTGCCTGCCTGCTGTCTCAAGAACATACCCATGAGGAGGCTTAACGGGTCAAAACAACCCTAAAACCCTGGCCACACAGATTGGTTTAGGAATGGGCGTGAGACTAGGACGAGCCGATCAAAACCTGCTCTGTGACTATTCAAAACCTTATGTAGAGGTTGATGGTCTGCAGGGTGTGAAATTCCATTGCTATAGGAATCAGCTGCCTATGAATGAGCCAGCCAGGCAGACAGAAACTGGAGGTGAGGAGGGACTAGCAATTGAGTTGTGGCCCTAGCTGTGTTTGCAAGTCAGCACAGCCGGATTCCCTGGTTCCTAAGGCAATAAATCCCTCTTATTTTTTGACGGAAATTACAGCCATGTTTCTTACTAGACTTAAGATGCCCTCCCTTTGGGTGTCAGGTGTCCCCTCCACTGGGTGTCAGGTGTACCCCCACTGGGTGTCAGGTGTCTCCCACTAGGTGTCAGATATCCCCCCACTGGGTGTCAAGTGTCCCCCACTGGGTGTCAGGTGTCCCCCCAGGTGTCAGGTGTTCCCCATCGGTTTCCAGGTGTCCACCACTAGGTGTCAGGTGTCCCCCTCCACTGGGTATCAGGTGTCCTCCACTGGAGACAGGTGTTGGAAAACAGTTTTAGTTGTTATAAACAGGAACATGAATGTCTGGACATCATTCTCCAACAAAGGCACTGACTGAATGCCAGATCAGTGAGTTGGCCTTTCACTTCCCCAGACTTCTGCTGCTGTTCTTACTACAACTTCCACACAAGCACACACACACACACACACACACATATGCACACAGGCATGCAGATACACACATGAATAGTCATACATACATGCACACATACATGCACTCAAGCACAAGCATGCATGCATACATGCACATATATGTACACACACATGCACATATGCACATGCATACACTCACACTTGAAAGCACATGCATACACACATGCATACGTACACACACATACACACGCATGAACACACATACACGCAATGCACACTCACAGATGCACTTGCACACACATATATAAGCACATGCATACATACATACATACATGCATACATGTACGCTCAAGCACAAGCATGCATGTACACGTGCACATGAACACACATATGTACACATGCATACACATTCACACATAGACACACATGAACACACATATACACTCACAATGCACACACTCACATATGTACTCATGCACGTGCACACATGCACATATGCACACACCATGCACGTATGCACAAACTCATGCAGCCATGTACCACCCATACAGGCCAAGACTTACCACTTCAGTAGAGCCCTTGCCTGCCCACGAAGGATGTTAGATTCCAGAAGGCTTGCCCTGCCCTCATCTGGCCTTGGTAAGACTCAGCTCAAGCACCCATGGGGGATTCTGTAGGTGAGCCTGGCTCAAAGGACAATTAGATCTCTAAGGAAACCTTGTCAACAGGCTTCCTTGCACTCTCCCATCCCCACTGTGATGGTGCTCACCAATAATCTCAGAACTCAGGAGGTTGAAGTAGGCTCATCAGGAAAAAGTTCTAGATAACCCTCAGCTACATAATAAACTTGAGGTCAGCTGGGCTACATGAGGTCCTGTCTCAGAAAAATATAAAAAATTTTAACAGAAGCTGAGGCAGGCAGAATATCCACATATGCACAAACAGGCCAGCAGGGGTTCAGGGCTTTGTTGAATCCATTTTGATCATTGCATCACAGGATGTCTGAAGCACCCTTCATGACAGACATGTGGACTCCACCCTTGGGTTGTCATCACAGAAGCCCTGACTCACTGAAATGTTACAGATGAAGTCACGGGGCTCGGGGTTGGGCCAGCCTTGATCAGCACATGTGAGAGCTTCAGCGTTCACTGAAGAGCTGGGATCACAACCTTCATGAGGTGCCTTCTGTTCATACCTTTGACTTCTAATCTAGCAGATTAGAAGATTTGCTGGCCCAAGGTAACCCTGGGAAATATCCTTTAAATGAATTACATCTTTGGATCTAATGGACTATCCACATCTAAAGCACCATGGGGGGAGTAGAAGAAAAAAACATTTCAACATGAAATAATATTATTTATATGGCTGGACACAATGGGCCCACACATCTTTAATTCAACATTAGGGAGACAGAGCCAGAATGATCACTAGGTGAGTTTGAGGCTAGCCTGATCTACAGCCAGAATGATCACTGGGTGAGTTTGAGGCTAGCCTGATCTATATAGACAGTTCCAGATCAGCCAGGGATCCACAGAGAAACTCTATCTCAAAAACACATATATGTTATTCAGATCATGCCACACTTGGATTGGCTGGATCTGCTGGCCTAGTAGTGCCCATCTGTAACCAAAATACACAAGAAGCTGAGGCAGGAGGACCACCAGTTCAAAGACAACTGGGTTATAAAGAGAAACCCTGTCCTACTTGTTCATTGTTCCCATCAAAGGATCTGTATGTCTCTGACATCAAAATGCACACAGAGTCTGGGAAGCAGCTGCCTGGCAGATGGGAGGTCCGGGATCCCATCCCCAGGACTGAAAAATAGAAAGCAATTAAGAGCATTTGCTGCTCTTTCAGAGGACCAAGATTTGTTTCTCAGCATCTGCCTGGCATCTCACATCCATCTGTAGCTCCAGTTCCATGGGAACCTGATGCCACCTTCTGGCCTCCTCAGGTATCAGACATGTATGTGATACACCTACATACATGCATGCAAACACTTGTGCATATAAAATAAAAATTATTTTAAAACAATATAGCCAGAAAAAAAAAAAAAAACAAGCATAGAGTGCCTGCCTCCCTAACTCGCCCTCCTTCTGTCTCTGCTCATTGGCCTCAGGGTCTGATTTTCTGAGCTCAGGTGAAGCTTGGCCCGAAGTGAGCAGTCTGTGGCCCTGTGTTTGATGGCCATATGATTTAGAACAGTAGTTCTCACCCTTCCTAAGGTTGCCACCCTTTAATGCAGTTCATTAAGTTGTGGTGGCCGCCAATGATAAAATTATTTAGTCGCTACCTTATAACTGTAATTTTGCTACTGTTATGGATCGTAATGTAAATTTCTATTTTCCAATGGTGGTCTTAGGAGATGCCTGTGAAAAGGGCATTCGACCCCCCATCCCAGGGGTCGAGACCCATAGGTTGAGAACCACTGCTTTAGTGCTTCAGCGGAGAGAGCTTCAAGGGCTTAGAGAGACCCCTTAGCTGGCAAAATGCTTGCTGCGTAGGCATGCAGACCTGGGCTTGATCTCTAATGCACATGTGACGTGTCTAGCACAGCAGTGCACACTTCTGTTCCAGCAACAGGAAGGGAGACACAAGTGGGTCCCTGGGGTGTTCCGCCAGCTGGCCTAACAAGCTAACTCCAGGCTCAACAAAAAACTCAGGAGCAATGTAGATCCAGGTGTGGCAATTAATAGTTTTAATGTCAGTAATCAGAAGCAGAGAAGCAGGACTAGATAGAGGTCCAGCCTGGTCTACATAGCAAGTTCCAGACAGACAGGCTACACAGTAAAACCCTGTATCTAGAAGGAAAAAAAAAAAAAAAAAAAAAAAGAGCTGGGTAGTGGTGGTTCGCACCTTTAGTAACAGCACTTAGGAGGCAAAGGCAGGCAGATCCCTGAGTTCAAGGCCAGCCTGGTCTACGGAGTGAGTTCCAGGACAGCCAGGGCTACACAGAGAAACCCTGTCTCAAGGGAAAAAATGAGGAAGACACCCAATGCCAACCTGTAACACACACACACACACACACACACACACACACACACACACACACACGAACGGCCACTTGCTCCCACCTCCCACCTGCCTTACCTGAAACAAAGAACACGCACAGCAGTCCCCAGAACCCGGCCTTCCTCATCCTTCAGTCTCAGCTCCAACTGCTTCTGTGGGCTGCTAGGACAGCTGTAAGACACTCTGTACCCAGACTCTCTGGAAAGTTTCACAACAGGACGTGAGCCCATTCCTGGGAGGTACAGCACTGTCACTGGCCACCCTGCCTGCTGACGTCAGCAGGGCAGTTCAGGGGAGCAGTGCTCAAACCTCAGTTAAACCTCTAGGAACCTCAGTTTCCTTTACTCTGAAAATTATTTTCTTTTTTTTGTTTTAGTAATTTTTTTGGGGGGGAGTGTAAAATCGCCCCAGCCCACTTAGCTCCTGAGTAATTGACACGGGCCTGCTGGAGCTTTTCAACATGCTTTAAAACCCTAGAACCAGGCAGAAATTCATATATTTTTAACCCCCTGTGCGATTTTGCTATTTCCGAGCCATGTGCCCCAAGTTACTTGCCACTGTCCAGCCTGGGCTACTTCTGCTATCGCTGTTTGTCCTCAGGACGAACTTCTTTTGGTCACCTGCTCATGATGCATCCGCCTCAGGGTGACCTCTCTCTCTTCTTTCTCCCTTGTGGTCCCTACCTGAGACACATTTTACACACACACACACACACACACACACACACACACACTTCATTCCCCTGCACACTGAAATACACACACATTCCATCCCCCCACAGACACACACACTCCATTCTCCACCACACACACACACTTCATTTCCCTACACACACACACATACACACACTTCATTCCACACACACACACACACAACCCAATGCCCATGTCTGGACGCACTCCGACACACATCCTGCCATCCTATTTCCTCTGCCCTGTCATAGGCTCCAGCTTTTTATTAACCAATCAGAGATAATTGGGGGCATTCTTTACAGTACATGAGACATTACAATCCACATGTCCAGATTGTAACCTGGTCTTGGAGCACACAGCTCAGCATCTGAACACACAGCACCCAAGACCGATCCTAACACTTACTTTCTGTCCTGTGTTTTGACTGGTTGATTTTTTTTTTGTTTCGGTTAATTGTTTGTTTGTTTGTTTGTTTTTGCACAGATCTCACTATGTAGCTCTGGCAGTTCTAGAAGTCACTCTGTAGACCAGGCTACCATAGAAATCACAGAGATGTGCCTGCCTCTGCTTCCCTAGTGCTGGTTTAAAGGCACCCCTGAAGCAATTAACCTTTTCAGTCACACAGACAATAGTTTTGTTAATTTTTATTCAGAGGTTTTGCAGCGTAGCCGGGCAGACTTTTAGTTTGCCCATCCACCGTGCCGAGGTGGCAGGGACATGCCAATATGCTTGCTCTCAACCTCAAAAAATTTTAGTGAGAATAACTGTAGTCAGCTCCTGCACTGCCCCAACGTCCATCTCAAACACAAGACCGGCTTTCTCACTTCAGAAACAGGAATTTGTCACCTCTGACACGGTTTCCAGCACTTCAGGGACATTTCAGTTCCTCAATACGCTGCATCTAATTCCCTCTTGTGGTCACCCTTGTGGGGACAACTAGACACAACCTGTTTGGCTGACTCTACTGACACATTTGAGTTAATTGATGAACATCAGAGCAACTGTGAGTCTACTCCAGGGACGGGGTGGGCATCCCACTGCAACGCATGACTGCACACCGTCCTCCAGACTGGCAGCCCGCAGATTCATTTTCAGAAATGCCAATCATAGCCATCAACACATGGTCATCCCTGCATGGCAGCCATACACTAGCACCTATGGCACTTGCTAGAGCAATCACCCCCCTTGTAACGAAGCTCATCGATCTGTCATTGCTGATCAAAACCTTGGCTTTTTTTTAATCACCATCACCATCATCATCACCATCACCTTAGAGTCTCAGAGCGACGGTGATGATGGTGGTGGTGATGATGAGGAATGATGATGGTGATATTGGTGATGGTGGTGGTGATGATGGTGATGGTGGTGGTGATGGTGGTGGTGATGATTGTGATGTTGGTGAAGGTAGCATCTCAGTGGCTGAGCACTTGTCTGGCTTGTACAAAGCCCTGAATTCTATTCCCAGCCCTGAAATAAATAAATTGATCATACTAGTGGATGCTGACCCTGACCCTTCAAAAGCTGATAAAGACACCCTGCAAAGGGAAATGACTGACTGTTGTGGTGAGGTGGGGTAGGATGAGGTGGGGTGAGGTGGGGTGGGGTGGGGTGGGGTGGGGTGGGGTGAGGTGGGGAGGGTACAACAGAGAAGTCAGTGCCAGATTTTCAAGTAACAATAAAGATAAAACTGTCAAGATCAAAATGTAACAGGAGACTCCCGAATCCCGCAAGGTCATGTGACTGTCCAGAGAGTGGGGAGGAAGACTTTACTCACTGAGAACTGCATTTTTCCTTAAGAAGAGAAACATGTGGAGTGAAAGCTAACTAGTGGTGAAAAGTGCTGACTGTTCTCCCAGAGGACCTGGGGTCTGTCCCCACAGCCATATCTAGAGGCTCACAACTCTGTTCTACAGGCTACAGTCTCTCTGGCCTCTGCGAGCAGTGGCAGGCTTGTGGGGGTCAGCTCTCTCCTTCCACCATGCAGACCCCAGGGACTGGACTCAGGTGCTCAGACTCGGCGGCAAGGACCTTTACCTGATGACGCGTAGTTTCAATACTTGTGATTCAGCTGGGCCTGGTGACACGAATCTTTAATCCCAACACTTGAAACATAGAGACCCGGTAGGTCACTGTAAATTTGAGGCCAGCTTCAAACATAGCAAGTTCCAGGAAAGCCAGGGCTATAGATGAGCCCCTAAGCACAGAGGAAGCTGGTGTCGGTCTAAGGAGGGGAGGGAAGCAGGGTCAGTAGTTCAAGGTCACCCTTGACCACATAGGGATTTCCAGGCCTGTCTCGAAATCAACAAGTTGTTAGCCCCTCAGTTCTTCCGCCCAGCTCTCAGTATCCTGTGTCACGGCCTCCATGGGGGTAGTGGGTGGACCACAGGGCCAAAAATATTTTACTGCTACTGGAAAGCTGCCTGGGTCCAAGCATGTTGTCATGTCCCATATTGCCACCCTCACTGAGACCTCCCTCCTCTGTCCCCATGAAGGAAGAGAATTCCTTCTTACCACCGGTTTACAATGTCATGAGTGCATTAAGGACAAACCCAATGCTCGCCAGGACCTGAACACCTGCAAATGAAATTCCAGGCGATGAGCAAGCTCACAGACACGATGTGTGGAGGCCACGTGAGCCCTGAGCAGCAGAAGCAGCTGCACAAACTCTGAGGGCAAACCAGCTTCTGCCAAATACAGGCCCCTCCGCATGGCTGAGCTTCCCAAGGAACAGGACCACCTCCCAAGAGGCTCTGTACCATGGTGAGTGAGCAGCTCCTTGGGAGCTCAGACCTGAACTATGACACCCTGTTGGGCCTCTGGGACTGAACTCATCCTCCACTCCCCAAGCCTTCTATTTCTCTGCTATAGAATGACTTGTTTGGTGACAGAGGCACAGTGGGAGAGGGGCAGCTGGCCCTTTAACTGCCTTCTGCACGCCCCACCCTAGTACTATTCACATGTACCAGATACATCCTATCCCAGCTAGCCACAGGTTCATAAAACGTTTGCATGGAGTTCACCAGGTGGTTAGGACTGCACTTGACTGCTAAGGGTTTGAGACAGTGAAAGAAGGAGGCAAGGCTGAAAACTAAGGAATCGTCTTATACTGCATGGGCCAGGAGTTCATTTCTCTCTGAATTGATTTTCACATCTGTAAAATGGGTGTGAGGGTGCCTGCCCTTCCAAAGGTAATGATTTTCAACTCCCCACACTGGAAATTTCCCCTAAGTGGTAGGAGATCTTGCAATGAACTAGATCTCTCTGAAAGGCTAGCCCCTGCCACCCAAGGTGGTAACAGAGGACCTTCATGGGCTCCCATGTGGGAGACAGCTGCTAGAATCCACCTGCAGCTGTGTCTCTTTCCCACGTCAGACCTGATTCTGTGCACAGGCCTCAGGCTAACAGATCCCAAACTGCCGGGTCCTACCTGTGATCCTTAGGATGCTGGGGTGTGTTAATTCAATGGACTCCTTTCCTCGATGACCCCATCCTTAAGGTTATACATAATCTCCTCAAAATGCAGAAGCTTCTCCTTCCCTCTGTGGGCCTAGAAATAAAACCTCATAAAAGCATCACTATAGAGAAGTGAGTCACTGTGGCTTCTGGAACGTCTGCCTTTGCTCTGGAAACAGTAATAATAATAATAATAATAATAATAATAATAATAATAATAATAATAATAATCTTATTATAATTATAATAGTGATAATGATGATGATAATAATGATAGTATTAATTATAATATTAATTATAATAATAATAATGAAAAGGGACCCCCACTCTTGTTCTCATTGACCCTTGCAGTATTGGTAGTATCCTCTGAGATCTATAAGATGAATCCTGGCAAATGCCATATCCTCTGAGGGAGGGGTGTTGAGCATAGCCACTCTCCGATCTGGTAAGCCTCTTCCTACCCCTCCTTACTACAAGCAGCAGAGTGGGTAACAGGGGAGCCTGGAAGACAGTACGGAAGACAGCAAGGGCCATCCCAGGGTACAGAGGTGGGTGAGGCTGAGGGAGGATGCTAGGAGAGCTGGGTCTAGCTACGGTTTCCTTGCAGTTGAACAAAGAAGGAAGTAGGCCATGTTGTGATTTGTGAGGGGAAGTCAGACATCTACTCCCTTCCCATCCGTCAAGCACACCACACACTGGGAAGGCCAGCTCACAGCTCAAAGAGGCTGTTCCCTGGACTTTGGGTTCACACTGAAGGTCTGTGAGCCGAGCAGTGGCTCCTGCCTATAAATCCCAGCACAGTAGAGACAGACGTAAGAGGATGCAGCCTGAGTTCCAGGCCTGCCTGGGCTTCTGACTAAAAATCTCTTTAGGGATATTTGGGAGGCCAGTGGCTCCAGCTGGAGTGTCCCCAGTGTCTTCATTCAAGGACTGTGAATTTGGTCCACACTGAGACTTACAGACCCAACCACCTAGGATCACTCCTGGCTTGCCTTTTGTTCCAGCTGTGTGACTTCCTGCACATGGCTTGGTCACTTGTGCCTCAGTTTCCGCATCCGTAAGCTAGACCTCACCAGCTTACCAGGTCTATTGTGAGGCCTGATTAACTGACAGCTAAACACAGATAAGGCAGCCCTCTGTACCTGTGAAGAGCTTAGCAGGGTTGGCCTTTTGTTTAGGAGCCCTGAAGAACCATGAGCAGCCTCAGAAAGAGGATGCAGGGAACCAGCCTTCCCTGGCTTCAAGTTTTGAGCCCCAGAGCATGAACCTACCTGCCCTCAGTTCATGGAAGAGTTCTCCCAAGTCATCCAGAAATGAAAGCAGCAGAAAATGGCTGCCCCTTCTGGGCTGCAGTTAGACAAACACCCTGACTAAAGAACAGCACACGTAAGCTTCAACCCTCATAGGAGACAGATGCTCACATGGTGTCCTGTGCAGAACTCGTGGCCTTAACAGGTCTACTGTGAGGCAAGTGCAGACAGAGAGAAAGAGAACAGACTTGAACAAGATTGAAGTCAAGAAGCTTCCAAAACCCTGAGAACCTCATCTTGAGACTGGCAAGAGAAAGTGCCCCAGGGGACATAGACCCATGACCCCTACCTCCACCTCCCTTCTGTCCTTCTTGGGGACAGCACATAGCCTCTCAGCCAAATTCCAGATTTAAGCACCTGAAGTCCTTCTTCATTCAAATAAGGCATCCCCAGCACCTCAACCCCAGGCAATAATGTACACTCTCCTAGAAAACCCCACCCACCCACCCCCAAATAAAGAGAGGTGCTGTCTCACCAGATATCATCTAGAAGAGCTATTTCACACCCACACCCCCATAAAGAGCTGTAACATGAAAACCATCTCTGAGAAGGCCTCCACCCCACCACTCAGCGAACCCACCCACCCAGACAAGCACCGTTCAGTTCCTTCACTCCAGTCAGGCTCAGGACAGCGCCTGAACACCCCAAGGGCAGAAGCAGAGCCAGCCCTGCAGTCTCTTCTCATCATGGTTTCTTTCATCTTTTCCCTTTCCCACTGTCACTAGAGGTCATGGGCACATGCCTGACCCCTTTCTGTGAGTCCAGCCTTCCTTCATGTGCAGACACTTGAAGGGACCTCCAGGGAGAAGCGCTCATGCTAGGCATACCTGGAGAAGAGTCCATCAAGCTAGTGCCCCTACTGCTCACTAGACTCCCATCCCTTAGCGTCATGAAGAAGATGGCTGAAAAGTTCACATCCATGGAAGATGACCAGCTTCTTGCATCCTACACTCCCCAATTCCCCTCTCATACCCAAGCTAGGTCTTGAGCATGAAGAACCAACCAGTGTATTCTGCCATTGACAAGGCCTATGGGACCTTCCAAGGTCCTTTGTAGGTAGCAGGACCATCACCCCTATGGCCCTCTGCAGCTAGAGAACATCTAAATGTTTCCTCACCTCTGGTCCTACCCCTAGGGTATCCTGGGTAATGCTTCTCCATCTCTGGTCTTGGTGCTAGGACACCACCACCACCACCACCATCACCATCACCACCACCACCACCATCGCCATCAACACCACCTTAGCATAAGCTTGTACTTCTTAGAAGCTTTGCAGCTTAGATCTGACATCAGAGCACTAGGGGTAGACATGCTCTCTAGAGTTCCCAGTCAAGCTGAAAATGTATCGGCTTGTGTTCTCATACTAATAATGTTACCCAAAAACCTGTGTACAGGGTCCTGCACATAGGCTAAAGGAAGCCTGCCTGCCGCCAATTGGTTCTTTCTGATTGGGAAATAAAATTGCCAGTAGTCAATGGCTGAGCAGGGAGACAGAGGGGAGACTTAAAATTGCCGGTAGTCAATGGCTGAGCAGGGAGACAGAGGTGAGACTTTTAGATTCTCAGGCAAGAAACACAGGAGAGGGAGAAGCGAAACCTTGGTAAGAAAGGTGTAGGACAGACCACACTGGAAAACTGCAGGAGGGTGAGATGGCTGGAATGTAGGTGCAAGGTGAAAGCGACCCCAGGGGACTGCCCCGCAAAGATAAAATATAGATTTAGTAAGTGTCAACTCAGAAGGGGAGAGTATGCTAGCCTTGGGGAGGTGTGGAAGTGCCCAACTACTGCACTGCTTAGGACATATTAAAAATAAGCTGATGTGTGTGTCTTTCGTTCATGAATCCAAGACACTTGGGCAGGTGTAGAGGGGGCTCCTGCACCCACTGGGAGCACAGACGGGATTTAATTTACTACCACTACAGGAAAACACCAAAGATGCTCAGGTCAACAGCCTCCTCCAAGTCAGTTGTTAAACACTGGCTTACCTAAGAGGTCAACAAAGAGACTTACTTAACGCGAGCTGCAAGCCCAGCTTCACCCACCTTCACTGTGAAATGTCACAGCCTTAAATCTCCTCATAGTTGGAAATGAAAAGAGTGTCCTCAAAACAGTGTTTCTACTTTGAACAAATTTTGGGTTCTTTTCAGGGTCTCAGGGAGTATGTGGCATTGAGGCGGGGTCTAATGACTTTCATCACATAGTCCTCCTGCTCCACCCTCCCTGATGCTGGGATCTCAGGCTACTGCCACCATGCATTCACGGGCATCTCCCCTGACCTAAGGAGTCAGTGTCAGGGCAGATCTGAAGGTAGAGTTGGACATAGGAACAGGCCACAGGTTTAGGATTATTGTTGAGAGCTGGTCTATCCGGTGTCTATCCTGAGCCTGGCACCTACCATGCCCTGAGATTCTGAGACCTTTTTCCTTTTTTTCTTTTTTCTCTGATGTCCTTTAGGCTTCCAGACCAGCAGCAGTGACCTCAGGTCATCTCCTTTCTTCCTCTCAGAATGTCTGCTCACTGTGGTCCCTAGGTCCCTGACAAACTCTATCCAGGAATGAAGCTGTGTGGGGAGTGCTTGTGAGAAAACTCCAAGAAAACAAGGTAAGAATCTTGTGACCTCTATGCCTTCTAAATACAGATTTGTTTTTGGAATGTGTTTCATGCACCTCTCAGGTTTAGTTACTGGGAGAGGGTTTACTTCAGATTGCCAATTATCTTACTATTGTTATTCAGATAGTGTTTGTTTTGCAGCCAGCCTGGCCACTTGAAGGAATGGTGTAAATGTCCCTTACAACAACGGAAGGCTCAGAATCAGAGGGTTCAAATCTGAAACCAATAACATTGTGCCAGCTTCAGCTTGTAATCAATCTGTCCTTTCCTTAAAGCAGCTGCTCAAGGAAGTGCTACTGTTGCTGCTATTCCTCGTTGTCCTAAAGATATTATCACTTCCTCTCTTCAAAGTCCTTTTAAGTTATACACAGGATATTGGGGACCTGTACTGCCTAGAACAGTTGGACTTCATTGGGTCACAAGAGTTTATCAATGAAAGGAATAAGTTTATAAAGGAGTCATTGATAAAGAATATACAGGAAAAATCACAGTCATGATTACAATGCCCACTGACTGGCAATTTAAAGCAGAAAGAAAAAGATTGCACTGTTGTTATTATTGCCTTATGTAGTCCCTTCATGGAAAAATGTACTCTGTGAGGGAGGATTTGGTGTTATAGATAAACTTTACAGGGTTGATTGATTCTGCACCTGATGTCTCTGTTCTGTCTTAACTGTCTTTGGATATCAGTCTCCAAATCCAGTGACATCATATCTAATCGACAACTGCCACACATTCCCAGAATCCACTTGGCTCACCTCCCACCTTTATCTTTGAGAGGCTACATCACTATTCATATAAATAGGCAGAGTTCTCTCTCTCTCTCTCTCTCTCTCTCTCTCTCTCTCTCTCTCTCCCTGTTTTTGCCATCACCTTTGCCCTTATCTCCTGAATAAACCTCACGTGGAACTGTTTGGCCTGGTGTGATCTGTCGTGAGCCACATGTTGAACAACAACAAAGATAGAAGAATGGCTACCTGAATGGTCTGTTGTAGAGATAAATTCAACCCTGATAGGATTAGGAGCTACTAGTGCTAATGATAGTAAATAAAGTGTTACAAAGTTACAATGTCCAGTTGTCACAAATGGCTGTCCTACCAACCTGTGTTACTCATGTAATCTTTGGAGGAAAGACCTTCATCAACAAACTCTTTTTCTTTCTGGATTTTTTTTCTCCCCTTTTTTTTTTTAATTGAAAGGGTATTTTGTAAAAGGATGGAGATTGTTGGTTGATTTAAGAAATGTTAATGCCACCATGTGGCTAATGGGAGCCTTACAGCCTGCTTTACCTACACCTACAGGTATTCCTAAAGACTGACCTTCAATCTCTCTCTCTCTTCCCCAAGATCCAACCCCTCAGTCTCATATCCAGCTCTGCAGCAGAAAATCTGTGACAGCCTTCCCTGCCACCTGCTCACATCTCCCGTGGATTCCACAGATCTTCTGCTTCTATTCTCTCTTTTCCAACTTGATGCTTTATCCCAGTCATCAACCTGCAGACACCCTCTATTGTGTTATCAAGGGCATTCCTGGCAGGGCAACAAACAGGCTGAAGGTGGATCCACACCTCTCCTACTGCTCCTCCAGTTCTAACCCTCCCACCCCCGATCTCATCCCCAGATCTATAGCAGAAAACCTCAGTCTCTCTTTCCTCCTGACCCCATCCCTAATGAGTTACAAAGATTTTTCTCCCCCAACCTTTCTTCTCCCCATTCCTCCCATCCTCCCAGCCTCCAACACCAGCAGAACTCCATTGTTAATGGTAAAGCTCTGAACTTCAGAAGTCTAAACACAAGCAGAGCAAGAAAAGGAATCTGGAACATTTCTCATTCCTTTTATATACCTTAAATCACTTTCTTATCATTATTTAAGCTTTCACATTCTTCAACCTTCATAACTTGCATTCACCAATCTTAAAATATCTTCCTAGACCCTAAAATACTTTCTCAGATCCTTATAACTTAAACTTTCTTATTTTCAGACCATACATAAAGTGGTTAACAAGATAGACCATGTCTACACCTAGAAGTAGCAGCTCTTAGAGAGTGAGGTCTGTGGTCTGACTTTTTTATACTTGAAGGGAATTGAGAAGGCAGCTGAAGCCTTGGTTTCTGCTGTTAAATTGTTAATTCTTTCATTAGTTTAGTCTTTAAACGCATCAGATACTTAAGAAGAATACATTTTACCTGAATAAGCAGGAAATGCAGAGCAAGCAGCTTCCAAATCTATTAAAAATAACAGACCACAGATCTCTGAAGTGTTTGAGAATCACCTATCTACCTAAAATATATCTAAACAAACATTGCCTGTTTTCAGTTCCGTATTTTGAAAATGTAAACAAAAGGCTTAATAAAGCTTATTATTGTAATTAATTGTATCAGTTCTTCTAGACAAATATTACTGTGAACCTGAGTAGACCTTAGGAGTTTATGCATTTTGATTAAAGACAAAGAATCTAGATAAAAAATACTTTATGTATCAAACATGCTCTAACTTCTCTGAATTTTTGAGCAGCTTGTTGTTGAGCAACTTAGCAAAGACATAAGTAGCCAGTTATACATTGTAGGGGAAAATTTTCCCCGCAAGTTGGGAGGAGCTAAGGTGGGAGCAGTAAAGAGAGGAAGAGAAAGAAGAAGAGGAGTGAGGCGAGGGAGAGAGAGAGATGTAGGAGCCATGGATGACCATGCATGTATCAAGAGCATTCCTGGGTAACAACTTATATCTTAAGGTTAGATATTGGGACACACCTCTAATTGTGTGAGCATCTTGTTAATTGAACCTTATCAAACATACAAAGCCTTTGGGTAATCATTAAACATTAGAGTCTCATTTCTACCAGGTACCTCATGGATGGTGGGATGGTCTGGGCTCAGCCCAACCTTGTGGAGACAGTGTGGAATATTGGCAGAGCCATCTCCCACACTGGCGTCTCGTGGGTGACAGGGCCGGTGTCTCTGGCCACCTGAGCCATTGGCCAGAGCCAGTGGCCTGAACCAAGCTGCGTTGAAAACATGCCACCAAAGCTTGTGGCCACAAGCCTTGTCTAGTTGGGAAGATGGCGACTGATTAAGAACAAGCAAGATCTGGTGCCGCAATTATTATTACCACAACAAAGTGGAGCCTATCATGGGGCACAAATTTACTAGATATTTAAGTCTATTTCACCTGAGAATAAAAGTTGTATTTTTTTTAAAAAGGAAAGTGAGTAAGCTCTGAGACACCGTCACATGACTCCTAGCACAGGAACTAAACAAAGAAACCACAAGCTGATGTCCCCTGCTGTGGGGAAACACAGGTTGCTTTTTGTTAAGAAAAGAAGGAAGTAGCTTACTTCTAGGGCAGAGAGATTTTAACTGTGAATTAAAATTGAGATTATTTGTCTTTAAGATAGATTTAGAAACAGTTTTGTCTGATTCATGTGGGGATTTTCGCCCATGGTTTAGAACTAAGATAGGGAAATCGTCACTGACTTTAGAGTACAGAGTACAGTGTATAAAGAGAGGCTGTTCTGGAGTAGAGAGCCAAACAGATAGATGGTATAAATAAAAAACTGTTCTGGCAGAGAGCCGAACAGAAAAGATAGTGTAAATCAGGTGTATTCCGATGATATAAAATTATATTGCCACACAGGAAACTCGTGTTCTGTCTAACGTGGGCCCCACAGGAATTCTGGGTTCATTTCCTGCTTGGCAAAATAGGAAAGGCCTAAAAATAAGCACATACAGTACTTTAGTTATTAAATTGATTGCATTTTCAAAATGGGTGTGATTTTCAGTTTTGTGGTTATATTTTTCCTCTGGGAAAGAGGTCAAGATAAAGGTTTTTCTGGTTACTGGCTCAAGGAAATTATGTTTTGGGGAAAAAGGTTTTGTCTGTGTGTTTTCAGAAGGGATGATTAAGGTATTTCTACCTCCCAGAATTATATGAATCAGATATGACAGAGGTAGGCCTCCAGAAGTCTAGATTCCAGAATTCAAACAAAAAAATTGTCTTGATTCTAAAATTTGTTTTGAGAATTGTATATTGCAGAATACACAGCCTTGGTGTATCTACTCATCAAGCAAGCTGAGCAAACCTGCTCAAACCTCTGATGTCCTGAAATTTCAGTTGGATGCAGTGAAGACACAGACGTCAGAGGCTTATCAATTTACCCTTCCCCTGACCCCTCTTCTAATATCTCAATGCCCATACTCAGCTTGAAGAAGTTAATGAAGAGTCGGCGCCCCTATTCCCTGGGCTTGGGGACTGAGGTGGCTAATATTAGGCTGTCCTTCTAGGGAAAAGTAATGGTTTTATTGGAACAAGAAGGAATAGTTACAATAGCCATAACCTATTTGGTAGAAATCTGTATAATTGTTACTAATCTGAAGTTACAATTTCTTAAATGGTACAAAATTTATTTTAATTTCAAATTCAAGGGTTTCATTGGTATCTTTTCTTCTATTAAGTCAAAATTGGTGGCTACAGGGCTTAGACTCAGTCCTTCTTTAACTTTTTTAAAACTGATCTAAGATGGTTAAACTGTGAGTTAAGGGCCTAATAACAAATTCATGGCTCTGAGTTTATTGTTAGGGTGTTTTCTAGATTTTAATTAGAAATAGCTGAGAGTATTTAATGGACAATAGTCCAGATTGTTTTACATAGATAGTTGGTTTTCAAAAACATCAGAAGTCCACAGAATTGATGTTGCAAACATTTCTGAATTAATATTCATTTGATTAGAGACCTGTCTTCTCCTGACAGCTTTTCTATCTTGAATACTAAGAAGAAATTGAGCATCTTCGGAGTTACAACAGTTGTGGTGAGACAGCCACTAGGCAAGAATTGCCTCATTTTATCTACAGACAAATTACTGTTCAGAAAAAGGACACACTTGCAGAATAGTCCACTGATTATATCTGCCAAGACAGAGTGATCAGCCCTTAAAAATTCTGAATTACTAGGTCTGTCAGATGATCCTAGGCCAGAAGGCTAAAGATCAGATGCTCCAATGTTTTGAAGTATAAGGGACTTAACCTGAGTAGATCTTCATAATTTTAAACTTCATCATCATAGACATTCTATATAAAATATTCTAAGCATTGTATAGTCTAAACCAGAGTTGAATCATGTACAGTATATTGTAGCAAATATAATCATAAATTTGTATCATCACATAAAAAATCCATATAAATAAAAAAAAATTGAGACTAGGTGATACAATAATAAACAGAAAGTTCCTAGAGATGTCCCCCACCTCTTCACTCCCATCAGTTGCAGATTTCCATTCATTCTCATGATAACCTGGTCATCTCTACTGTTCCTCCCCATACCTAATCCTGAACCTCCCCATTCCCTGTCCCACCCAGTTCCCTCCCTTCATCTGCCATGACAGAGACCTAGAATAGGTAGGTGCCCAAGAATCAATTCGGGTAATTTTATCTGTGACTGATAGCATTGAGGATATGGAACCTGAAGAGGCCTTCTCTTTGGAGTAAGGAGAGAAGATGAAGGAGAGGAGAAGCTAGGTGATGAGAGAGAGAAAGAGAGAGGGGGCATGGAGGCAGATGTTCACAGGTCTCCACCAGTCAAAGATAGTCTTTATATCTAGGTTGGGTATTGGATTACCCTTCTGATTGAGCATTACCAAACTTATAAATCCTTTGATTAACATTTAAAAAAAATTGTATAAAAGCAAAAAGGAAAGGGGGGCATGGGACAGGGGTTTTCTAGGGAGGGGAAATGGGGAAAGGGGATGGCATCTTAAATGTAAATAAAATAAAATGAAAAAAAAAAAAAAAAAAAGAGGCCTTCTCTTGTAGCCAGGCAGAAACCCCAGTGGAGCGATAGTGACACCAACCAAACTTTACTTTCAGCATATAATGGAGTTTGATTACACAATGAACAAGTAAGATATTTTTTTAAAAAAAATTTCCTTGGCTTGTTGCCAGGCTATAGAAATTTTTTTATTTAAGCATCTACTACAATTTACATTATGTAAAAATTTATAAAATTTTGAAGCTTCTAACACATTGCCTATTAATTATCTATTTTCTCATTTCCTAGTGCCAATGGGCCTGGCAAACCCACATGAGACCAAATATGGGTTGTATAAATATGTAGTTGTATAAATAACAAATTAATTCTGAATCAGTTGGAATATGTTTACCAGTTTCTATATGTAAAACAACTCTTTCTGCTTATTGAGAGTCAGTAGAGACAGTAACTACATTAAGGGATTCTAGAAAAATCTAATAGAACCATGAAAACAGCATATAGTTCTGATATTTGAATTGAACATATGGGCTTTGAATTACTTTACTTAAATTTCATGACTTGTGGCCTATTATTCCAAATTTACTAGCATCTGTATTAAAGGTAGGAGCTTTAGAAATTGGTGTTCCTCTTACTATATGAGGAAGAATACAACTCATTCTTTTTATAAACTGAAGTTGTTTGCTTTGGAGATAATATTTGTTAGTTTCTCCCCCAAAATTACTAAAAGTTCTTTGCCAATCTTCATTGATTACCCATAACGAAGTAATTTCAGCACTTGTATAAGGAACTACAATCTCTGCTGGGTCTGTTCTTGATTATGGATGAAGTCTTATTTTTTCTTTCACAATTAAATCAGAACCCTTTTCTATAGAGATTTTTAATTTCTTACTCTGTTCATATGCTCTAAGATATTATCTTTTCTCTGCATAAGAATTCCTGTGGGAGAATGAGTAAAAGATAAAATCTCTAAAATGCAATCAAGCTTGGGATCTAAGCAATCTGCATATGCATCCTATAATCTCCTTTCTACAGAGCCAGTTGTCTCTGGTAGATAATTTTCTTGGACTATTTAAATCCAAATTTTCTTGTAAAGTTTGAATAAATTACTTAACTCTTGAGTAGTTAAACCAATGATGGGACACAGACAATAACTCCTAGCAATTTTTGAAAATCATTGTTTGTAACTAATCTTTTTTGATCTGTCCTTTCTCTGGTTGAATTTTCTGTAGAGCTATCTTATAACCTAGATAGTTGATAGAATGTCCTCTTTGTATTTTTTTTCCAGGAGCAATTTGTAATCTCCCATAAGGCTTTTTTTTTTCTTCAACAAACTTTTTCTATGTTATCTGTATTGGAATCAACCAGTAAAATGTCATCAGATAATGATAAATTATAGATTGAGGAAATTGTTTACAGATTATGTCTAATGGTTGTTCTACAAAATAATGACATAAGGTAGGGCTATTTAACATTCTTCATGATAAAACTTTCCACTGATATCATTTTGCAGGCTGTTTATTGTTAAATGTGGGCATAGTAAAAACAAATTTTTCTCTATCCTGTTCTTGCATGGCTATAGTAAGAAAACGATCTTTTAATTCAATCATCATAATAGGCCATGCCTTAGGTAACAAAGAAGGTAAGAGAACTCCAGGTTGTAGAGAACCCTTATGCTGAATTGCCTTATTTATAGCTCTTAAATCAGTCAATGTTGGGGGCCGACTTTTAGCAGAAAGTGGCTATCAGCTTTGCAGCCATCTTGAGCCATATACCCTGACATGAGACTTGTATTACAATAGCCTACAACAGCTGAGCACACTCTGATAACATCTTGCTTTGGATACCCAGAAATTTCCTTGGGTGTGTGAGATTAAAGGTGTGTGAGATTAAAGGTGTGTGACTTAAGAGTGTGACCTAGAGATCAGATTTAGAGACAAGACCTAAGGGCATGATTAAAGGTGTGACTTAGAGGCACGGCTTAGAAGTGAGACATATAAAAGGCAGAGGCAGAGGCAGAGAGATATACACTTTAGGGAGACTCTTTAGAGAGTACAGCTAGACTTGGGACTTGGACTAGGAAGAGAGACTGAAGAATAAACGGGATTGAATCACATTCTGTCTGGTCTCCATTCTTTGAGTCTGTCCTCATTCTCTCTCTTGATGAACCCTGACCCGCTGACCGGAGCGGCAGCTTGGGCCGGGATACAGTGGGGCAGCCTGGGCCTCAACATTTTGCTAGGCCGCAACATTTCTGGCTGCACAAAGTGAGGCTCCAGCTCGGGCCTCGACAAGTCAATATCTTCCATTTTCCAGAATTCTTTTTAATGACAAATACAGGAGAATTCCAAGGGGACTCTGCTATATGTTGCAATTCTAGCTGCTCTTGGACAAGTTCTTCTGGAGCCTGTAATTTTTCCTTCATTAAGGGCCACTGATCTACCTAAACAGAGTTGTTAATTAACAACTTTAATTGTAGAGCAGTTGATACTTTATTAGCAGTGGCCCACTCTCCCTTACAAATTTTAAGAGCCAACACCTGTTGTGACCTGCTTCTGGACAACTTGGATTATCTGTAATTGGTTTTGATAATGCTTTTCAACACTTTCATCAAGAACATCTTCTATTTCATGGATTGTCCCTGAAGTTGAATAAATGTTAATTTGTTTTTCCCACTGTTGTAATAGATCTATTCCCCATAAATTTATGACTATATACATATGGCTTTAGTCTATCTGAACTTCTGGTCATATAAATTTAGCTCATTTTAGACTTTGTTTTACCTGAGACAATATCCCAATCCCTAGAAACTGTCAAGATACCTTTTGAAGTGACCAAATTGGATTCTAAGAATCATGTGAAATTATTGTTACCTCTGCTTTCTGTATCCACTAGGCCTTCAATCTCAATTCAATCTTATTGTAATTCCAACTTTGGTATCTGATCATTTATAGAAGTTTGTCAAAATATTTTTTCCTGGTACCTTTAAAATTTCTTGTTCCATCCATTATAGATGATCTGTCCCTGTTAAGTGGGTTCTCTGTAAGTTTAGAGCAGTGTTTTCTGTCCTATCAGGCACTAATTTTTCTGGTTGCTGTACGGGATAGTCTCTTCTTGGCTGATAGAGAATAAGTAGCTTACGTTCTTTTTTGTGGGGGCCCAAGGAAGACCCCCCCAGGCCATTTCATAATAGTAAGGAGTTGCCTCATATATCTTTGAATGATCTACATTCATAAGCCACATGTCTGCCCTTTCCACATCTGTTCCATATCGCAGGAAGCTTTCTTTCTGAACTATCATTAGAGAAAATATTATCCTTAGGAACTATTTGTCTACAGTCCTTTTGGAAATGGCCTTGTCTTCCATAGTCAAAGCATTGGACATTTTGATCTCTAATACCTTTAATACTGGACAAGCAATTGACTGTCCAGTCATAGCAATATTATAAGCATTAGGTCTAATAACTTTAGTAGTCTTAATTCGTTCATAAATAGGCACTGATCTTGTTTTTAATTTCTAATAGCATCTTTGCATTCAGCATTAACATTCTCAAAAGTTAAAGACTCAATACCTCTCTTGCATCTGGATCTAATATTGCTCTGTTTACATAAAAGTTAACTTTTGTAAAAAAAAAAAAAAAAATCAGTAAAAGATTGATCTGAGCCCTAGATTATCTTGGTAATGATTGGATTACCTTGGATTATCTTGGTAAATGATTTGGGTCATCTTCTCTGTTGTTCAGCCTTGTCCCAAGCATTTAAGCTACTATACAACAAATCTCTATGGTGGCATTAATTAAACAGAATCTACATTTGTAACTCAGCATACTGAGTTTCACCTAGCAACTGATTCTTGACAACATTAATACATCTAGTCCTATTACATTGCTCCAAAGCTGAAGCTGCCTCTCTCTACAAGGTCAGCCACTGTAGCTGAGGGCCAGCTTCCAATATAACTATCACTAAATCTTTCCAATCTTTTGGAATTATACAATTTTGTGTGGCCTAGTTATTTAATACCTGTTTTACACAGGGTGAGTGCATTCTATATGGTATCATTGCCTCTTTAAATCTCTTTAGATCTAGCATCTCTGGGTTGCCATCCATATTCCCGATAACTTTGTGGGCTTTTTTCATCTGGGGCTAACTGCCTTACAGTATCTGTAAGAACTATTATGGGTTTTCTAATGGGCGTGGACTGGCATCCTGTAATCTCATCACAAGGTGGTGCTGTGGGCTTTAGATTGAATTCCTCTGATCTGGCTGGAGAAAATTCTTTATTCTGACTTAAAAGATCTCATTTCTGTTCTACCACTCGCAATTTTACATTCCATCTCTCAGTTTTCTTTCTATCTAAATCTGCTTCCTGTGAATTTGAGGAGAACAAGAAGATCCTCCTCTTCCTCTTCTTCTTCATCCTCCTCATCCTCCTTCTCTTCCTCATCTTCATTAGAGAGGGCACAGAAAAATGCAATCATTACCAAATAAATTGTAAGTAGTCCTATGACTATAACTAAAACAAAACTTTATGGAGTCCAGATTCCCTCTGCTATGATGTTTTCCTTTTCTTTAATACAGAAAATATTTTTTTTCTTTAAATCTTTCTAACTCTCTCCTTCTCTGGAGACTTCACTTTATTTTACTGAAACTTAATAATTTTTCTTTCTATGACTCATATGTCTAGATTCAGTTCTTTTCTTCCTTTAGTATCTATGCCCCTTTATAAGACATTTCTACTTATTTCTCCTTTATTGCTTCCAAACTTACGTGCTCTTATTCTTTACTGTTTTCAAACTTAATATCTATTTCTGTACTGAAACTTTTCTAAACTCTGTCCTCTGACGACTGCTCACGCTAAGCATGCAGTGCTGACTCTGAGGTCTGGGATTTTAGTTTCTCTGTCTTTGGCCAATGTCTTTTCTCCATGTTCCTGTGCCTGGGTTCTCTTGTCCAGGTCTCCTGTCTGGAACTCATGTCTGGGTGTTCTCTTAGCTGGGGTGATGTCTGCCTTTTGCCTGGATCTCATGCCCCATGTTGAGCACCATGTATTGTGAGAGATTTCCAGGGAAATACTGCTTTGGATCCATTAATAAAGACACAGAGACATCTGTATAGTACAAGGCTGTTAGCCTCTTTGCTAGACCAGTCCCTCAGCTACCAATCTAGACTGCACCAGACTTTCCTGCCCTGCTCCTGTTCTGCTTCTGTCCCTCTTCCATAGCTTCAGCCACCAGCTTTTTATTCAATAAAAACCACACTCCTCTCTCATACAAAACAAACACACAAAAAAAAAAACTATTAGCTTAGTGTTGCCAGATTGAGGACTCTGTGATCTCCACCAAAGCAGCTTGCTTTTAACATGATAATCTCAAAGAATCCTCTTTGTGGTCAGGTGAGGAAATATCCTGCCATCACAGCAATTAACAATTGAGAATACAGGGGCAGGCTTTCATAGCCAGCTAATTCAATATATATGGGGGCAGGTTACCTCAACACATATATGACGACAATCTAAATAAACTTGCCAAATAATAGGGAAGAAAGACTCCTTACTGCCTATCTCTTGACTCCCAACAAAGCTTTCAGTACCAAGATTGAGTTACATCAAGTGTTCTGTTGGCCAAATGGGTCCCACAGGAGAATACAAACAGCCCAGGGTATTGCCAAGACTATGGGCTGCTCTCCACAAACTGACAGCATGGCCCAATTGCTGAAAACACTACCTACTCAACTTAATGTGCAGCTGTGGAGTTGGTGCCTACGTATAACCCCTACCCCTATGTTTTAGTGCATATTGTATGAGATGGTTGTCTGCATGCTATCAAAGGATAAGTTGATAATAAAAAAGAAATAATAATAATTACCACTGGACGTGATTTTTTTTTTTTTTTTTTGAGATGCCTCTCCTTTGGACAATGTTGAGCTGAAAGCTTTGGTGAAACTCAAGATAAAGGGCTGCTTTCTCTTGGGCTGTCGAATTCGAAGTTTCCTCTTTTGGAAACTCGACCCATAATGCAAAGCAGCCTGTCCTGACATGAGCTGTGCAGACTTTAGTACCTTATGTGAGAGCTTGGTAGCCAGCTTCAAAGTTCCCTGTGAACACGGAAGTACGGTGGTGAGCTCCTGAGGCCACGGCAAAACCTGCACCAGGGTCACAGACTAAGGAGAGAGCTAAGAGGAAAAGCAGTCATGTCCATGCTCCAGGGTTGCCCTGGGTGGATAAACAGAAGCAGGAAGGGCTCAGTACCCCAGCAGCTGCCTTTCAGAGAGAGGCCCCACCAAATCACAGTTACCTCTGCTTCCCTCTTTCACACAGAGCAGATGATTTATAGGTGACCAAAGCTTTTCCCTTTTCCCTCTCTTTGATGCCCACCTGGACAAGCTAGTGGTATTCCAGAGTCTCTTGTGTTTTGATCTTAAATTATTGTTACCAGAAAAAGAATGGAGCTGATCTTTGTGTTTGCTGACCACCTAGGCAACCACTTCCCCTTCCCGGGAGTCCTCCTCTCCCTGAGGGGTCGGAGTCAGCACTTACTGGCACAATCATTTTGTTTGTTTTCTTTTAGTGCTAGAAGTAGAACCCAGGGCCCTGCACATGCCAGGCAAGTACTCTACCACAGAGATGCACCCCCAGCCACCACTGTCACCATCATCACCACCAAAATCACATCACCTCATCATCATCATCATCACACTGGCACTACAGACACCATAGAAGCCATTTAGGAAACCTCTGGTGTCTTGAGTGGGGCAGGGACATTTGTGTTTACTTCTCCCATTAGTTACTTTCTCATTGATGTGACAAGATACCCACAGCAACATAGGAGTATAGTTAAACCAATTTAAGTTTCTCTCCGTCTAGCTTACAAATGAATGAGACTCAGACTGGTTATTTTATTTGGCTTTGACAATTACTGGGGGCCATCCCTAATCTACTTTTCTAACTGCAGGCCTGGCTACCTCCCCAGTGGTGTACCGCAAACACTTGCTGTTTCTCCTGACCATGTGTTCATGGTCCATCTCCACTTATGGCAGCTTCCTCTCTCCCAATTGTCCATCTTGCTTCCTCTGCAACCCCCAACCAGGTAACTCAAAATATGCCTACCTTTTATCCCTCTAGTAATTGCCTGTAGCCATTTTTAGGGAGGAGTAAGAACAGCAACCCAACCACAAAACCTTCAACCCAAAATGTGTCCTGCCTACAAGATGTGCAGAGACAAAGACAAAGCAGAGACTGAGGGAATGGCTAGCCAATGCCTGCTCCAAATTGAGACGAATCTCACGGGTAAGAACCAATCGCCGACACTATTAATGATTCTCTGTTATGCTTGTAGACAGGAAACTAGCAAAACTGTCCTCTAAGAGGCTCCACCCAACAGCTAATAGAAACAGAGGCAGAGACCCACAACCAAACATTAGATGGAGCTTGGGGAGTCTTATGGAAGAGCTGGAGGAAGAATTGAGGGACCCCAAGAAGACAGGGACTCCAGGGGAAGACTAACAGAATTGACTAATGTAGACCCTTGGGGGCTTCCAGAGACTGAACCACCAACCGATGAGCGAGCACAGCCTGCACATATGTAGCAGATGTTCAACTTAGTCTTCACACGGGTCCCCCAACAACTGGAGCAGGGGCTGTCCCTGAATCTGTTGCTGCCTACAGGAACCTAGTATAACTGTCTTCTGAGAGGCTTCATTCAGCAGTCAAGGGGAATAGTTTTAAATTAAGGAAAAAGGTTTGCACAACAAGAGTTGGTAAACAGGAGAATTTACTTGGAGGCAACTAGATTCTTGGGTACCAAATTTAGCATGATAATACATAGCTGCAGCCCAAACCTCAACAATTCCCCTTCTTGTCTCAATAAAAAAGGCTCTTTCTCTTATAATAATAAACAACATACAGTAGGGACAATTATGAAAATTATTACGTACGAGTTATATTAAAAAAGTCCAGTCTGTTTGTATTTGGCAACCCAGGAGAAAGTATTCCATTATCTATACTATCCTGGTGAGTTCAAAGTTCTGTATCGAAATCAATTTCTATTCTAACTTGCATTATCAAACTAAAAACATCTTCTTAGACCTAGAGCATCTTAAATCCTAGACAACTTAAGCTTATAGTAAGACTATGACTATCTAGTCTCCAACCCCATCAGAGACTTGAGAAGGAAAAAAAATGTATTATCTGAGTATACAGGAAGTGCAGGCAAGCAGTTCCAAAATTAATAGAAATGAAAGACAATGGCTGCCTAGACAGCTAGCCAGTATCTAAAACATTGGAACATCATGAGGGAGGAAGTGTTCAGTGTGTCCAGGGGGGCCAGTGCCACATGGTTGGGAAGGGATAGAGCAGGAGCCTCTGGCCTCCTCAGGCACTGCACATACATGGGGCATATAAACCATTACAGGTATATATATATAGATAGATAGATAGATAGATAGATAGATAGATAGAGATATAGATATAGATATAGATATAGATATAGATATAGATATAGATATATGTACATAAACCATTATAGGTACACATGTATACACATATAAACTATTACAAGCACACACATATACACAAATAAACCATTACAGGTACACACATATACGTACATAAACCATTATAGATACACATGTATACACATGTAAACTATTACAAGTACACACATATACACATATAAACTATTACAGGTACACATTTATAAACCACTACAGGTACATACTTATACACAAAATAGGTTTTTTAAACCTTTAAAAACAATAACAACAAAACCCAGCCACTCCTGCCAAGAGCAGCCTATGGAGGTAAGGGGTTTATTTGGCTTATGCTTCCAGGCCACAGCCCATCACTGAAGGAGGTCAGGACAGGAACTGAAGCAGGGACTTGAGCAGAAACCATGGAAGAGCGCTGTCAGCTGGCTTGCTTGCAGCCCCATGCTTAGGTAGCTTTCTCATACATCTCAGGACCACTTGCCTAGGGAATGGTGTCTCCCACAGTGGACTGGAGCCTCCCATATCAATTAACAACCAAGACAATCCCCCAGAGATGTGTCCCCAGGCCAGTCTGATCAGGTTGATCCCCTCAATTGAGACTCTCCTCAGGAGACTCTAGGCTGTGTCCAGTTGACAGTTAAAGGTAACTGTCAACTTCCTTGATCTCCTCTCTTCCTGCTTCTATCCTCACCACAGGGATGCTGAGACTCTGTGGTGAAGGCTGGATTATCAGTTGCTGTGATAAAATGCCACTGTTGGGAGCCAGCTGATCCAAGGCTCTCCCTGAAGCTGTAATATATGGAGAAGAAGTGGAGTTCCTTATCTAACACCAGGAACATGCCTAGTAAAGTAAAGTCATCAACGCCCTGGGGCCAGGCATTGGGGAAGGTGTGATTTCAGACCCTGAAACCCAACACTTCTCCCCCTCCTCATTCCTCTGCAAGGAGCTGTGGTTATTAGCAATGCCACTGTGGGCTCAGTCTGTGATACAGTTGAGATATCTTGTGTTACTCTTGTACAACCTTGACTAGCTTCCTGCTCACTTCATCCCATTGTATGACAGCTTTCCCATTTTCCCTCTGCAACCCGTATAAAAACTGATGTTCTTGGTAATAAACTTGTCTGGCATAAGCCATCAGCTTCTGCAAGACCTCCTGATCCCAGTCTTCCTACCTTCTTTATTTGTGTCAATCCTGGTCTACCAGCTCAGGGACCTGCACAGACTCTGATCCAGGTCACACATGATCAAGGCAACTTATGAAAGGAAGAATTTATTTGGGCTTCCCATTTGAAGAGATGAGACTCCACTGATGGAGAAGCATGGCAGCTTGTACCAGGCTGGAGCAGGATGCTGCGAGCTCACATTTTGGTCCACAAGCAAGAGGCGGAGAGAGGGAACTCACAGTAGGGTAAGGACTTAGGCTCTCAGAGCCCACCCCGTATGACACATGTCCTCCATACTTCCTAAACTGTCTCAAACTGCACTCCCAACTGGGGACCAAGTGTTGAAATGCCTGAGACTACGGGGAAAATCTCACTCAAACCATCACAGCGGCCTCTTCAGTGTGATCTCCTCGTGAACAGTTAATGTGCAATGGTACTAAGATGAAGAATCTGAGTTCCAATCCCCAGTGCAGCCCTTCATGACAGTGTGACTACAGTGAGTCACTGTCCCTCTGGACAAGAACATGGAGAGAAGCCTCTGGACACCACCTTCTAGGGCAAGTGCATGTCAATTGCCTGAGCACACCTCAGTATCTAGAGAGGCAGGGGTAAGCAGGGAAGGGAAGCCAACCAGCTCTGGCCTTAGTCTGACAACAACTGAGGAAGAGAAGGCACAGAGCAGTTGCTTACACATTAGACCCTCACACAGGATCAGATGCTGTGGTACAGGAGGCAGGACAAGCTTGAGTCCTTCAGGGAGAGGAGCCTGGAGATGCTGCAAGCTCAGGATGGCCAGGCTTCATGGAAGAGCTTGCTCTATGTCACCCAGAGCATGGGCTGTTGTCAGGACGTGGGTGATGTCTACAGGAGGTTGTAGAGATGAGGGTACAGAGACTGCACAGTCTGGACCTTGGGAAGGCTGCCCCCAAAAGAGCCATGTGGACAGATGAGGCCAGGGACGGGCCTGGACAGCTGCATGGAGATCTTCATCGAAGAAGATGGTAGGAGAGTGTAAAAGTGATCCCACCACTCATGTGTGTTCACATGGGGGTGGGGTTCTGTGAGCCAGCAATGCATGAGAGCTGCTCACTCTAATCCCTCCCCACGTGGGGACTCTGAAGTAGGGACACTGGAAACAGGGGAGTGCTGTAGACACCATTTCCTCAGCTCCTGCAGCCTGTTTCTCTGTTCTCAAACCCCAGTCCAGTCTCCTTTTTGCCTTTCTTTCTTGAGCTCCAGAGGAGTCAGAACCAAAGTAGAGTTAGGTCTGGGAGGGGCATAACCATCGAGAGGATCAGACAGGCCAGGGATGCTGCCTGCCTTGGAGAGGCAACAGTCTCCTGAGCTAAAGGCTGTAGGGACTGAACTCCCCTGCACAGAGCTGGTTGGTTGTGTTCACAAGGAGCAGGTGAAGTAATCCTGTGCCACAATTGTGTACTCTCCTATAGAGTTTACACAGTGGCTTCAGAATGCATGCCTTGCTCTGCTTACTGGGAAGGATGCAGCCAGGTCTGCCCTCAGCATCCTTGGACTTCCTGCTCCACCCTGGGAGTGGTGAGGAGTCACCTCACCTGGCCCTTCAGCTGCAGAATGTCACCTTGTCAATGCCCAACTCCCCCCTAGACACCCTGCCTTGCCACTGGATGATTGACACTGGTATCTAAAGACTTGGCATCCCTTTGCCAACTTGACCAAAGGCTTTCCCACCTCTCAAGGTGACCTGCACTTCCTCAGTGCCTGCACCACTGCCCACTCCTCTGTCCCTTGTTTCCTCAGAGCCTTTCACAGGTCCTGTGGCAATCTGCATTAGTCCTTGCTCCCGGGCATCCTACCTGAAACATTGCATTGTCACTTAAAGGTTTCCCATCATTACAAGTTTTTAAATTTTATTTTTATTTATCTGTTTATTTTTAGACAGGTCCTCATGTAGCCCTGACTGAACTTGCATGTAGCCAAGGATAAACTTGACCTCCCCATTTTCTGCCTCTGCCTCCCAAGTTCTAGGGTGATAGTCAGGCACCATCATGCCTGGTTTTCTCCTTACTTACCTGATAACTGTGAACAGTCTGTAGCTATTGATATTTCATAGCTCACGTAATGACAGGTGGGTTTATTTAAGTTTTTCCCTGTGTGGAATCGAGCACACATCTTTTGGGAATTGGGTCTCCACTTCCAGCCTGAGTTTGGGGCTCAAACTCAGGTTCTCAGTCTTGGTAACAAGTGTCCTTACCTGCTGAAGCCTCTTGCTGTCCTGTGACAGCTATTTTAAAAATGTGTTTTAAAATGCGTACATCGAATTCTTAGCAGTGAGTGTGGCATGCTGGGAAGCTGGGTGTATGGGGGTAACAGGGGCCTGGGGCTCCCCTTTCCCTTCCCTCATTCTGAAGTCTTCCTTCATGCCCAGCTCTCCCATCCCCCACTCTGACCAGGCTCCTGCAGCCCCCTTGCTCCTCCATTCCTGGAATAAATCCTGCCCATTCCCTTTCCTCTCGTGGCCTCTGCTCCACATGGGACAGGTGGACTGGTCAGAAGGGTCTGACACGAGGGCAAGCTGGGCTTGGAGTTGTAGCCAGATGTCCAAAGGGCTCTAATTCTGTCACCTACCTTCAGTGGCTACATCTTGGGTGGAGAGCAGAGACTTTTAGCTAAAGAGGAAGTCGCAGAATGGGGGAGGGGAGGAGAAATGAGCATTCTCTTACTCCACTTTCTCAGCCCTGGCCTTTTGAGGCAGAAGATCAGAGTCTCTGAGAGCCTTTATCTAGGATCCACAGGACCACACAGGTCCTGCCCAGCTTCCCTCTCGTCTGAAGACATCTCTGCCTTCCTCAGCAGTTCACGCAGGACTGTGTGGTGGCTCCTGACCCTGCCCAGGACAGCTCTCCTCTCTTCAGAGCATCCCTCCCTTCTTGCTCCCCATCCCAGCTCAGGAGGAGGACTGGCTGATGGCCTGGGAGGCCGCATACCTGCTCTCTGCAATCCTGCTTCTGCTCCTGGCCTCAGGTGACAAAGACAGAGGGAAGGAACCAGGTTGAGGAGGGGGTAGGGGGCAGGAGGTGTACACAGTGGGGCTCTGTGCTTGGGAAGGCAAAATACATGGGGGCTTGTGGCCAGCCGCTGGCTGTAAGCATAGACACAAAGAGGGTCACTCCCTGAGAAGGGAACCCACTTCTTCCTGCTGCCGCAGAGGATGGGGCTCTCTGACATGACGTGTGTATTCCCAGGCTCCTGGGCACAGGACCCAGAGGTACTTCAAACACTGGAAGGCCAGACTGTTTCTGTGAAATGCTCTTATAATCCTAGCTACAGCTTACACCAGAAGATCTGGTGTAAACAAACATCAGAAGGCACTTGTCAACCCTTAGTGTCGAGTGTCAGCACAGGTGCCGAGAAGCTAAGATTCTCCATCAAGAACTCCTCTTGGTTCAACTTCTTCACTGTCACCATGACTGAGCTCAAGATGAGCGACTCAGGCATCTATCACTGTGGGATCACTGGAAATAGCAGAGAGATCACTATTCTCAGAACTATCTATCTGGTGGTGTCAAAAGGTGAGCTTCCCCCTTCTATGTGGCTTTCAAGCCTTGCTGAGTCACAAGGCTGCAGATTTGAGAGGACTCAAGAACATGTTTCCTCTAGTAGAGGGGTTCTCACCCTGTGGGCTGTGACCCCCAGAGGGGTCACACACATCATGTATCTTCTATATCAGATATTTACATTATGATTCATAATAGTAGCAAAATTACAATTGTGAAGTAGCAATGAGATATCTTTATGATTGGAGTTTACACAACGTGAAGAACTGTATTAAAGGCTCACAGCATTGGGAAGCTTGAGATTTCCTGCTCTAGTACCTGAAAACTGAGGCACAAAGAAAGACCCCTCTCCCAAGGCCATCAGTTTGTTAGGTTTGGGGCCAACCCAGGACCCAGGCTTGCTGGCCTCTGGGGAGAAACTGGTAAGAACCAGTTTATCTGAACACTTTTTCTGCTGTTGCTAACAGAAATCTTCCATTCGTTTTTTTTTTTTTTTAAATATTTATTTAATTATATGTGTGTGTGTGTGTGTGTGTGTGTGTGTGTGTGTGTGTGTGTGCTCATGCTATGGTGGCCATGCAAATGTTCTTTCGGGACTCGGTTCTCTCCTTCTACCATGTGGACTGAATTTAGGTCATCAGGCCTGGCAGCGAAAGCCTTCACTTGCTGAGCAATCCCAACCATACCGTTAATTTGGAAGAATCTTTAAGTTCGCTCAAGCAGTCACAGCCTTCCATTCCTGACTGTCTCTTGCCTGTAATTCTATCAGAACCCTCTCCAGGGCCAGTGGGCTCTGGCACACAGAGACCTCAGAGCAGATGGAGAGGGTCACTGAGCAATGTGACAGAGAAGAGTCAGAGAGACAGTGAGGAAGACTCAGGGGTGAGAGATGTGAGTCCTCATCCTGAATTCACCATTAATACTAAGAACCTGTGAGCTCTCGGGTGGTGGCCTGGGACCTCCGCTGGTCCCCAGACCCCTGTGTAGCTCATTCTGAAAACTGCAGAGATGTCAGGCTCCTTGCATTTGTCTATGATGTTCAGAGATGCAACAGAGCCCTCTCCATGCTGCCTAGCCATTTGGTCAAGTGGGTACCTGAAGGTCAGTCCCATCCAAGCTTTGACCCCAGGTACCTTCCATGTAGGAGAGACATTAGGTATTGTGATGTTTTGGATGAAAGTGGTCCCCAAGGGCTCCTGTGGAATGGCACTAGTAGGAGGTGTGAGCTTGTTGGAGTAGGTGTGGCCTTGTTGGAGTAGGTGTGGCCTTGTTGGAGTGGGTGTGGCCTTGTTGGAGGAAGCTGAAGTCCCTGAGGGTGGGCTTTGAGGTTTCAGATGCTCAGCCGGTCCAGGATGGCTCTCTCTTCCTGCTGCCTACGGATCCAGATGTAGAGCTCTCAGCTTTTTCTCCAGCACCATGTCTGCCCGCATGCCCCTGTATTCCCTCCATGATGATCCTGGTCTAAACCTCCAAACTGTAAGCCAGCCCCAGTTAATTGTTTTCCTTTGTAAGAGTTGCCATGGTCATGGTGTCTCTTCACAGCAATGGAAACCCTAAGACAGGTGTCAAAAGTGTGCGACATGTTCAAATGCAGTATGGGTAGGGCTGGGGAGACAGCATGGCTGGTGCAGAGCCCGCCATGCACATGTGAGTTCTGCCCTCAGTACTAACGTTAAAAAGCCTGTAGTGGTGGCCTACACTAAGATCCTTGGGGCACACTGGCCCGCCAGCCTAGCTGAATCAGTGAATTTCAAGAAAAAGGTGAGACACACTGCCTCAAAAAGTAAGGTACCCTGAAGGATGACACCTGAGGATGTACACACTCACACCTGTGTATCCTTACTCACATGACAGTGTGTGCATGCACAGAGGGATCACTTACAGAGTTTGAATTCCATGGGCCACATGCCATGTGGCTCTTGCAATTAAAAAGCAGAACAAGACAACTCTATGCGAGCTCTGAGGAAAACCAATTCTTACATAGCTCGGTCATCCTTTCAGCTTACAGAGTATAAGCTGTGGGTGTGTAGAGAGAGCTAGGTCAGGTAAGGATGCATTGGAGGCCAGGGTTTCTAGCAGCCTGGCTTTCTCCCAGAATCTTCATATGAGGTCAGTAGTAAGTGGACACTCCTATACATGGATTCCCCTTGAGAAGCACAGTAAGTAAAAGGTGACCAGCAGACTTGGAAGATAGTTGGGTCCCATTTCCCAAATCTCTACTTAGAAGTTACATTCTTAGGAACTCTCTTGCAATCTGCCCTCCTCCTCCCAAGATGCCAATGGTGGCCCTCCCATGGGCTTCTGAACTGTGCATCTCAGGCCTTGCTGTGGGCATGAGCCACATGAAGACCTTGTTTCAAATGCAGACTCGGCCTCAGTAGATCTGAAGCGACACTTGCTTATGAGGAACAAGTCTCTAGGCTTATTTCCTAGGAATTATACACTTACAAGACCCAGTACGAATTTCTGAATTCTCTGAGGAAGAGCCAGTTTCCTGCTGGGCCCTGCATCCCCAGCAAGTAACAGAAGATGTGTCAGGGACTGCAGAGAGCAAAGGAACAGGCCTCCCTTCCTAGAACCAGGAGAGTCTGTGCCAAGCCCAAGACAGGGCTCAGTCACAATATCCAGTAAAAGACAACTTGAGAGTGGTGTGACTTACAGAGGCAGCTGGACCAGTGTCAGGGAGAGGATGGGGCAGGTGGAGAGTGAGCAGCAGCAGGCAAGAGAATTCCCTCAACTCAAACACCTGAGAAGTCTTTCCTCGTGCCTCTTCCCACCCTTCCCTTTTCTCCTCCTGTTCCTTTTTTACTGCCTGTGACTCAGGATGACTTTATGCTATTTCTCTGGATTTTAGCAAAAGAAACCCTTGCTTCTTGTTATTTCCTTCAACTGCTCCATTTCTCTTCACCTACTCACCTGTCCATCTGTCCATCAATCTAGCCATCCATTCTTCCCTCCATCAGTATATACATACATACACACATACATACATACACACATACATACATACACACACACATACATACATACATACATACACACATACATACATACACACATATATACATACATACACACACATACATATATATATATACATACACACACACACATACATACATCTGTCCCTCCATCTATGCATCCACCCACCCATTAATTATCCACCCATTCATCTATCTACCTTCTGTGTCTTCTTGCAGGTTTTTCAAATATGCCCACTCCTGACATCATTCCTACTACAAGGCTGAATAAGGTTCCCATCCCTAGTACCACAAAATACTCACCCAGTGACACAACTACGACCCGATCTGTACCCAAGTTCCCTGCTGTTGTTTCCCCTCCTGACCCTGGAGTCACCAACATAAACGGGACAGTTCCTGGCAGGTATGTTTTCTTGGCTCCTGGTTTGGACACCCTTCATGTCATCCTCCTTCTGTTGAGAGGCTGTGGGGATGAGGATGTGGGGTGGATGGAGCAGGATCAGATACGAGTCACCGCTCAGTCTGTGTGGAATCTGCAGAGAGGGAGGAGGTGACAGCTGCATAGGTGGCTCCTGTCCTCCCCAGCTCACCTTCCATGTTTTCTTGCACATCAGAGTAGGAAGATGGAAATGGATTTTCAATGAAGGCTATTAGTCCTGCAACCCGGAAGTAGGGTGGATTCTCATGTCAGGTAGACTAGCTGTGTCTGTAACAGTGGGTGAGCCAGGGACCTGGGACCCAACAGTTCCCAGGGAAACTGTTGATACGCTAGAAGACCAGAGCTAGAGGAGGCTCTCACCTGCCTCCCCAGGCATTGTGTGTGCTGCGACAATCTCTAGTGTTGCTCATTCATTCTGTCTAATTCTAGCTAACTTGTCTGTTTTATTTGATTTTAATACTGGTGGGAGCACTCTCCCATAGACTAAAGGAGCACCCTCCATAGACTGAAGGAGCACCCTCCATAGACTGAAGGAGCACCCTCCCATAGACTGAAGGAGCATCCTCCCATAGACTGAAGGAGCACCCTCCCATAGACTGAAGGAGCACCCTCCCATAGACTGAAGGAGCATCCTCCCATAGACTGAAGGAGCACCCTCCCATAGACTGAAGGAGCACCCTCCCATAGACTGAAGGAGCACCCTCCCATAGACTGAAGGAGCACCCTCCCATAGACTGAAGGAATGTCAGTTTATGGAAATGGTGCTAGACTCAGCATGTTTCTGTTTGCAATGCTAGGGATCAAACTAGCCAGAGCCCCTGGTTTTAGTACATGTTACAATAAGATTTTTCAGGAGATTCTTAACCCATGTTTACGTCTGCTACCTTTCCATCTTTGTATCAAATGACCAAGACAATAGGTATAAAAGAGGATTGGCATTCTTTGTCTCCGAGTTCTAGAAGTTTCAGTGTTTGAATCTGTGGTGAGACAGTGTATCCTGGTGGCAGCATATGACAAAGCTGTTCCCTCCATGGTTATGACATTGAGAAAAATGAAGAGGAAGGGGAGCAGGCTATGGTTGCGTTATTCCTTTGAGAATGGATACATGGTGGACGGTGAATGGCTGAATGGTTGAATGCATGCATGAATAAAAATGGCAGGATGACAAAAAGGGTGGGTGGATGGATGATAGACGCAGGAACAGAAGAAGAGGGCTGGACTAAGGGACGCCCAAAAGGCCTAAGCCTCTGACTGACCCCAGCCTTTAACCTCTCTGTCACCTCCTAACAGTGTCACTCTTGAGACCAACTCAGATCCAAACTGCAGTGGCAGGCCAAGTTACGAGCCACCACCTTAGCATGCACGTCCCTTCTTGTAGTTACCAACTACTAGTCAATAATGAAAGTTATTTATGTTATTAATGTTAGAATATGCTTTTATTTAAACGTGTCAAGAGTGAAAAATGTCTTTACTGTTCCTACTGATCCAATCTGGCCCCGCCCAAAGCCACCTTGAGTGTTTTTATCCACACACGCCTTAGCCTGGTACCAGTTCTAATTAGACACATGACATCATTTTCCCTCCAAGATCATCCTTCAGCAGGGCACGTGAGCATGCTTGTCTTTAATCCCGGTACTTGGGGATGGGGTCAGGAACAGAATGAAGATATCTAGGAGTATGTCTATGAGTTTGAGGCTAGCCTAGTGTGAGCTCCAGGATAGACAGCTATATAGAGCGACTCTATCTAAAATACACACACACACACACACACACACACACACACACACACACATACACACACACACACACACACACACACACATACACACATACACACACATACATAATCATCATTAAACATTACTCTCTACTCAGAATCAAAAATTCAATAAACATACACGTACCTACTGATCAGAAGAGTCATACAGCCCACATTTGCCTGCTCTTAGCTGTTTTCATTTTAAAATCTTCTCTTGTTGTTGTTTTTAAGACAGAACTTTTCTGTGTAGCCTTGGCTGTCCTGAGACTCATTCTGTAGACCAGGCTTGTCTACTCAGTCTTTCTCCTGAGATTCTTATCTTGAACATTATCCCTCAGTCAATAGAACCCATCTTAATGGAAGATGTCATTTGTATTTTGAAAAGAGTCTCAATGTTATCATGTTATTTAAGCTTTGTTGTACACACAGATTTGAGTTCGTTACAACCAGCAAACGCTTTTTCCTAAATCATGCTATAGTTAAGTATGCCTAAAGTAAACTGCTCGGGGTCAGACTCTAGAAGTTGCAACTAACACCAGCTGCTAAATTTGGTGGATCCAGATTTCCCTCTTGCCTCGTGCAGATGGGCACGCTGGTGTCCATGGAATTTGCAGAGACCCCCCCACACACACACACAATTATATGTCATTAATAGTACATGTGGCCCTTGTCTTATTGTCACCTGCTCCTTTTGTCCCTGTGTCCTACCATGCAGAGTCCGTGTGTCCTCACCTGCCCACAGTCAGACACATCTCCCTCACCTCTGGGGGTCTATTTCCTGCGTCTATTGCTCTCCACCTGGAACTTGAAGAAACATTTTGCTAAACTCATGACAAATCCAAAGTGGGATTTTCAGTGAGCTTGGGTTCTTCGTGGTTTCTGGATGGAAAATGAAGCTAAAGGTGCCGTGACTGTCCCCAGAAGAGGGTCAGAATGCTGACCACAGAGATCACCTTCCCTAGATGTGGGCCTCACTCACTCCACAGAGAAGGCCAAGATGCTGGGCTAGCCCTTCTTCCTTTATGTGTCTCCTGGACCTGAGATCTATGCTCTCCACTGTACACATTTCTCACTGGTTATTCTAGGAAGTGACCCTCTGAATGGCGCAGGGCCAGAGACTGTGGAGAGGCTGCAGGAAGGACCTAGGTTGTAGAGATTGTGTGGGAAGAATTTCCTACTCAGTGGTTTGAGTGGCCATTGCACCGACCTTCAATCCCTTCTCTCCACAGAGTCTCCCTATCCATTGTTACTGTTCCCGTGGTCTGTGGACTCCTCAGCAAGAGCCTGGTCTTCACTGTCTTATTCGTTGTCACACAGAGGTCATTTGGATGACAGATCTTGAAGCTGTACAACAGTGACCTTCAGCTGTGTCTATTTCACAGGAGGAGCTGAGCTGGGGGTTAAGGAGGAACTGTGACATGAATTGAAGCTGTCATCGTGGGTGACATCTAAAGCTCAGGATGTCCCCAGCTGGCCCTGCCCTCTCAGCGGAGAGCTTTTGTGGTTGCTTCTAGAAACTTGGCAGGAACTTGACATCAGCCCAGGCAGGGATCTGACTCTGAGCTAGGATTCAGGAAATAGGTTCAGCTTAAGAACATTTACATCTGAACTAACCCAGAGCCCAGAGACTCAGCTGAGGAATGTGTGGCCTTCCCTTTGTCTTGGTCATCCTGATTGGCCCCTAGAAATGGTGTTTAAGGGATTTTGTTTATTGCCTTGCTTGTTTCCTGACTGTTAGTGTTCTGTCTAAACTCCACCTCCACAGTTACCTGGCAACAGCCAGGTAGGCCTGGCCCACTGTAAAAGGGGCTGCTTGCCCCCTCCTCTCTCTCTTACTCTCTTACTCTCTTGCTCTCTTGCCTCTAGCTTCTCTGTCCCCTCCCCCCTCCCCGTCTCTTCCTCTCCTTTCCCCCACCCCATGGTCATGGCCGACCTCTACTTCTCTTCTTCCTCTCCTCTTCTTCTGTCTTATTCCCCTTGAAGACCCCCAAACTCAGGAGACCCTTATTCAAGTCTCGGGAAATCACGGCCACCCAAAAATCACAAGACACCGTACCTGGATGCAATCAGCAGAGGTTTATTAGGGGAGAGAGCTGGCAGCCAACGGTTAAACTGCTCACTCATGCAGGAGTAGAGTTTGACAAAGACAGTCAGTCTGAGAAGGGTTTTTAAAGGGGGGAAACCACAAACCTGGGTTCAACTATTTCTCAGTTGTTGCCCTGTCACTTTCCCTGTCATCGTGGCTACTAGCTTCCCAGCCCCACCTAGATGACTTGTATCTTTTTTTGTGGTCAGGAATGTGTCTTCCTGCTTTGGGCCTTCCCCACACACAGGAGGGTTCTCTTCCCTGAGGCTTGAGGAATGTTAATCCAGCAAGTGTCCTCTGATTCAGGGATAATGTCCTCCTCCCAGAATGTATCCCAGGGCAGTGAAGGCCTAAAATCTTACATCCAGTTCCACTTTCTGGAACCTGCATTCTTTTGCTCAGGTCTAGGGGTGAAGAAAAAGCCTGTATATATTTTATAAAATGGTCTTTATAATTTTTCACTCTGCACCCCCACCTTTGCCTTATATCCTGAATAAACTTGCCCCCTTTGGAACCATGTGGTCTGGAGTGGTATGTTCTGAGCTGCGGTCGGACATCTAACGTGGACTATTTGTTAGACTATAACTTCTAACACTGACTATTTGTGTTTATTCCCTTGTCTGTTCCTTGACCCAGAACTGATCTTATTATTTGCATATACTTAAAGTGATATAAAAGCAGACTGGGAAAAATACATCTGCTTCAGCCTTAGAACTGGCTGGGGTCATGCTACAATGTTTGCTAATTGTCTTTTTTCCTTTTCAATCCTCACTCCCTCCCTGGAGAACCTGTTGACTGACTGAGCTGGCTTGATCACCACTCTCTTCATCTCATCCATTGCCTTGGGGATGTGCTCTGCACCCTCAGAAGAGAGGAAACGACTCCCAGCACACTCTAGTTATTCCCACTAAATAAGTAGGTATGTCTGAAATAAAGACAGAGCCCAGCGCATTTCCCTGTCTCCTTTTGTTGGAGTCATGAAGACTACAGGTCACCATTGGTATCTCCACCCTTTGTCCTTCCCTTTCCCTGAATGGTACAATTCTAGTCATCTGGGCAGGGCCCCTGCTCATAAAGCAGTCTGTTCTCCAGCCTCTGGGGCCTTACCCTCTGAGAGTCAGACATTCAGATCTCTGCCTTCATCTGTGGTCCTCTGAACACTCTCAACCATGGACCAAGAAGACAAGATCCCACCTTGACAATAATGCAACTGGGAGAGAGAAATCAAGTTAAGCTGGATGCTGTTGCCTGGGAAACACCTGGAGGAGGAGGTGGCATCTGCAGGATTGGATCAGTACATGGCATCAACATGCTGTGTGAGTTTTATTGTTGACTCCTCAGTGGAACCCATGAGGGTCAAGGTGTATGTGACCAGAGTGAGGCCGTAGGAGCAGCAGGCCATCACCTCCTGGCAGGAATGAAATCTAGAGAGTTCTCTTGATGCAGGGCTCCAAAGGCAGGAAATGGAAACCCAGGCTCTTCTGTTATCTGAGTGCCTTTTTGCCTGGACTGAGACAGGTGCCAGTACAGCAAGGGTCCCAACCCAAACTGTCCCCCTGTGTGCCTCTACCACCCTTCTTTCACCTCTCAGTCTCCTCCCAGGTGCCCTATGGCTTCAGTGCTTTCTGTGGGATACACTGGCATTTTCTTGATTCTGTAAGACTCTAGTGAGCAGAGCCTTAGTTTACCAGAGAGCCCCTGAGTGAACCTTCTGGAGACGAGAGATCGCTGCAAAATGCAAGAGAAATTTTTAATGTTTCAGCATGCTGGGGCCATCCTGCATCTCAAAAGGAGAGATAACCCCACACAGCTTGTTCAGCGGACATTTATAGTCTCTAGGGGTAGCAACCAGTAGGCACAATGTGATTGACAGAACAGTGACTTTTTAAACTGATTGGTCTTTAGGGAATGAGGCAGCAAGGATCTCCTTTGTCTGTAGGTGGCAAGGGATGGTCCATTCTACTGAACGTGTCTATGTGCTCTGGGCCTTCCCCACCTGCAGATGGGTTCCCTCCTTGTGTCCTGAGGAATGTTAATCACCCTCTCTCCATCCAGCAAATGTCCTATGACCTTTCTAAAGCTCCTGAGCTGACAAAGGAATGTTAGTCAGCCTCTCCCTTGGGAGCAGGGACAAGGGTTCATTCACACCCACTGCTGCTCTATTCACAATAGCTAGGACCGAGAAACAGCCTAGATGTCCATCAACTCAAGGCATTATAACAAAAATACAATAGAATTCTCTTCAGTTGTGGAGAAAAATCCAATTATGAAAATTTCAGGTAAATGGGTAGAACCAAAAAGAATTATATATACCACACGAGGTAGCCAGGGCCCAGGGAGACAAACACAACATGTTCTCTCTCATGTATGAGTTCATGAGTCAAATCTTTAGAACTGTGTGTCTAACTTGGAGCGGCTATAGAAGACACGAGGTAAGAAAGCAGCCTCAGAGGGAGAGACGTTATGGGAGAGGGGATAATGGGACACAGGTCATAAGGGAAGTATGGGAGGGCTAGGTGAGGAGGGGATGGAAGGGTAGCAAAGGGGAAGGATAACCAACACTAAGGATATCTGAAAAAGCTATATTGAAACCTGCTATTTTATGAAGTGGAGGTTTCTGGTTTCTTTAAAAACTCAGTTGTGCCGTGCAATGTTTTTCTGGCAGCTGTCGTGTGAGATAGCATTCCATGTTTTTCTGAGAGCAGACACTTGAGAGGGTGTGTGAAGCTTAGAAAGAGTATAATAGAGCCCCACAGGCAATGCGAGGGCACTCTTGCACTGCTCTGCTGTGCAACGCTTTCTGGTCTTCACTGGCTTTCACTGGTCTTCACTTTGTAGAGAGAAACTATTGGGTGGTGCCTCTGCTAAAAATTCATGTTTGGTATTTGCTATTAGAGTGGGCTGCTAGTATCCTAACAACAAAAGTTGCAATCACCCCCAAGGAACTTCTTCTAAACAGATCCACAAACCCCCATCCCCTTGTCCTATAAACCTCCTTCTACCTCTGGTGGGTGGTGGGCTAGAAGGGAGGTTAAAGCATTTAAGAACTCTTATTAAATAAAGTAGGTTCTGAAAAATCAAAGCCTATAATTTTATAAAATTGTACACACACACACACACACACACACACACAAGAATTTGATGGAGTTACCCTACATGGGGGCTAATGCTTCTCCCACAAGCCATAGAATACAAAATAAAAATCTCAGTATCTCAGTACCAGGTGTGGGATACCCTCCTCAAGTTGTGGGTTGGGGGTTCCCAGTACAATGATAGAACCTCAAAAATAACACAGACTGTTGCCATTGCTCTGGAGTGAACACCAGAACTTGAAGGTAATGCCCTGGTGCTGAAAATATCACATACTTTGGTTCAAGACTTGGAGAGATCAAGGTAGTGTGTAACTGGAAGCTTCCTCCTTGCAGACTAGCTCCCTTTGTCCTGGAAAGCACTCTCAGGTGCTGGGGTTAGTGGGAGGGAGCATTCACCAACAATCCTACTCATCTGTGAGTCCTGTAAGCTATGAAAACAACTGGCCTGGCAAGACAAGCCCATAAGTGCTATAGTGTAATGGATATTACTGAGGTAACCAAGCACTTTCTGACTGGATTTAAGGCTCATTCCCCTGAAGGAACGTCATACCTAGTACTGTAAATATGGTCAAAGCCTCATGTCTGGAGAGCTTATAGGTTCTAGAGGTGAATCTACTACCATTACTTTGGTAAATGGATATAGTGTCAAACTACCTTTAAATAATCATCCCTGTATCCATAGGCCAGGGTAGCTTTCAGTCCTCATCAGAAAAACTTTGAAGGGAATAAATGTCTGTGGGCACGTATAGTATATTATATACCCTTCTCCAAAGCTTAGGAAACATCATGGAAGAAAGACTGAAAAGAGAAGCAAAGCAGTGTCTTTTAGGTAGAACAGGACCTTTGCATCTCTAAACTCAGAAGCTGTGGTTGCCTGAACAAAACTTGGATAAGATCAAGCCAGTTGATATTCTGTCATGAATAGGAGTCATGCCTCTTCCTACACTATGAGTCTATGGGATTGAAATCCAGACATTATACTTAAAAAGAGATGCCTTTACCCAAAGAGCAATCCCAGTGGTCCTGTTTTGGTTTTGGTTTTAGACAGTCTTCTATACCTAGGGCTGGCCTCAAGCTTCTACATAGCTGAGGATGACCTTGAACTTTTTTATGTTTATTTATCTCGTGTGTGTGTGTGTGTGTGTGTGTGTGTGTTCTTGAGCATTTCATACTGTATGTGTGGAGATCAGAAGACAACTTTCAGGAGTTGATTCTCTCAACCATGTGACTCTGAAAGGATTAAAAATTTTCAAAAACTCCTAACAGACAAGCAGAATCAAGAGTGCAGGTCAGCTTGGTTGTGAGCTCTGTGTTTCAGGAACTTGGCTGACCACAAGATAGATGATTAAATAGGAATAGGCTCTTAGAAAATAGCCTATACAAAATGTTCCCCATGACTGTTCCTTGGACCCTGTCACAAACTGAATAATGGGCTGGTACTTTCCACAGGTGCTTTCCAATAACTCTCCTTCACTCCCACTGGGTTGTGGTTTCCCCCCTGAGTCATGGTTTTTGGCTTTAAATTCTCTCTATCTCCAAAGCCCTGGGGCCAGACCCCATTTCCCCTGCATGAGTCATGGGTCTTGACCTCAAATGTTGATCAAAATATACCTCTTGCTGATTGCATCAAGTTCGGTGTCTTGTGAGTTAATGGGTGACTGCAAATTCCTGAGGCTTGAGTGAGGTCCTCCCTTCGTGAGGGCCTTACATTTTTGGTTCCCTGACCAGGAAACTGTGACCACCCTAATCTCTAAGAACCCACTTGGAGGTAAGATTTCACCCATGGTTTTCTGTCTGGTTGCTGTGTGGCTATTCTGTCTAAATTATTTGGTTTGTCATGTGGCCATCTGTCTAAATTGTTTGGTTTCTCATGTGGCTGTCTGTATAAATTGTTTGGTTTCTGAAAAGTGCACTTTGGTTTTGGTCTGCAGTTGTTTCTGTCTGAAGAGACAGTAAACCGTTTTTTTTTTGTCTCGGGAGGAGACAAATGGGTGACCGGCAGACGTGCTGTGAGGGTCACCAGCTGCTACGCCCTGAGAGACGTCTCAGGAAGACATGGACCCCAGAGATGTCTGGAAAGTTCCCACTGGGGCCGGAGAGGAAGTGGAATCCCTCCCAGCTGACACTAGGTGCCAGGGAGGATATGGAATCCCTCCTGGCTGGCACCAGGGGCCGGAGAGGAAGTGGAATCTCTCCTGGCTGGCACTTGTGATTGAGACAGGTTTTTTGTTAGTCTTTCTGTCTATATGTTTTGTCTGGGTTTTATGTTATTTGTGATGATGGGACAGACTGTAACTAAAGTTTAACCTTAGACTATTAGACTAAAGTTAAAACCAGAACACATAACTTATCAGTTGAGATCAAGAAAAGACTGTGACAGACTTTCTGTGCCTCGGAGTGGCCGACTTTTGATGTTGACTGGCTGCCAGAAGAGACTTTTGACTTGACTATTATTTTTGAAGTTAAAACTATTATTTTTCAGGAAGGACCGGGGTCATATCTCAATCAACAGCCATTCATTACTCTGTGTTAGGACCTGGTCCAAGATCCACCACCATGGATGAGAAGGAAGAAGCCAGGTTCCTGAGTCCTGGCCCTCCATGGAACAAGGCACAGATCAAACTAGAAAATTAATAAACCTTTCTTTTCAGATAACCCTGCCAGTCTGACCAGACTGGAGGAGTCTTTAATGTTTTTCCACCAGCCTACCTGGGATGATTGCCAGCAACTTTTACAGGTTCTCTTTACCACAGAAGAACGAGAAAGGATCCTGTTAGAAGCTCCCCTTAACCGACCAGACTGAGACTTCAACACAGCTACAGGTAGGGAGAGGCTGACAGTTTACCCTACCGGGCTCTGGTGACAGGTAAGAAATTACAGTGTATAGAGAGATTACAAGATTATACCCTGCAGGATTTAGTTAAAGAGACAGAAAAAATAAATCACAAAAGAGAGACTGAAGACTAGAATACTGGCTGCAGTTATAAGAGATAGAGAAAGAGAAAGGGCAGGGTCTAGACAAACAGGAAACCTGGGCAACAAAAGACACTGGACTCAAGACTGCCCAAAGAAGAAAATAAGGACCCCTAAGGTCCTAGCTCTCAAAGAAGATGACTAGAGGAGATCCTGAGAGTGGAGGGGACCCGTATGGACTTTCTGGTGGATACTGGAACAGAATATTCAGTTCTGAAACAATCATTGAAAAAATTAAAAAACAAAACAAAACAAAACAAAAAGACCATAGCCATAGGGACAACTGGGAAGAACAATAGTCTTAGACTACTTCACAAACTGTTGATCTGGGGAAAAGACAAGAGTCTCATTCCGGTGATTCCTGAGTGCCCTATGCTTTCATTGGGGAGAGACAAAGTTGAAGTTTACTCAGACAAGACCAGGGGTGACTTGAGAGAACCCCCACCTCTATGATATTGGCCTTAAAACTAGAAGATGAGTAACGGCTTCATGAGCTTCAAGAACAGCAAGAAGCCCCGACATTAGTAAATAGTTAACAGAATTTCCAAAAGCTTGGACTAAAACCAGCGCCTCCTCTATTGGAGTATGTCAGTACCCAATGAGTCGTGAAGCCAGAGAAAAAAATTAGACCTCATATTCACAGACTGTTACAACAGGACATTCTGGATCCTTGCCAGTCGCCATGGAAATTGACTCTGGGACAGCAGATAACTGTTGTGACACCCCACTCCCTTGAGAACATTATCTGACAGCCCCCTGACTGATACAAATGCTCACATGAAAGGGTGACCTTTGCCACCCCAGCCATCCTGAACCCTGCCACCTTGTTGCCTGAGACTGATGATTCCTCCCCTGTCCATTGACATTCTGGCAGAAGACCAACCTTGGCCAGGGAGTCCGAACTGGTATACTGACGGGAACAGCTTTGTTGCTGAAGGTAAGCTGATGGCGGGAGCAGCAGTGATAGACTAAAAAACAAGTGATTTGGGCCAGCAGCTTGCCAGAAAGAACACTGATAGCAGGTATGCTTTTGACACCACTGTCCATATTCACGGGACAATTTACAGACAGAGGGACTGCTGACTTCTGCAGGAAAAGACATTAAAAACAAAGAAAAATACTAAGCCTCCTGGAGGCCATCCATTCGCCTAAAAAAGTGGCCATAATTCATTGTCCTGGACATCAGAAAACTCAAGATGCTGTTGCTAAAAGAAATCAGATGGCAGATTTGACTGCTAAAAAGGCTGCTCAAAGAACTATGATCCTGACTGTTGAAAGTCCTAAAAAATATTCTGATGTCCATGTTAAAAATAATCCTTCCACAGAGAAAAGGATAAAGAAATGTGACAAATTTACATTGTTTAGCTTACCTGAGAGCTAAACACCTGAAGAACTTGATAATTTTATGTGTTGAACTTATTTTAAAAAACCTGTGAGGCCTGTGCCCTGACTAACGCTGGGTATTCAAGATGTCCCCCAGGAAGAAGACTTCGAAGAGACAGACCTGGGGCCTACTGAGAAGTGGACTTCATGGAAGTCAAACCTGCTAAATATGGTAACAAATACTTGTTAGTCTTTATAGATACTTTTTCAGACTGGATAAAAGCCTTTCCTACAAAGACTGAGACTGCCAACATGGTGGCTAAGAAGATCCTAGAAGAGAACTTCCCCAGGTTTAAAATACCCAAGATAATTGAGTCTGACAATAGACCTGCCTTTGTTGCCCAGGTAAGTCAGGAGGTTAATTAAAAATTATAATCCTAACTGTTGAATAAAACTATTAAAGAGACCTGAACTAAATTAGCCTTACAGACTGGCGGGGGATGACTGGACAGCCCTCCTTCCTTTTGCCTTGTTCCGGGTTATGATTTAAACAAAGATTTTATGGGGGGGGGGGGTGTCTCCGCCACTTACTGAGATAGATAAAATATATGATTCTGATGTTGTTCTTTCTAAATCCCTGTTTGCCCACATGAAAACACTTGAGGTAGTCCGACATGAGGTCTGGGATCAGTTAAAAGAAGCTTATGAGACTGGAGACCTGAGTGTGCCTCATCAGTTCCAGGTTAGAGATGCTGTTCTCATCTGCCACCACCGGGTCCAGAACCTTGAGCCTCACTAAAAAAGGACCATACCTGGTGCTCCTGACCACCCCCTCAGTGGTGAAAATCGAAGACATCTCTAAATAGATTAGTTACCTTTATTTTAAAAAAAAAGTGCTGTTCAGATTTTGATGTTACACCAAGTTTTATAATTAAAACTTGTACATCAGAAGAAATGGAGAAATGAAAGGATTAAAAAATTTCAAAAACTCCTAACAGACAAGCAGAACCAAGAGTGCAGGTCAGCTTGGTCGTGAGCTCTGTGTTTCAGGAACTTGGCTGACCACAAGATAGATGGTTGGTTATGAATAGGCTCTTTGAGAATAGCCTATATAAAATGTTCCCCATGACTGTTCCTTGGACCCTGTCACAAACTGAATAATGGGCTGGTACTTTCCACAGGTGCTTTCCAATAACCCTCCTTCACTCCCCCTGGGTTATGGTTTCCCCCCTGAGTTGTGGTTTTTGGCTTTAAATTCTCTCTATCCCCAAAGCCCCAGGGTCAAATCCCATTGCCCCTGCATGTGCTACAAGTCTTGACCTCAACATGTTGATCAAAATATACCTCTTGCTGATTGCATCAAGTTCGGTGTCTTGTGAGTTAATGGGTGGCTGCAAATTCCTGAGGCTTGAGTGAGGTCCTCCCTTCCTGGGAGCCTTACAACTCCTAGGGATTGAATTAAGGTTGCCAGTCTTGGTGGCAAGCACCTTTACCTTCTCAGCTACCTTCCTAGCCTGACCTTGAACTTCTGATCTCTTGCTTCTACCTCCTGAGTGCTGAAATCTTAAAGGTGGACCACCATAGTCAATTTAAAGAGTTCTGTGGGTTAAATCCAGGACTGTGTATGCATGGTAGGTTGTGGGGCTGTGAAAGGATAACTTGGTTCCTGGCTGGGCACAGGCCTTGAACCCCAGACCCTAGTATAACAACAGCAGGTGTTCAGCCACACCCCCATACTGCAGGCTCCTGACACGCCATTGATCCACTATGTTCAGTCACATAGGGCAATACAGCCCCTCCCTGAGAGAGGTTTGCATCACCCAGCACAGGTAGAGGGCATGACTACAGGCCTCAGCCTCAAGAGATTTACATACTAATGAGATACCTGAAGGCCAGAGGTCATAGCCAATTAAGCATTCTTCCCAAGACCTTCCTCCCTCTCCTCTCCTCCCTCCCTATTTAACTCAGGTATGTTCTGAGTTTCACGGGGATGCATCCAGATTCAACTACCATCTGCTATAAAAATAAACCCTTTTGGAACCCTAGACTTCTTGTGTCTTTTGGGACCTACCGTGGGGAACCACAGAGAAGGCCTCTAACTAATGAGTTGCCTGCTGCTGTCACTTAATCTCCCGACTGGAGGACCTTTCTGCGTTCCAGCCACCGGGACCACTGACTCAAGCAAGCTAGCTGACCCTGCCAAGCGAGTGACAAACCAAGAGTCTCACCCCACGGGACACCGCCAGAGCTCTCCCTCTCGCCCCTCTCAGCTGCAGGCCTGACTAGCCTTCATGTCCCCAGTCTCAACTCTTCTGCGGCTTCCAGCGGCTCCTGGGAGCTCAGGAGCTTGAGACCAGTTGGTTCCAGCTGCCTCCTGGCCCGGGAATCCCCAACTCAAGAGCCCTGCGCCCCGGTGGAGCTTCAGACTGAGATTCTCTCACGCCTGGCGCAGCATGGAGGGAACTCAGTCAAAAGTCCCACGCACTTCTGCTGCCCAGAGTCGCGGTCCCAGCCGACTGGGGCAGAAGACACGTGGGAACCTCAACCGCCCAACAGGAATCTATGCCCGAGCCCACGCACAAGCTAATCATTCCCCGCAGTAGGCAGGCCACCTTCTGCTCTTCAAAATGGACTATGATTCGTCTCACTATGCCCTCTTTCTGGAAGGGTGGAATCAATTAGTTTTACCCAGTAGCACATGCAATTATCTCTGACCTAAAACCTTCCCTGCCTCCATTATTATCCTTCCATTTTCCATCATGCTAAAGAGGAGAATAATTTTTGCATTTATTTCAATAATTTTCATCTTGAATACATCTTATTAATGTTGCTAACATAAATTCCTTCGGGGGGGAGGGAATTGCTTTCCCCTAGCCATTCTATTTCTACTGAAATGTTCATAATATTGTACTTCTTTAAAAACTTATTTTTTACATGAGGTCTAATAACCTCTAATCTTCCAAATAGGAAAGAAAGTGTTAATCATAATTGTGACGGTTTTAAATTGTACGCACCGTATTTTTGAGTAATGGCTAACTTTTCATTTATATAAAGTATGAGCTGCCATTTCTACCTGCTTGGTTGTTGGCCCTAATAATTAGAGGTTCTAAAGCTAGGGTTATAACTATCTAGTAGACCATCAGCTTAATCTGTCCAGGAATGACACTTCCCACAATGGGCTGGGCTGTCCCACAACAATTATTAATCAAGAAAACGCACCACAGATTTGCCCACAGGTCAAGCTAATGTAGGCAATTCAATTGAGTTTCCCCACTCCAAGATATGTCCAGGTTTATGTCAAATTGACAAAAACCAACCAGCACAGGGATCAAGAAAATGTAATTGCTCTCTCCCCTCCCCTCCTTTCCTTAAAACTTTTTGTAGATTTATTTATTTTATTATGAATATGAGTGTGTGTCACACTATGTGCATGCCCAGTGCCTTTAAAGATGGTGCCACAAGGGCTTTGGACCCCTTGTAACTGGAGTTAGACAGTCACCAGTTACCATGTGGGTGCTGGGAACCAAACTCAGGTCCTCTGCCAGAGCAACAAGTGCTCCTAACCACTGAGCCAACTCTCTAGCCTGGTAAAATGATCCCCTTCCCCTCATGTTGTTGGGTGGCAGACAAGCTCAGCTGTTGTGTGCACTAGGCAAATGCTACCACTGAGGGGCACCCTGCCCTTGTTTATTTTTCTGTTGTTGTTTGTTTTACTTTTAATTATGTGTACACAGAAGGCAGGTGTGTGTGCACATGTCAGTGTGCATGTGAGTGCAAGAGCCTGAAGAATCCAGAAGAGGGCCGTGTGAGCCAGGGTTGTAGACACGGGTTTTGGAGCTGAACTTGGGTTTTCTGGCTCGCTAACCATTGAGCCATTTCTCCAGGACTCAGTCCTTATTTTGGTTTGGTTTGCTTTTGTTTTCTGGTTTTTTGTTTGTTTGTTTTGTTGGTTGGTTCTTTGTTTTGGTTTTGGTTTGGGGGGTTTTAGGGGGAGGGTTGTTTGTTTTGTTTTGTTGGATTTAATTTTTTTTTCAGTTTAGGGTGTGTTTCGTTTTGTTGAGACAGGATCTCACTGTGTGCCCGGAGCTGACCTTAAACTGCCAATCCTGCTGCCTCAGCCTACACAGTGTAGGGATTATGCCATCATAGCTGGTGTCCTCCCTCCCCTGGAACCTAGCTTTTATTCTTAAGTTGGTATGATGGATTGTATATGCTTGGCCCAGGGAGTGGCACTATTAGAAGGTGTGACCTGGTTGGAGTAGGTGTGTCACTGTGGGCATGGGCTTTAAGACCCTCACCCTAGCTGCCTGGAAGTCAGTATTCTGCTAGCAGCCTTCACATGAAGATGTAAAAACTCTCAGCTCCTGCTGCACCATGCCTGCCCGGATGTCACCATGTTCCCACCTTGATGATTATGAGCTAAACCTCTGAACCTGTAAGGCAGCCCCAATAAAGTGTTATCCTTTATAAGACTTGCCTTGGTCATGGTGTCTCTTCACAGCAGTAAAACCCTAACTAAGACAATTGGTGAGCCCCCTTTTTAGAATAAACAAACAAAACCACATTTGAAGCTTCTAGCCAAGCCATGGTGGTTCGGGCCTTTAATCCAAGTACTCAGGAGGCAAAAGCAGGTAAGTCTATAAGTTGGAGGCTAGCCTTGTCTACAGAGTGAGTTTCAGGACAGCCATGGCTAAACAGAGAAACTCTGTCTTGGAAAAAACAGAACTAAACTAAAGATGTAGTACTTCCCTTAATGGGCCTATATGGAGAAGAGAGACATGCATTTTAAATGAAAAACTGGGTGTGCCCCTTTTCCAGATTCCCTACTAGGCACCCACAGCCTTTATCCTAATGTCATGTCCTGGGCCAAGTGTGTTCAAATCTCTCCTGCAGTCATCTCTCCTGTATGGTTGCTATCACAGGCTTTCACCCTCACCAGCTCTCAGGGAAGCCTCTCACCTCTTCAGAGCAGAGGAAGACCACACCCTGCCCTGTGGCTGCCATACCCACACATCCCCCAGGCCCCAAAGTCACTCACTGGTTTTTAACCCTCCCCCTCACTTCACCTCCCTGACCATTTAAAGGGTTAATATATCCAAAGTATTATATTTATTATACAAGTAATTTCTAAATGTGTACATAGCAGTACTTCAAACAAACACTTCAAGTGTTGATCGAAAGGTACCGTTTCATTTAGACAGATGGGTACAGTTGGGTGGCTCACTACCACCTGTAACCCTAGCTCTGGGGATCTGACACCATTTTGGCGGCCTCCATGGGCACCTACAGTCACATGCACATACTCAAATGGTCACACACACATACATACACATAAACAAATAGTAAAAATAAACTTCAAAAAAAAAAAATCCTAACCAACCGGTAATGGTCGGCATTATTTCTCAATCTGAGTGTCTCAAGTAGACTCCTCATTCTAAAAGCCTAGTCCCGCTTTCCCAGCTGGATTCCCCGACATCCCTGCTATGACCTCCTTTTGTCCATTCCTTTGCCCTTTCTCTGTCACCCACGCTTCAAGGAGCAGGACACTGCAATGAACTTAGAGGCAAGTTTCTGACAATGTCCAATTAATAACTCGGGTCTCCACCCACTAACAGATAGAGTGGCAGCGCCCCTTGTGGCTCAACAGGAAATTACATCCAGCCTCGTCACTCAGCTGTTGTTTCTTCATAGTTGTTTTGTTTTGTTTTGTTGTTGCTCTGCGACACATTATCACATAGCCCAGGCTGGTCTCCAACTAGTTATGTAGCCAAGGATGCTCTTTCTGTCTCTACCTCCAAAGTCCTAAGATTATAAACCTGCACCACCGTGATAGGTAAATCCTTGGCTTTGGGCATGCTAGGCAGCAACGCTACCCATTGTACCTCCCCACCTCTGTAAATTACATTCCTTTTAGAAATTGGATCAATAATGAAAAAGACTCAAGTCTTTCTTCTGTTTATGTTTATGTCTCTAGTGTGCACAGGCGGTAGAGTTGAATGTGTACCCCGGGTTCCGGGGTCCTCTCTGCTCCTCTACTCCATCCTCTGCGTCTCCTCTGAGAAACCACCACAGGGCTCTCTTCATATGCCATCACCTTTTCCAAAAGCCCTGCCTACGCGTCTCTCTTGGATTCCCCAATACCAACAAACCTTCCCAGGATGGAAATATTACATTGGCCCACCAAATGACCTGGCTATGAAGTCTCTGATCAACCCTGGAGTAAGTGATCGACTAGACATTCTGGCTATGAAGTCTCTGACCATCCCTGGAATCGGTGATCAACTACACAACCTGGTCATAAAGTCTCTGCCCATCCCTGGAATCAGTGATCAACTAGATAGCCTGGACACAGAGCTTTTGACCACCCCTAGAGCCAATGAATTAGACCTCAAAATGCCTGAACCTGCAGCTCAATTTCAAGTAGTTTTCCTTGGCTGTAGATGCCAGCAGACTGGGGCCTGGAAAAAAAAAGAGGCAACGTGCACAAGGGAGAGAGGACAATGAGAGAGAAAGCCAGGGGCTCCGCACGGTTTCCTCTGACCTAGAAGCTCCTCCCCTAGGGGAAGTCAGCACAGATGCGCAGTTACATACACACATAGTTACACACACATACGGTTAGACACATAGTTACACAAAGAGTGATGTATATATTACATATATATGTATACATATATATGTAAATATATACACAAATGCATACACACAGCTACACACACACACACACACACACACACACACACACACACACGGAGAAATAGCAGAGACCAGAAGTGCTAACACATGCCTGTAATCCCAACACTCAGGAAATAAAGGCACCATATAGATATATTGATAGAAACTTTAAAATTTTTTTCAAAAGCTTAATATAATTTTGACCAAAAAATAGAAGAGTATTTGTGTATCTTACTTTTATCCCCATAAGAAAAAAAAATCAGAGGCTAAAAAGATGGGTCAGCAGTTCCAAGCCCTCACCACTCCCGCAGAGGACCCAGAGTCACACCACCACCTCTTCTTGCCACTCACAACCATCTGTAACTTCAGTTCCAGAGGAATTGACTCCATTTTCTGGCTCCGTGGGTACTGCACACATGTGATGCATATATGCACATAATTCTCATTCACACACAACAGAAATAAACACATCTTTTAAAATTATAAAGCGATAGTTAAATTTAATTTACTTTTATAGAAAAATAGATTCTGATTTATCATATTTTGATGAAACATATTTCAAAATGTCCTATCAAAGTATGAATGATTATGTGAGTCTCTTCTGCCCAGACACAGCATCCAGACCAACATGTCTGGATTGATTGATTGAGAGTCGTCAATCATCAAGACCATGTCACAACAATCCTCTGAAACCGTTCTGAGCTTTCTACATTTATGACTTTACTTTGATTCAGCATGGAAAGCATGCGTCTGTCCTTCCTTGCATTAAAACATGAATGGAGCCCTGCCCGGCATTCAGCAGGCAAAGACAGGCAGATCTCTGTGTGTACAAGGCCAACCTGATCTACATAGTGAGTCCTGGGACATCCAGAGCTACATAGTGAGACCCTGTCTTTAAAAAAAAAAAAATGGCAAAGCTACAAATATAGATGTTGGCACGGGCGTGGCCTTGTTGGAGCGGGTGTGGCCTCATTTGAGGAATGTGTCACTGGTGGTGATCTTTGAGGTCTCAAATGCTCAAGCCAGGTCCAATGTCTCTCTCTCTCTCTTCCTGCTGCCTGCCAATCCAGATGTAAGACTCTCAGCTCCTTCCCCAGAACCATCTCTGCCTCAGTGCCACCATGCTTCTCACCACAATGACAATGGACTAAACCTTTGAACTGTAAACCACCTCCAGTTAAATGTTTTCCTTCATAAGAGTTGCTGCCGTCATGGTGCCTCTTCATAGCAATAGAACACTAAGACGCAAGGGTTCTGGGAATCAAACACAGGTCTTCGTGCTTAGATGGCAAGTGCTTCCCCATTGCCAACTGACCTATCTCCAGTCTGTTCCCACCCCACCCCCCAACTCTCCACCCAGGGCTCTGAACACAAGTGGGTGTGGGCCCTACAGGGCCTCCATAGGATGATGGGCAGGCTGCTCACAATCCCAGCATCAGGAGAGCCTGTGACCTATGTAGCTTCCAGAGCCCCCAGGGCTATGCAGAACCAGAAGGAGCAGAGTGTGAGGTCTTAGTCACTTGTGTGTGTGTGTGTGTGTGTGTGTGTGTGTGTGTGTGTGTGTGTGTAGACACCATGACCAAGGCAGTATATGGAAGAAATAGTTTATTGGGGCTCATAGTTTCAGAGGGTGAGTCCATAGCCACTATGGCCAGGGTCATAGCAGCAAGGCAGACAGCTGTGGTGCCGGAGCAGTGTAGCTGAGAGCTTCCATCTGATGAGTCACAGAGAGAGCTAGCTGGGAATGGGTGGACGGACTACCTCAGGCCTGCCCCCAATGGCATACCTCTTCCAACAAGGCCACACCTCCTATTCCTTCCCAAATAGTTCTGCCAACTGGGGACCAAATGTTCAAATATATGAGCTTATGGGGGCCATTCTTATTCAAACCACACCACCTTCAGTTTTCCACCATGGACTGACTTCCTCAGATAGTTCAGGGGTATGTGGATGGGACAGAAGTCAGAGATGAACATCTAACAACCTAAGGTATAAAGGAATTCTGGGTGGGAAACAAGAAGTCTGTATAGTCAATGTTCCTAGCCCACAAAAATGTTCTGTGTGACCTCATGGGCATAGCTGTTGTAGTAATTATTTAAAATGGCCGCTGGCCAGACCGACTACCTAAGCTGCAGCGGCTCTGCCTAACTCAGCTGCCATGTTGTGTGGCCAGAGGCCACGTGCATGCCGCAGCTAGAAACGGCTACCCAGAAACACCATCCCTACCACCCATGAGAGGCCAGCATGGGAGATGGCTCTGCCAATCTTCCATGCTGCCTCCACAAGGCTGAGCATTGCCCAGACCATCCCACCATCCATGCGAGCCCAGTAAGAAAATGAGACTCTAATGCTTAAAGATTGATCAAAGGTTTTATATGTTTGGTAATGCTCAATAACAATATGCCCATACAAGGAGAGGTGTTTCCCAATTAGCTAACTCTAAATAAAAGTTGTTACCCACAACTGCTCTCCATACCTGTGTGGCTCTCCATCGCTCCTACAGCTCTGCTCTCCCTAGCTCCTCCTCTTCCTCTTCCTCTTCCTCTTCCTCTCCTTACTCCTCCCACCCTAGCTCCTCCTACACATAGCAGCTTCACAAGCCCAATCCCCAGTTCCAACCCTGTTTTCCGACTCTGAATCAGTGGGTTCAACACTCAGTCTGGCTCTCTTCCCATTCTCCTACCGATGTGAGCATGTGACCATCCCACCACCCACAAACCAGGTCCTTTCTCTTCCCTGACAGCCTCTTCACACCCCCATCAATCTTGTCTTCTCATAGACCTAGAGCTTTATGCCCCAGAATGGAGGAACCAGTGTAGTCCCTGTGGCTCTGGCTACTGTCACCACCTCTACAGAGTGAGTTCTGCACAGTACCCGACCCACCCAAGCCTGTCATGTGGGCTGGCAGACAAGACTACCACTCTTCCCTGTCTTGACCTTTGTCACCCCCAGGCTGCAGAACTCTACCCTGGTCTCTGAACATGCAGCCTGGTCCCTGTGTTCTGTGGACTCCTGGTCACCAAGATCCTGGTGCTGTTAGCTTTGTTCCCCAGGTGTGTGGCAGGGGTTGGGTTGGAATCAAACGGTGCAGAGAGCAGCTTCTGTCACAGAGGCTCAGAGCAGGGATCTGCTAAAGAACAGAGGTGAGAAAAAAACCTTGATAGCCATGGCCTGGTAAGATGTCTCAGCATCTTACACTGTCCACTCTTCCAGAGGTCCTGAGTTCAATTCCTAGCAACCACATGGTGGCTCACAAGCATCCATAAAGGGATCTGATGCCCTCTTCTGGAATGCAGGTGTACATGCAGACAGGGAACTCCTATATTTTAAAAATGAATAAATACATTTTCTAAAAAGTTTTAGCCAGTGGCTCAGGCCTTCAATTTCAGCACTTGGGTGGCAGAGGTAGACAGATCTCTGTGTTTGAGGCTAACCTAGTCTAGTGAGTTTCAGTACAGCCAGGGCTACAAAGAAAAACACTGCCTTGGAAAAAAAAACAAGTAAAAATAAATAAATAAAAGATATAAAAGTAGACAGACAGACAGACAGACAGATGGATAGATAACATTTCAAGTCTGAAGCACCCTCCTGCAGACCACATGTCCACCTCAGTCTTTGAGAACAGACCTGTAGGCAGTTGTTTCCCCCATATTTCTGTCCCCTGTGCCCACCCAACACCACAACCAGAAATTGCTACACACACACACACACACACACACACACACACACTGCCCGCCTCTTCAGGAACATGCAAGTCCAGAAAGTACCTGTAACTACATCCTAAGTTCTGAGTGAGGGGGTGGTAGCCACAGGAGGAAATAGGTCATGAGCTTGAGAAGCGGGGACATGTAGAAAAATGTACATGGGGTTGGGTAAAAGGTACAAATCAGCTCAGGAAAGGAGTGAAGATCATGGCAGGCCAGAAGCAGCCTTACTGAGGGCACACCTGTGGGGAGAAAGGGCACACTTGTGGGGAGAAAGGGCACACCTGTGGGGAGAAAGGGCACACCTGTGGGGAGAAAGAACACACCTGTGGGGAGAAAGGGCACACCTGTGGGGAGAAAGGACACACCTGTGGGGAGAAAAGGCACACCTGTGGGGAGAAAGGGCACACCTGTGGGGAGAAAGGACACACCTGTGGGGAGAAAGGGCACACCTGTGGGAAGAAAGGACACACCTGTGGGGAGAAAGGACACACCTGTGGGGAGAAAGTGTACACCTGTGGGGAGAAAGGACACACCTGTGGGGAGAAAGGACACACCTGTGGGGAGAAAGGGCACACCTGTTTGCACCAAGAACAGGTGTGACTCACTTCAATAGTTCATCCCAGGGCCTTAAGAAAGCCATGTGGGTTGCACAAGAGTTTCTTGAAGGCATCTGACCCAGCAGAGGCCACAAGTTCCAAGATGGTGGCCTGTCTCCCTCAAACTGTAGCTCCCAGGGGTTCCTCCCTACCTCTGAATTATACATCTTCAAGAAAAGGCCAGAATTTGATCCAAAGTCCAGGGCTACACTGCTCAATACAAAACTGAGTCCTTCCTGTTAACCTATTGTTATTAAACTTGGGGGAGACACAGCCTGTGCCCAAGTCAAGTTCAGCCATCCATCCTCAATAAGAAAGAAAGAAAATAAAAAGGAAAGAAAAAAAGAAAGAAGGAAAGAAAGAAAGAAAGACAGACAGACTAATAGTGAAAAGCAGAAACAGATTTATTTCATGTGGCTGGCTGTTCTAGGAAGATGGACAACGAGATCCATGACAACCCCCCTGTCTGTCTCTGAGATCCATGACAACCCCCAGTCTCTCTCTGAGGTCCATGACAACCCCCCTGTCTGTCTCAGGTCCTAAATAGACTAAAGAACACATGGAAGCAGCCTCGCCCTCCATGACTGCACTAGGCTTCCATCTCATCCTGTAAAGTGGTCTGACAAGTCCTTAGAGTTCTGGGAACCCCCTCCAAGCCAGCCCTTGCCATCTGAGCTCTCTCTCTCTCACCTTGGGCCACCAGAGTGTCGGGCCACCTTGCTGCCCCTCCTTATCTGCACTGTGTACCTAAGGTGACTTCTGTAATCAGACTCTGGCAACAATGTCATTGCCGCCCCCGTGCCTTCTAGGCACTCCTTGTTCATTCTTGTAGACTTTGAACCTGGCTCTGGCCTCTTGCTGCTCCTTCCCATAATCCTCAAGGACGGTGGGTCTGTGTAGACTCATGCACCATCCTCCCCAGCCCCGGCCTCTCCGGCCTCTCCGTTCCTTATCTCTTTCCTCAGTCATCTGCCTGCCCCATGCCCCATTTAGAAGGTCAGAATGAGGGACAGCCCACTTCAAGCCCAGCCCAGCCCAGCTGCCACCTGCCTTTCTGATTGGATCCCCTTTACTACATGCAAGTGACTCTTGAACCCTGTGATCCTGCGACCTCACACATCTGTCCTTTCCCTTGAAGTCTATGTTCTAACCTCAGAGACACTCTACAGTATGTAGCCTCAATTCCTGGGCCCCTGTCCCCTTTTGTTGAAGTTTCTGGTAACAATTGGAACCGAGGTTCCATAGAAGACTGCTTGCCTGACTTTCACAACCACCTGGATTCAGTCCCCAAGAAGGAGGAGAAGTTAGCATGAGAAAAGATGTTTAATGTCACAAATTTATTATGCACATGACAGGAAAGAAAATCAAATGACTTTAACAGGGTGAGATTATATTCTTCCTGGCTGGGCAGGGGTAACAATCCGTAGAAATTCCGGGAAAGGTGGCTGGGCTTAAAGCAGGTGAGAACCTGTGGAAAGGTACGTCTCTGCAGGATCTGCACCTCTTGTGGCATCTTCTGAGGCACAGATGATCTCTTTAGTCATGACATCCTGGGGAGAGGACCCGATGCCAGGGCCGCCCCTGGAGGCTGTTATTACAGAGCTAGCCTTCTCCACACCTCTACTCCCAGGCACCCTCTATCTGAAGTCCCAGCTTCCAGCCTGCATATTTGGGCGTGGTGTCTCCTCACTCACTCTGTCACATCAACAACCCGAATGGACAGTAACAGGAGACCATGTCCAGGTACAGGTACACCATGGCTCAGTGGCTGGGACAGGCCTCTGTCGCCTGCATGTGACCCTGTGCATTCATGCAGCATTAGTGTGAGCCCAGGCTGAGGAACGAGACTTGAGACGTGCGTGCGTGTGTGTGTGTGTGTGTGTGTGTGTGTGTGTGTGTGTTACACATAATTTGGTCACACTTAATTTGTAGCAAGGAGCTCTTTCTTTAGAGATGCCTAATGAATTATTTAAGGACAAAATGTCAGGGTATCTGCTGCGATTTATTTTAAAGTACTTCTGCAATTAAAAAAAAAAAATGCAAGTTAAAAATACAGAAGTGAGAGGAGCACCTGGTCCCTGAGCTCAGGAGACAAAGCCTGGGCAACCTGCTCCTCTATGCTAATTAGACAGATGACCTGCTCCAGTGGATATTACAGAAAAGGGCCCCACTGAGTCCGATACAGATTAGAAGAACACACTGCCTCCCCCGACACCTCACAACACCTCTCTCTCTCTCTCTCTCTCTCTCTCTCTCTCTCTCTCTCTCTCTCTCTCTCTCTCTCCCTCTCCCTCTCGCTCGCTCTCGCTCTCCTCCCCTCACTAGTAGCCCCAGCTGGCTCTAGGTAGACCAGGCTGACTCCCCAGAGATGGCTGTCTGCCTCTGCTACCCTAGTGCTAGGATTAAAAGGCTGTGCAGCCTCTGGACATGAGTGGTCCAGCTCCACGTCTGCCTCCTGACATGAGTGGTCCAGCTCCACGTCTGCCTCCTGGGTAGCCCTGAGGAACACCACAGCTGAGGAGCTCCTGGGCTCCTTCCTACACAGCTAATGTTTCCCTTCCCAAGCCTAGTGATGCAACCATGTCTCACTCAGTGCTGCCCTGAACGTACCAGTGCTCAGCAGACCTCAGAAATGGTTTTTTTTTTTTTAATCTCCCACAAAATTTCCTAGGGGTTTCTCAATCTCTTATATTAGCAAATTATGCATGCATATTAATAAAGGAAAGATACATCTGATTCTCTTGCCTCCTCCTCTTCCTCCTCTTCTTCTTCTTCCTCCTCCTTTTCAGCAGGTAATTCTGATGCATTGACAAGGGAGACCAAGGGAGCTAGTGGTCCAGCCGGGCTTCCTGGGTAAAGTTTCCCCACTGAACCAACTCCATCGCTTCCACCCTAGGCCCCTTGGCCCAGACCCATCTTTGCTCTTTACTCCTGAGTTTCTTTCTGCCACCCATGCCCAGCCCTTGCCTGAACATGATCCTGGGTATAGTTAGATTCCAACCTTCTCCTTCTTTCTCCTCCCCACCCTTCCTTTGCAGCCTCATGCCAGTTAGGTATTAGGAAGTGTGCTGTAGAATTTGTGACAGTGTTCACATGTCTGTCCTCCTGTCAGCCTGTGTGTCTTTCTAGGGCAGATGGACAAAACCAGGGCCCAGGAAAGGGCAGGGGAAGTTGAGTGGACCACAGATTCCCTTCCACAAACTTGCTTGAGGGCAGAGAGAGGAAGCTAAGTGAAGAGGTGACAGAAAACCTAGGCATTTCCTGAGGCTGCTGAGGAGAGGCAGAACTGAGACATCTCAGGGCCCAAGGGTGCTCCACGAAGTTGGAGGGAAAGGCCTCCTAACTTTACCTCACCTTTACATGTTTCTTCAGACATTCCTGGGCTGCCCACTTTCTCCAACAAGGCCTTGAGCCTGTCTCAATTCCTCTGCCTCAGAGATGCTCAGGAGCCCTGAGGAACCAGGCCCAACTCCCAGGGATGACATCACTTTCTTAGTCCCTCACTGAAAAACTCAAGGAGAGGAGCTGCCTGGTGGGAAAACCTCTCTCCTATTGCTTCTTCTGGCCTGTGAGGGCACTGGAGAACAGATGCAGGCTGAAGAGAAAGACAGGCAGGACAGAGGAGGCCAAAGCAGGAGAGAGGGGCTATATAGCAAAGACCCAGCAGGTGATTCTGCTGTGGGCAGCAGCCCTACAGACCTCTAACCTGAGGCCTGAGGAGACACAGCTGAGCCTAAGAATAAGAGTGAGTTGCCATGGTCAGGGTTCTAGGCATACAGAAAGATGGACATGTCCCACAACCAGAGAGTAACCAGTCCCAAGCACACAGCAGGAGTTCATGCCTTCCCCAGGGAATGCAGACTTGGATCTGGCTCTACTGCTCTGCTGAACTCCAAGGGGTGAGTAGGGGAGGGGTCTCTTGATTAAACGTAGTCCTCACCAATTCCAGCGTCTAACTACACAGCTTGCCCTAGAGAGCCCCTGTCTCCAACGCCTCAGAACAGGATTATAAGCATACTCCACCATGTCTAGCTTTTTATGTGGCTGCTGGGGATTGAACTGGGGTTTTCATGTTTACCTGTGTCATCTTCTCTGTCCCCTGAAAAACAATTCAGACATATGTCAAAAAATACTATAGAAGATATTTTTTTTAAAATAATAATACTTATGATGCTATTGGAAACACAAAGGGAGCTGTGGAGTCAGTAGATAAGAAGCAACGACTGGGTAGTAGAAGCAGTTAGAAGCTGCCATCTAAAGAAATGTACGCAGAAAGTTAACAGATGAGAGACAGGATCAACTTTATCGGAAAGTGGGAAATGCAAATTAAAAACAACAATGTGTGGATCATTCTGCACCCATCAAATTAATACCAGTTCGAAAGATTAGCTATTCCCAGTGGGGATGGGGTTTGTGAGAAAATTCACAGTCCTGAAAGCTGTTGCTGGGAATAAATTCACACATCCTTATGAAATCAATTTAGCCAGATTTATCAATCTATTATATGTCCATCCACATCCTGCAGACAGGTACACTTCTTGTGGTGATGGAAAAGGAGCAATGATGTGTGCACAAAGAGACAGACGTTAAAAGCAGTTTGTGTGGCCTTGCTGAGAAACTAGTCAAATAGCCACAAAATGGAGGTGGAGCCAATAACTGAGTCCCTCCTCTCCATCAGAAGGTGCCATGTGAGTCTGTGCTTAGTCACCAAGGCATACTTGATTTTCAGAAAAACAAAACTGTTAAGTAACACATAATGTACGCCTGTTAAAATAAGCCAGGCAAGATGGCCCTGGCCTTTAATCCCAGAATTCAGGAGGCAGAGACAGGTAGGTCTCTGAGTTCTAGGCCAACCTGGTCTATATATGGAGTTCTAGGATAACCAGGGTTACACAGTGATACCCTGACTCATAAGAAAAAGATACATGCTGTGTCTGCACACACTGTGGGTGTGTGTGAAGAGGCAACATTGTATTGGTTGCCTTTCTCATTGCTGTAACAAAATACCTGACAAAAGTAACTTTGGGGGGGGGGGGAGCAAAGAGGGTTTGTTTTGATTCACATTTGAACGGTCTGGTCCATCATGCTGGGGAAAGCATGACCCCAAGGATGTGAGGCAACTCTTGCCATCACCATGGGCCAATCACATCACTGTGAGGTGGTTTTCAATCGCATCATCACATCAGCTGCCGATCACATCATGGTTGGGATGGGAAGAGGTGAATCTGGTTTCCATCTGGTTCCTTTCCGTCTCCTTTATTGCAAGCCAGAGCTCCAGGTCATTGGATAGCACCACCCACATTGACGATGGGTCTTCCCTCCCCAGTTCAGCTTTCCTGTAAATGTTCTGCATGTTCATGCAGACTTTTAAATGATTCTAAATCCAGTAAAGCTGACAGCGAAGACTGATCATCACAAATGTGCCTAAGAATCACCTAAGGAGGCCACCAAGAGTGGAGGGGTGGGGGAGGACTCTGTGTGTGTCACGTGTGTGCACATGTTAAGACAAGAGTTGCAAAGGGGGCCTTTGCAGTTTAGTTCTCATTTTATACATTCTGTAAAAGTTTTATAATTCTATACTTTGGCTCTAAAACAGCTCTCAGAGACATTGTCCGAAGACTTCGGGCCATTAGGAAGTAGAAGAATCCTTAAGAGGTGGCAACTTTGAGAAGGCTTGCCTAGCAAGCCTGATGACCTGAGTTCAAGTCCCAGCACACACACACATGGTGGAAAAAGAGAACAGACTCCAGCCAGATATTCTCCAACTGCCTCATGCACACATGCAAATAAACGTGTATATCAAAAGAATTTTTAAAATATTAAGATGTGGAGGTTGGTAGGAAGACATTAGATCATGGGAGGCAGGCTTTTCTGAGACTTGTCTTCATTACTAATATGGCTGGGTTTGGAGTCACCTAGGTTTTGCGAGTCTACTGTGAGATGTTTCTAAAGGGGTTTAGCTGAGATGGGAAAATCCATCCACCCACACATACAGTGAGTGTAATGGTCTCATTCCATAAGCTCAGTCCAGGCCCCTCCTTTCTCTCTGCCTCTCCCTCACACCCCTATCTGTTTCTCTCTCTCTCTCTCTCTCTCTCTCTCTCTCTCTCTCTCTCCCACTCGCCCTCTCCCTCTCGCTCTCGCTCTCCCTCTCCCTCTCCCTCTCCCTCTCTCTCTCTCTCTCTCTCTCTCTCTCTCTCTCTGTGTGCACGTGTGTGTGCACGTGTGTGTCTGTGTGTGCATTTTCCAGCTGTCTCCAGGTATCCAGGCCTCCTCCTCCACTATGTTCTTCCTCCATATATACTGTTGGAAAGACAGGCCCAGAGCCACAGGATCAAGTTACCATGGACTGTAATCTCTGAACCACAATCCAAAATAAACCACTCCTCTTTTTAAAGTTACATAGCTGAGATAGTTTGCCATAGTGATAGAAAGTTAACATAGGTTTACAAAAAGAAGAGGCAAGCGAGCTGTTGCAGTGTGCATCTAGCATCTCAGGATGTGGCAGGCTGAAGCAGGAGGATGACGAATTTGAAGCCAGCCTGAGTTGCATGGTGAGCCATCTCCAAATACCAAAAACAGACAAAGAGAAAGGCAGACATGGTTTTAACGTAGTTTAAACCACAGGAAACTTGGATGTCAGAAGAGGCAGCGACCATGCCCCTGGGCAGCATGGGGCAGCACAGAAGAGGGTGTGTGCTATCCTGACCAAGGAGGAGTAGCTTCTGTGTGCTGAGTCTTCATTGGTTCCTTACTGTTCTAATCTCATGTGCATCCTGATCTCAGACCCAAGCTTAACCTAACCCACTGAAGGGCCACTCTGGGTCTCACCCATGACGTGCCCCTCACCATGCCATCCCAGCAGCTATGCCTTGAGTCTCACAAAAGCCTGGGCACCAATGTCTAGAAAGAGGGGAGTGAGTACAGCTGTAAAGAGCACCTGTAGAAGTGGTGGTGCACACCTTTAATCTCAGCACTGGGGAGGCAGAGGAAGGCAGAACTTTGTGGGTTCAAGGCCAGCCTGATCTATGTATCAATTTCCAGAACAGCTAGAGCTATGTAGTGAAACTCTGTCTCAAAAAAAACCAAACCAAAACAAAATCAAAACAAACTGAAGCAGTAAGATCACCTCTATGATGGTGAAAATATCTGTGTGTCGACACATGGGTGAAGAAGACCTGGCACCTCTCTCTGAACTTATGATTATTTAAAGGAGACGGCTGGCAAGATGGCTCAGTAAGAAATGGTGCTTGCCACCAAGCTGACAACCTGAGTTCAATCTCCAGCACCCACCTAGTGGAAAAAGACAACTGAGTCCCACAAATTGCCCTCTGACCTCCACATGCATGTTGTGAGGTGTGTGTGTGTGTGTGTGTATCAATACACAAATGTTACAGTTAAAAAATAGAGTTTATAGGTAGAAGTGGAGGCATCTGGGTTGTTTCTTTTGAACTATTGGAAAGACAGCTACTATGAACCATTAATTATGGGTTTTTATCGTGGACACTAATTCTTATTTTCTGGAAAACTTGTGAACAACCTAGAGAAACTTCTGTGTTCTCCACTACTAAAACATGACTTTGGTGCTCTGTATCAGATGGCAGAGCTTTTGACCCCTCTGCTAGCCCATGGTTAGGTGGGTCAGTAAATACTTGTTGGGGTAGGACATGGGACAGTCCCCTATAAGCCAGGCATTCCTGAGGCAGAAACAGGCGGACTCTCCAGAAATCCAGGCTAGCTTGGTCTACATATGGATTTCCAGGTCAGCCAGGCCTACACAGTGAGACCTATCTTTTAAAAAAAAAAATGCTTGGTGTTAGGAAGACATAGTTCTAGGGGGATCTGTACCCAGATCTTGGCAGAATTTTTGCATCTCTTTCCTGGGACACGTGTTTGGGCAGCTGGGGAAAAGCCTGACAGTGGTCATGTCATTAGTGCCCACTGGGAGGCAGCAGAGGACGGAGAATGGTTCCCAGCTCTCTCTGGAGGTGACACCAAGCAGGGATCTCTGGACCCTGCAATAAAAGAAAACTTTAGGGAGATTGTTTCGTCTGCTCACCGCCTTCGGGGCTGCAGAATCCGCCCCTGCCCATCCTTTCATCAAGCATCTTGCTTGTCAGAACTTCAGAGATGAGGTTACCTCTGGAGCCTGATCTCCTTGAGTTACTCTGATGCCAAACACCTGGCACCTGGCGGGAAAGCATAAGTCTGTCTCTGCGCCCCCTGCCGCCCTGGCACAGCTCTGCATCTGGTACGAACTCCTGGTGCAGCGTTCCTCGTGGCCGTTAGGGGGCGGTGTGGGACCACCTGCCAGGAGCATCCAGTCCTCTGAAAACCTCGGAACTGGAGTTGCACAAACAGCCTGGATGTCATCTCCTTACACTGTGTGTGTGTGTGTGTGTGTGTGTGTGTGTGTGTGTGTGTGTGTGTGTGTGTGTGTGTGTGTGATATGTGTGTGATATTTGTGGTGTGTGTGTGTGGTGTGGTGTGTGTGGTTTGTGTGTGGTATGTGTGTATGTGTGTGGCTTGTGGGGTGTGTGTGTGTGTGTGTGTGTTGCAAGCATCACACACGTGCAGAGGGGGCCAGGGAGAGGTCTCCTCAGTTGGGAACAGACCCAGAGTAGGGCAAGCAGGAGTTACAGGGTATAAAATCAGACACCCTCACAATAGGAGTCCAGATTCTGAGGCTGGCCTCTTTCGAGATCCTACCCGATGTCCAGTTCCAGACTATTTTTCAAAATGTATTCTGTGAAGAGCAAGACAGCTCCCAGCCTAAGCGTTCAATATTCTACACACTGAGCCAGGACAATTTGAAACTCATAAGCCTGAAAACCCAAGATAACTTAGTTAAATCCCCTTCGTCTTTGTCTATCATTTTTATAGAGTATAAATCAGATTCCCAAGACCTCCCGGCAGAGACTGCAAAACCCCACACCAACATCTGGCTCCACCTGACCTTCACTTAACCTCTGTCCCAACTGTCCTTAGGCTCCAGGTCACACAACTCCCCGTGTGACACTGCATTTGACATCCTCTCTGCCATCTACAATGATGTCCCTCCAGAAGTCTGCATGGCCCACCCCTTATTTCCCAGCGGGTTCATCCTCCTCCCCCACATTCTCCAGGCTTTATCTCCTTACAGCAAGAACTTATAGCTGATACCACATACAGGTTATTGTTCTCGTGTTGTCTTTCTACCCCGGAGAAGGTGTAAGCACCCCAAGGCCCAGGACTTTATCTTTTCATTGTGAGCCGGTTGAAAGACGATCTCTAAATGTCTGTTGAATGAATGCATGACCTAGCAAATGTGGACACAGAGGAAAAGTTCTACTAGTGTCTGTCCTTTGACCATTTAATTCAATATGTGTTGTAGTGAACTTGGCTGTACCCACCAGGTGGGGTTTCAGTATTGTGATTTATTATCAGAAGAGGAGAGATCAGCATAGATGGCCAGACCCAGGCACAGATGGAAGCAAAAGGCGCCATCCAGCCCCATACAGTCTTCTCCCCTTCTCTGGTGGCTAGTGGACATCATGCCAGCCGGGTCACCATGGAGGTGCTGCCCCAAAGGGGTGACCCATCCACCCATTCATTTTTCTGCATGTACATCTCCCAGATGTGGGAAGGTGAGAGCTACGTTCACACCCGTGTTCCTCTAGCTTCCAGAGAGCAGGAGTAGCTAGGAAATTTCCCATCTGCCCCAGCTCCGGAGCAGCCTGGGGTTCAGGAGATCGCCCACAGGGATCACCAGCCTGGGCTCCCGAGGAATGACGCGTTCTGTGATGGCCCACAGAGAGCGGAGGTGGAGGGGACCTGAGGACACAGTACCCAAGTTACTGGGGAAGATGAGGAGGCTGGTTTGCACAGGGTAACAGGGTCCTGAGGCAGAAGGATGGCAGAGGGCAGCCGCCTCCCAAAGGATTCATTGAGAGACACTCAGGGAGCTGCCCCCCCCACACACACACACACTCCTAGCCCAGCTTTGTGCCCCCTGAGTAACAAGTGAGCAATAATGGTGCTACCAGAGCGGAGAGCTCGCAAGGGCGTTTACATACTCCGGGGAAGGAGACTGGGGGCAGGAGTTTCACGATTTACAGAGTGTTTAGACTGAAAGATTTAAGTTGGGAAGAAGCGGTCCACGCACCAGCACTTGGGGGAGGGGAGGCAGAGGCGGGCGGATCTCTGTGAGTTGGAAGCTAGCCTGATCTACATAGTATGTTCCAGGACACCCAGGGGTACACAGTAAGACCCTGGACGGAAGAGGCGGGTTGAGAGAGAGAGAGAGAGAGAGAGAGAGAGAGAGAGAGAGAGAGAGAGAGAGAGAGAGAGAGAGAGAGAGAATGGGGGCGGGATGCCGAGGATCCTGTGTTAACCCTGCTTCTTGCAGAGTCTACACCGAACTTTTGTTTTGTCTCCTCCTTCTCTCTTTACTCGCTCTGCTCCTCTCCCTACCTACCTCCCCCTCCCTTTCTCTCTCTCTCTCTCTCTCGCGCTCTCTCTCTCTCTCTCTCTCTATCTCTCTCTCTCTCTCTCTCTCTCTCTCTCGTCTCCAGGGACTGTCTCTCACATTCACTCTCCTTTCCTCTTTGATTTATGCTGCAGAGTGGAATGACCTTCCCTGACCTCATTTTCAAGTCGGTGCGAGCACACCCGGAGCCCGCACCGCACATTCCGGAGAAGCGCGAGCCACACTCACACGCCCACACTCTGAGCCGTGTTGCACACCGGAGACTCGGACTGCTGGACCCTGCCCAGGCCTCGAGTTCACTCCAACTCTAATGTCGTTATGGACCCTGCAAGGGCTGTGGCCGCTCAAAGAATAGAATCTCATTAGCGTCTTGCTTTGAATATCATTTGCATGTTATTCATCTCCTGTCAAAACGCTCAGAACACTTCCTCAGCCCTCAGTTTTTTTCCTTCAGCTAGAGAATCCTAGCCTCCCATCTCAAGCAGGTTTCATGGGGGGCCCCATCGTACCTCCATACCTGCCACCCTCGCGTGGCCACAGTCCCCACCAAAAGGACTGATCTCCAGACATCTCGGCAAGTTCCAGGCTCTGGCCTAAGAATGCCGTTCTAAACCCTTACAGCGTTCACTGGGCAAAGTATTATGTGAGAGCCCTTTGAACGAGGAGGAAACTGAGTTACAAAGGTGCTTTGTCCGCCAGGTGTTAGAACTAAAAAATCAGGAACGATGAACTTAAATCCAAGAAAACAGGACGTCGAAACCAAAAGGCTTCGCCACTTGGCTGCTCAGCCTCGTGCAAGGTCAAACCTAAGGCAACCGTGGCAGAAGGTCTGTTTGCCTTCAAGGAACAAAGTCATCCTCCTGCCAGCCACAACCCCTCCCCCAGCCCGGCCGCTGTGGGGGGGGGGGACCAGAGTCCATTTCCAGCTCCCCCCTTGTCGCCCGGCTGGCCCCTTGTCCTGACCCCTTTCCCAAGCGCAGGATCGGCCTGGTCCGGTCGCCTTGCTCACGGGGTCGTCTGTGTGCACTGGCTAGTTAAGAAAAATAAACACCGTTCCAAACTAAGGCCATTTCTTTCAAGCCGAGCCCCGCCGCCTGCCAGAGAAATGCAAACAGCGGGGATAGGGGGCGGCCGGAGCTTGCCCTGGCCCCCGCGAGCGAGCTGCGGGTGGGAGGGCTGGGCCGGGTAACCTGAGCCTCCGCGCCGGCTCCCCGCGCGCTGCCCTCTGCCTGCCCCTTCGCCCCTGACCCCGCCGGCGACGCGCCCGCCCTCCGCGGCGCCCCCCCCCCCCAACCCGGACGGGACCCTGGCCAGCACAGTCAGGGGCCCAGAGTTGCCCTCTTCCCCCAGTGCGTTCAGCATGGGAGAACCCCATCACTATGGGTCACCCCAGAGGTTCCCCCCCATTCTTGCGGCCACCTGGCTCCCATCAGCAACACTCTTCTGCTGTGGCCGCACCAGTTCTCAGTGCTAGGGTCATTAAATGCCAAAGAGAGAAGGAGAGGTGACAGGAAGCCTAACAAGGTTGGGGACCTCTTCTACATGTGCCCCCGCAATGGAGAGGGACACCGAGGGTCGGGGGAGGCACGGAAAAAGGCTGGGCCTGGCACAGCTTGGCCACCATGGGTCTGACCAGGGCAAAGGGTTAGCATATAACCGGGAGTATGAGGCTCGCAGCCAGGCTCGCGTTGAGGGTAGCTTATTCAAGATCTTCAAACACAAGCGGCTCGGGCCACCAGAGGGAGGATGTCCCCTGGCCGCTCTGAACTCCGCTGGGAGGAAGGAAACGTAAGTCACCATGCTCGCGACAGCGCCACCCTCGCTTGCATTGCAGTTGGAATGGTCCTAGAGAGGCCAGCGGCTGCGGGAGCGTGAGCGCTGCGGGGAAAGAGTTGAGAACCTGGAATCTTGGCAGGATGGAGTCACCTACTCCAGATGATGCGCTGCGTGGACCTAGCGACCTCGCCTGTCTGTCGCAGAGGCACCATGGGATCCCTTACGCCCTCGCTCCCCTAAGGGCTACCGTTGGAGTTCTGCGGAACCTCAAGGCCTAGAGGATGAGGGAGGGCTGGCGGTGCTCCCGCGTCGTTCGAATTCCTTCTCGGAGAAGGTGGTCCGAGCTGATCGCTTCGAGAAAAGTTTGGGTGTGAGGCTCCCGCCGTCTTCGGGTCACGTTCACTCCCCAGATTCTGTGCCACCTGCCCTAAGTACTGTCTCCCAGCGGGCGCCTTTCTCACTTCCCCAGCTCCTTGTCTAAGTTGAGAGCCAAGTGCTTTCCCGAGATGTTGCACACAGAGACACGCACACGCATCCCTGCACGTTTCTAGGGTCGCTCCCTGGTGGTTCGTGCACCTGCGTTAGGTTAAGGGGCGCATCTCGCTGGCTGCCGAGACTCCTTGGCAGTCCCAAGCCTTGACTTTTCCGTAGTCTCCTGAACTGTACAGTACAACCAGAAGTCGTCAAGCACGCGGACCACTCGTTTACGGGCGTGCACCTTTCCCGCACATGCGTGCCCGGAGCTTTAGGGGTTCCCTTTCTTGCACTTTGGTTAAGGTGACAGATGTGAGCCCGGGAGAATTCTCTTTACCTAGGCTTCAAATGAGAGTTCTTCTACTGGTGTAATAAAAGAGGTGTGTGTGTGTGTGTGTGTGTGTGTGTGTGTGTGTGTGTGTGTGTGTGTGTCTGTAAACATCTCTTTCAGAGTCTGGGATCTCTCTAGCTTTCTAAGTCGGCTCCTTCCCTCTCCCGACGCTAAGCAGTCCCATCAGAAAGAATCCATTCATTTGGGATCAAAAGCACCACTTTGGACGCGGGCAATAAATCTGTGCCCCTCAAGTCCCGCCGGCCGCTGCTCCTCCTGGACCCTGCGGTGTAGACGCCCTTAAAAGAGCTCCTGGTGGGATCAGATTTGAAACTCCACCTTAGGGTTCTGGGTCCAGCAGCGTTTGACCGGTCAGACCCTCGAAGCCTTTCCTCTCAGTCCGGCTTCCCCTTCTGTCACCCAACCCCCTGCCCTCGCGCTCAATCTCCGAGCGAGGACCCGGCTGACAGTTAAATTGCAATGTAGGCCGGGCTGGGGGTTGAAAAGGGACCGCGTGTCTTTAACGGGGCCGTGCAGACAAAGCGTCTATCCTCCGAGCAAGAGAAGCCGGGCGCAGCCTAGCACAGACCTGTCAGCGTGTCTCCCGCGCTTGGGAGAGAGTTTGCGAAGTCATAATTATATCTCTTAACCTGTCTTGCTCTCTGTAGAAGAAGGTCCCATTATATTGAAATGAGATTATTAGCCATCAAATACTTTCTTTCTCAGGAGTTTTTTTTTTTTTTTTTTTTAAATTCAAATACCTTAACGACTTGGCAATTGCATTTTCATCAGATTTAGTTGGCGCCCCAGCCCGGTGCGGGAGCCAGAGCAGGCAAGCAGCTGAGTGGGGAGGGACGAGGGGGTCGCAGAGAAGAGCAGCCCGTTATACATTTCTTCCTAGATCTAGTCTCCCGGGCGGGGACATCTGGGCCCAGGGAGAGGACAGTGAGCAGAGAGATAAGAGAAACTGCGCAGACAGGGAATGTCTTCCATCTCACACAACGTCGACTCCAATCATTTCTTCGCACACGGATTGGAATTTTCGGTAGGGCCGGACCTAGAGGGCAGGACACAGATCCGCCACGGGAAATCTGATGGCTGGCCAGATAGGTGTGGGGTTTAGGGCACCAGGTGAGGGCTAAGGCTGGAGTGGGCTTCGCCTGGGCTTGGCTGTTTCCTCTGGAGCCTGGCTCTACGCACAGCTCCAGCCAGTTTCCCGGTGGATGGAATTTCAGTGTGCAATAAAGGAGTTTTCCCCCACTACGCCCAAGGTCTGTCTGGTTTTACCGAAGATTGTGAGCCCCTTGAGGGAAGAAGCCCATCTTGTTTCCAGACCCTGGAACCCCTGTCCCTACTGCCAACAGAGCTGCTCTCCCCTCCTTGGACTGGGGGCCTGCAGGAGGATGTAAAGTGGAAGATTTTTCCAGACGGCCATTGTAAAGCCCCGGGTTTGTCTTCTGCTGGGTCGAGGGGGAACAGGGCTCATGTTTTCCTTGGCTGCAACCCAGACTCGAGGAAAAACTTGGTGGGCAAGACAGCCTCCAGCCTTACCTCCGTCTCCACTCCATACCCAGTAACTGCTTCACGTTCTTTTTCGGGGCTGGCATTCCAGACCAGCTCCAAATGGCGCAAGTCCACTTTCTCTAGCAACACCAGCTCTCTTTAATAAAGAGAGCTTAGGACCAAATTTGGCTTCTGGGCCAGGTGAAGAGCCCTTACTGCCTTTGAGCAGCCTCCCTGATCTCTGAACCTCCGGGTCTCTCTTGTGCAGATGAAAGGCTCTAGATGCGTTTCTTAGTCTCTGACAGCATTTTCCTGTAATGAAAGTTCATAGGTCAGGCATGATCATCTGGAAGACTCTCTTCCTGTCTCTTCAGAAGGAGGGGAAGCCGTCACCAAATGTAGCTTTAAAAGCTTCCAGACACACACGCTCACAGGTGTGTGTGTGTGTGTGTGTGTGTGTGTGTGTGTGTGTGTGTGTGTTACAGGTAGTTGTGAGCTGCCATGTGGGTACTGGGAATTGAACCAAGCTCTTCAGGAAGAGAAGCCAGCACTCTTAACTATGGATCTACATAGAACAAGAAGCAACTCCTATGGTGGTGGAGTCTGACCCTCTTCCAGCCTGGACTGACCAGATCTGGCCTTGCCTGGGAGCTTTACTCTTGGTGTTCAGAGGGTAGGGGTGAAGGGACTGTGGCTATGGAGTTAAATCACCTAAGCAGGGGAAACAGGGTTCTGTGGGAAAGTTTTAAAACATACCAAAACTTGACAAGGTCATTCTGTAAGGCACAAAATCTCCATCATTAAGACAAGGTTCACAGCCACTGTGTTTTCAAAAGGGGGGGGGGATGCTGCATTAGTCAACCCGTTCCTTTCCCCAGGTAACTGCTGTAAGTGCAAAGGGGGTGCTGAGGCAAACAAATGCTAGAGACGCCCTACACCCCAGGGAAGATGATAAAATAATGGGGCCACCAATGATGGGACCAAATGAGATGCCTCATTTGGTGTGGTTGCTCATGCCCAGACCTAGTAATGAAAGGAGAAAACCGACTCCCACAAGTTGTCCTCTGACCTCCACATGCTCACTGTGGCCCTCACATACACACACATGCACACACATGCATGTACACACATGCACACACATGCATGTACACACAGACACTTCATATAGAAGACACAACATGGAACTAAGCCTCTAGAACTAACTCCACAGTTAACACCTACTGCTGCTCTGGCAAAGGACTCATGCCCAGTTCCCAGCATCCAGGCACTGCCTTTAACTCCAGTTCAGGGGATCTGCTGCCCTCTTCTGACCTTTGTTGGCACCTGCACGAGTGTGTTACACATATACAGAAGCATGTACACACACATGCACATAATAAAATTTAAAACCATTTACAAATTTAAAACAATACACAATAGTACCAGATACTTACTGAGCACCGGCTATGTGCCTGGCGCTTTTTACAGTCTCCCTTTCACAAGAAGTTTTAAGATAAGAGAGACTTCTAGTTTGGCCTGAGAGAAGGCTCAGCAGTTAAGACTGCTTGCTGTTCCTCCAGAGAATCTGAGTTTACTTCCAAGCATCTTTGTCTGGGTGGCTCACAATTACCTGTATCTCCAGTTCTATAGAATCCAATCCTCTTCTGGACCTAGAATATACCTTCCCCCCACACATACATACCACACACAAACACATACATACCACACACACATACCACACACATACATACCACACACAAACACATACATACCACACACACAAACACATACATACTACACACACACATATATACCATACACACACACACATATACATACCACACACATACATACCACACACACATACATACCACACACACACATACATACCACACACACACATACATACCACACATACATACCACACACACACATACATACCACACACACAAACACATACATACTACACACACACATATACACCATACACACACACATATACATACCACACACATACATACCACACACACATACATACCACACACACACATACATACCACACACACATACATACCACACAAACACATACATACCACACACACACATACACATACATGCATACATACATGCATACCACACATACCCCCCTCCCACATACTACACACACAGAGAACTGGACACATACTATACACATACAGACCTCCAGATATACCCCACCCATACACACACATGCCCACACACATACACATAATTTGAAACAGAACCTTTAAAAAATATTTCAAAATGTAGGCCAGCCACTGTGACATGCCTGCAATTCTAGCACGTGTGTAGTAATGATAGAGAGGTTCCAAGCTCAAGGCCAGGCTGGGCTACATATTGAGACCCTGTCTCCAAAACCAAAGATTTCAACTGTGAATATGGGGGGGGGGCACAAACATTCAAATGGTAGCAAATGAATTAGGTGGAAACAAGTAAATGACTTTTTTTAAGGTTTATGTTTACAAATGTCTGTGTGACATGTGCATTCCTGGTGCCTGCAGAGGCCAGAAGAAGGCAGTGGATCCCCTGGACCTGGAGTTCCAGAGAGTTGGGAACAACCATGTGGGTGCTGGGAACTGAACCAGGATCCTCTTGCAAAAGCAGAAAGTGTTCTTAACCATTGAGTCATCTCTCCAGTGCCCCCATAAAAGGGTATTTAAGATGAGGGGGGAAAGTTATAGCATTGTGATCATGGTTACAAATATCTGTGACTACTCTAAAAGTCACCAAACTGTATACTTTAAGGAAAAAGTACAGCATTTAAATTTCAGCTTAGTGACAGCTGTTTGATTCAAAGTGGAAACGTGTGGGTGAGAGAGATGGCTCAGTAGGTCAGAGCACTGGCCGCGGTCCCAAAGAACCAGGGTTTGAATCCCAGCGTCTACACAGAAGCTCACAACTTTACCTCCAGTCTAGGGCATCCTCTGTCCTCTTACGCTCTCTGTGGGTACTGAGTACATATGGTGCACAGTCATACATGCTGGCTAAACACACACACACACACAAATACTAATAATTCAAAATTTAAAGGATAAGTGAAGGGCAGCTGGTGCTGGGGTTTTTCCCTATACTTATAACCAGTGTTTTGAAAATTCTGCACAAAATGCAATGTTCAGTACTGGGGTATGACTCATTGCAAATATGAGAACTTGAGTTCGGATCCCAGAACCCATGCAAAGCCAGACGTAATCTCTAGAAGCTCGGGGGCCAGCCTGGGTTTCATGGTGGTGAACAAGAGACCTTGTCTCAACATGGAAGGGGAAAACAGACACCCAAGATTGTCTGACCTCAATACACATGAAAGTGAAACACCGTAGTGCCTGTACAGAATAGTTGTACAATAGCATCAGAATTCATCAAAGGCCTAAGTAGAAATCATTGAATGTAGCCAATGAAACTGCACTTTTACAATTGTACTGGAAAAAACAAACTCACAAGACAAATATGCTGTGTTGTCTCTTATATGCAGAATCAATTCTCTCTCTCTCTCTCTCTCTCTCTCTCTCTCTCTCTCTCTCTCTCTCTCTGTGTGTGTGTGTGTGTGTGTGTGTGTGTGTGTGTGTGTGTGTGTGTGTGAAGAGTATTGGGTCATCCCCAGCTACATAGCAAGTTTAAGGCCTGCCTGGGCTACATTAAGCCCTGCCTCAAAACGAAGGAAGAGTAAGAGGGGGAGGAAAGGAAAGAGGGAAGGAAGGGAGGAGGAAGGAAGAGAGGGGAAAGGAAGATGGGGAAATGAACACTTAAAACGTTCACGCTTAAATGGTAAAAACAGGAAGAAAATTGAAGGATCCACCTACATCAATTGCAATTTCTGTTAGTTGTTACCCGTGGCATCCTCTCAGGTAGGCATCCTCGGTAAAGGCAGTCGTCACACTAAGCTAGAGATAGGACAACTCATACTGTAATGTCAATTCTCTGTATGCAGCCACAGACTCAATACAATTCCCAGCAAAATCCCACTAAGTTTGTGAAAAGTGACCTGGAGTGCCCCTGAGTCGATGTCCTATTGAAACACCAGAAAAATCACCCACTGTGTACAGACTGGGCAGCCACGTGAAGAATCAGGCTGAAGGTCACTCCCAGGAGCACTGAGCCATGCCTGTGATCCCAGCAATTATGAGGTGAGAGCAGAAGGTCCAAAAGATCATGTCCAGCCTCAGCTACATAGCAAATGCCAGGTCAGCCTGGGCTACACGAGGCCCTAACTCAAGGACACAGGGGCTGGAAAGGTAACTCTGTGATTAGGAGTGCTTGATGCTCTTACAAAGGAGTCCGGTTCAATTCCTGACACCTCACAGTGGCCTTGAACTCCAGTGCAAGGGGAACTGGAACCCTCTCCGGCCTCCACTGGTACCATCACCCTTGGAGTACACTTACAATCAGGTACACACACACACACACACACACACACACAAAACAAAAAATGTATTTTGAAAGATACACTGGGATACAGTATTCTGAAAGTCCCAACTGGGCTCACAATGAGGATATAAATATATTCTCAGTTAAAATAGACAGCTTTATGTGTTTACAGTAGACATAGAAAAATAGTAATTAATTGAGTAGACAGATTCACTTCAGTGAAGGTGGCAAAGAGGACTTGGTATCTTCCCCCAGTGATATCACTGGAGATACTGCCCTGGGGATGTGAACCCCCTCAATGTGGATAAAGGCAGTCAAAGCTTGCTCTGGCAAAGGTTTGGGGATCGGATCAATAAAGCCCTTGGGCCACACGCTCATGGGCACCAGCTGGCGCAGAGGTACCGGATCACGCCAAGATAACAGCTGGGACTTGACCTCAGCTTTTTCCTTCGGAGAGTGGTGGGAGAGCTGAGCTGGAAAGACTGTCTCCTTGGAAACCAGTGTCTTCCTCTCTGATGGCAAGCTGGGCATCACCCGAGAGGTCAGAAGTGGGACTGGATCCGGCCTGGGATGGAGGACAGCTTTTGTCCGCAAGCTGCACCCACACAGGCAGACCTTTGAAGCGTGTTCCGTGGAGGGGCAGAGCTCATTCCCAGGTGAGTGGGAGTGCTGGACGCCCTGGGTCTGGGTCTTCCACCTCAATCCCTTGTAGAGCCGGGCTTTCCTTTTAAAATGAATGAACAAAGGAATGAATAGATTAATGATAGATAGATAGATAGATAGATAGATAATCCAGAATAGTTTTTTTTTAAAAAGGTCTAAAAGAAAGACAAAAATATTCCCCCAAATGGAACATTCCAACCTGACTTCGAACTCATTGTCCATCTTTCCCAAGGACATGCTCTTCTTTCTGCAATGAAAACAGAGGGGTGGATTCTACAACAAGGTATACGGCTTGGTTTCCTCTACCGAGAGAAGTTGGAGACTTGGAGAAGAGAGTGGGTGATTTACAACAGCAAGCGGTCCTAATGGGTTTCCTGAGAAGGAAGGAAGGATGCTGGGACAGGGACATCCTATTCCCTCAGCTAGAGGACAGAGTACCTCCAGCGTGTCTTCCAAACACCTCACGTGGGAGGGCTGGTCAGACTCACCGGTACATAGAGTCTCTGATGGGAACTGACATGTGACTGAGGGCAAGTGAGGAGAGGTGGCATGAGAAACAGACTGAACATTTTAAGTTCCCTACCTCTAGCATTAGCTTTCTGAGTCCTTGGAAGTCCACGCAGGAGGACATGTTATGAAGGGCTCCTCCCCCTGCTGTGATGTCACGGGTGATGTCACAGATGGGTGTGTTCATAGGGCCTCTGCCTTACATGGCTGAATTCCCTAACTTCTCTCTGGAGTCCACAGGTCCTGCTTCTCCTGGTAGTATAGTAACAACATTTGGCAGGAAGTACAGAATGTAGATTGGTAAGGGTTGCATTCATTGCACAGGGCTGAAGTAACCCCAGAATCACCACAAACAGATGGCTTTAACCCTAAATAGTCTGTTCCTCTCACAGCTCAGGAAGCCAGAGGCCGATGGTGGAGGTTATCGGCAGGACTGGCTGCCTCCCGAGTCTCTGAGAGAAGCCTTTTCTACCTCTGTACTCCAGTTGCTGGTGGTGACCAGGGACCCTGGACTCTCTGGCTGGTGCTATGTAATGATTAATTTTGTTTTTATTTTATCTCACACGTGTGTGCTTGTGCGAATGTATCCCACATATGTGTAGGTGCCCAGGGCACCGGCTAGAAGAGGGCATTGGGTCCCGGAGCTGGAGTTATAGGCCTGTCTGACGTAACGAGCACACTTAACCACTGAGCCGTCTCTCTCGCTCATGATGGTTTTCATCAAGCACACTTAAACACGGAGGTGGCTGTTAATTTTCATTACTAATGTGACACAATCCAGAACTGCCTTGGAGGCAGGCCGTGTCAGTGAGCGTTTTCTGAACTCTGTTTATTGGGATGGGAAGACCCACCTACTGTGGGTGGCGCCATTCCTTAGGAAGGGATTTCTGAAGTATATAAGACAGGAAAAGCCAACTTAGTCCTATGATGTATGCATTAATTCACTGCACTCCGCTCTTAACTCCGGATGTAACGTACCAGCTGCTTCAGGTACCCACGTTTTTGACGTCCCCACCATGATGAATGGAAATTCAGGACTGTGAGCCAAGTAAACCCCTTCTCCCTTGAGTGTGGTCAGGATATTTTATCACAGCAATGGGAAAAGAATCTAAGAGAGCCTCTGCCCCCACAACCACGTGGTGCTTGGATGCTCTTCCACCAGGCTTTATGCCCCGCCATTTGAATTAGGACTAGCGTAAAGCAATACGGCCTTGTCTGTACTCGGGTAATGACATCTGTCAAGACTCTCCCCCAAGTTTTCACTCTGAGATTCTGAGTGACATAAATTTAGGGGAAGGGAATTATTTCCGAAGATATGAACAGGCAAACCTGGAGAGATTGCAGACCTAGGGAGCTGAACACAGTCCCAGACCTTCACAGCACGGAGAAGAATCCACCACAGAAACAGGAAGGATAACTACGTAAAGTTGTTTATATGGAGAGAGCTGTGATCAACCACGTAGAGGAAAAAAAAAAGTGAGCCATGCCACCATCCCCCGCCTCCTCAGATCTTTGGCCAAGGCCATAGAAGCCATTGAATGTGGTTCTTGTAGGCCACCTCCCAAGGTGACAGAAACACAATACAGTGAAAATGTCATCAGAATACTGGCAGCTATATGTCCTGAGAGCAGACTGAAATGGGTAGGACACAAGCAAAGACCATGAAAAGGATGAGTGGCTTCCTATATGTGGGGTAACTCCAGACATCTCTCTGTGTTGGGACCCCGTAGGTAAACTGTAGTACCAGGGAAATGTTAGTGATTCCCAATAATCAGACAGGAACCTATCTGATGCAACTCACAGCAGGGTCTTTATTCTATTGGAGCTAGCTGGGGCACCCCCAGAGCACCACCATCATGCAAGACAGTTTTGGTGGTGGGGGAGCCCCAAATATCAGGGCAAGACTTTATTGTAAACAGCAAGCAGGGGGTGAATGTGCAAGCATCTAATTGGAAAGCTACTGTGGCCTTTAACATAATTGGCTGGTGCTGGGAGTCACATCACAAACTTAACGTCTGCTCCCCTCTGCATTGGTGGGCATTAGGCAGGGGGTGGCCTTGTAACCTGGGGGTGCAGGTTTGTTGGTGGAATTACCTGGAGACACTAGTCTTGTTGGAGATTTGCCTAGAGACTGGAGCTAGGCTCAGGTTTTGTTGCAGAGGCAACTTGGAGACTAATGCTAGGTACCAGGCTGTTAGTTTACCTGAGTTCAAACTTAGGTCAGGTTCTCTAAAATGGAGTCTGAACTTAAAAGATTTGGCCTTTCAGAACAATGGACCCATCTCCTGGGAAAGGAGGCATGATGGGGTCCAAACACATTTAAGTCCACACACTGACCCCAACCATACAGCGCCATAGTCATGTTTGCTGTCAGATAACCAACTTTGAAGGTTTTTTTTTTTAATTTCATCAGCTTATCTTTTTTTCATCTGTGCCTGAGGTGGTTTTATGCATGCCTGCATGCATGTGCATGCTACACACGTTTGTGTGTGTGAATATGGGTGCACACATGCCACAGTGCACATGTGGAGGTCACAGAGACTCAGATGTGCCCCTTCCCCTTCCTCTGTGTTTGAGACGGAGTCTTTTATTAGTTGCCACTATGTACCCCAGGCTGGCTAACCCCTAAGCTTCTGGGGATCCTCCTGTCTCCCCCTCCCACATTCCCAAAGGAAGGTAGATGCTGCATCTGACTGTACACGGATGCTTCCGATCCAAACTCTAGTCCTCAGCTTGCACGGCAAGCCCTTTACCCACGAGCCATCCCCCCCCCACTCCTAGTCAACTTTTTTGTGAAGAGTTGTTTTGGGTTTTACAATGTTGATCAAAAGTACAATAAATTCTCACATAATCCACTATCCTTTCCCCACCCCACCCTGACACTGACAGCCTGCCGACACTAGCAGTTTCCAGGAGACTGGAGCAGCCATGAATCAATGAACCAGGCCTAGGAAAAGGCTTTATTAAGTAGACTTGCCTGGACATCCTGGCAAGAGTAACTTTATTTAAAACCAAACATTTATTCAAATTATTTGCCATTTGGAATCCTGGAGAGAACACAGATTTCATGTTTTGGTTTTGTTTCTTTTTGTAACAGGATCTCATGTAGCCTGGGATAGCCTGGAACTTCCTATGTAGCCCAGGATGACCTGAATTCTGGATCCTCCTGTCTCCACTTCCCAAGCTCTAGGATTACACGTAAATATCAACACTGATCATGGCGTTTGTCGAACACTCTCATCTCTTTCCTTCTTCTTACTTTTTTGTTTGACTGTTTTTTTCAAGACAGTATTTTACTGTATAGCTCTGGATGTCCTAAAACTAGCTCTGTAGACCAGGCTGGCCTCAAACTCACAGAGATCCACCTGCCTCAGCCTCCCAAATGCTGGGAATAAAGGTGTGTGCCACCACTGCCCGGCTCCTTTTCCACTTTTATTTATTTTTATCGAGACAGGGTGTCATATAGTGCAGACTGGTCTATAGCTCACTTCATGGTCAGGGCTGAACTTGAACTCATGATTCTCCTGACTCCAAGTCCTGAGTGCTAAATTACCAACCAGATTATATACTCTCATGTCCAGTTTTTCTCACTCTTTAACTTTTAATATTTTTTATTTTTAACAAATTATTTATTTATTTATTTTATTTGTATGAGTACACCATAGCTGTCTTCAGAGACACCAGAAGAGGGCATCAGATCCCATTACAGATGGTTGTGAGCCAACATGTGGTTTCTGGGAATTGAACTCAGGACCTCTGGAAGAGAAGCCAGTGCTCTTAACCACTAAACCATCTCTCTAGCCCCTAATATTTAATATACATATATATATTTTTTTCCTTGCATGTATCCAGATTACCAGGATCTGGAGTTACTGATGTCTGTGTGTTGCCAGGTGGGTGTTGGGACCAGCCTTTCAATCCTCTGCAAGAGCAGCCAGTAGTAGCCAGTGTTCCTAACCTCTGAGTCGCCTCTCAGCCACTCACTCTAACTTCTGCCAGTTGTTCCTCCAAAGCTGGCCTAATCAAGGCCAGCCCCTGCACAGGGCCAGGGCCAGAAGCCCATTCCAACCTCCCAAGCATCAAAGGTTGTTTTTTCCTTGACACCCTTGGTTCCCCCTGGCTGCTGAGCATCCAGCTCCTCCAGCCTCATCCTGCCTCCTCAGCGGGACCTTCCAGCCTGTAAAGCTTCCTCTCCTTCCTGATCTCTGAAGGATGGCCTCCCCCAGGGCTGTGTCCTTGGTGTCCCTCTGCTGCCTCTTCACAGGACACCTTCAGTGAGCCTGTTTGTTTTCTGCAGCTACAGATCCAGCGGCTGAAAAGAAGAGATTTATTTTATTTATAATGATTTATTTACTTCTTCCCTCACACATCTGGAGGCCAGGAGTCAGAACATCATAGTTCCACATCCCTTGAGGGACCTTAGGGAGGCTTCCTGACTTACTCTTCTAGCTGCTGGTAGCTGCCAACTGCACTTGCTGCTCTGTAGTCTGTGTCAGCTTGGTCCTCCTCCTGCCTCTGTCTACATGGCTCTCTTTCCTCTGTGTCCACATCCATTCATTCATTCATTCATTCGTTCATTTCTCTTCCTTCCCATCTCCTCTATTTTTGTTTTGCTTTGAAACAAAATCTATTAACCCTGGCTGTCCTGAAATTCCTTATGTAGACTAGACCAAGCTGGCCAGGAACTCAGAGATATGCCTATGTCTGCTTCCCAAGTGCTGGGCCACCATATCTTTATTTATAAATAAACAATACATAATATTTAGGTTATTATAATATAATAAGCTTTATCTTATGTTTGTGTGTGTGTGTGTGTGTGTGTGTGCCTGTATGTCTGTGTGTCTGTGTGTCTGTGTATGAGTATAGGCACTTGGGCACAGGCCCATACAGAGGTCAGAAGAAGGTGCCAGATCCCCTCAAGCTGGCAGCACAGGGGTTCTGAGCTTCTCCGTGTGAGAACTGTTAGTCATTTTCTGGTCCTCTGAAAGAGCAACAATGACTCAAGCACTGAGCCATCGTTTGAGCCTTCTTTCTTTCTTCTTATAAAGATGTCAACTATGGGATTAGGGCACTTTCTAATCTATGATTTCAACTTGATTACATCTGAGACAACCCCTACTTCCCAATCAACTCACATTCACAGGTTCCTGGCAAGCCGGAGTTCTGGAGGAGACATCACTTCTCAATCCAAAACAGTGATGTCATTGGGCCTTGTGGCTTCAAAACCCATCTAGACATCCCTGACTCTAAAGTCCTCCTCTGTCCTGCTTCTCCACACCTCAACTCATGCTCAGAGTGTCTGTGTTCTGCAGACTCTCAGTCTTATGGTCCTTCCCATTCTTCAGAAGAAGCATAATGGGCTCGAGAGATGGCTCAGTAATTAAGAGAACTGGCTGCTGTTCCAGAGGTCCTGAGTTCAATTCCCAGCACCCACAGGATTCCAGCACCCTCTTCTTGCTTCTGCAGGGACCAGAGAAACACACGGTGTCCTAAGACACCTACTGATCTAGAATTCAGTCATTTCCTCATTAAGAGGTAGCATCTGCAGTGAGGTGACCCACAGGTAAAAGTACATGCCACTAAACCTGATGACCTGAGTTCAGTCTCCTGGATCCATATGATAAGAAGAGAACCAACTCCCATAAGCTGCCCTCCTGATCTCCACAAGTGTGCTGTGGCAGTGTGCCCTGCCCACCACAAAATAAATAACTTAAGCCAGGTGGTGGTGGCACAGGCCTTTAATCCCAGCACTCAGGAAGCAAAGGCAAGCAGATCTCTGTGTGTTCAAGGCCAGCCGGGTGTACAGAGTAAGTTCTAGGATAGCCAAGATGACACAGAGAAACCCTGCTTCAAAAACAAACGACAAACAAAACCAAGTAAACAAGCAAAAGAGATGGCGTCTATTTCTCTTATCTTGAATCTTCGAAGGTTTCTATGGTTGTGTTCACAGCATTTGATGGGAGAAGGCAGGGCCAGTGGGGTGGTAAAAGGTATTGCTGGTAAGCTTGATGATCTGAGTTCAATCCCTGGGATCCTTAAAGTGGACAGAGAGAACCATCTCTCACAAGTTTGTCCCTTAATATCTATCCATCACACACACGCACACACACACACACGCACGCACGCACGCACAAACGCACGCACATGCATGCATACATGAACACAGTCAGTCAGTCAGTCAGTCAGTCAATAAATGTTTTTCAAAAATAAATTAAGGGTCAGGCAGTGGTGGCACACACGCCTTTAATCCCAGCACTTGGGAGGCAAAGGCAGGTGGATCTCTTGAGTTTGAGCCCAGCCTGGTCTACAGAGTGAGTTCCAGGATAGTCAAGATTTCTACAGTGCAACTTTATTTCAAAAAACCAATAAACACACAAACAAGGGCCTGGGGTGATTCCTCAGCAGTTAAGAGCACTGGCTGCTCTTACAAAGGACCTGGGTTCAATTCCTAGGCCCATATGTTGGCCCACAACTACCTGTAACTTTATTTCAAGGGATTCAACACCTCTTCTGGGCCATGTGGGTACCCATACCCACAAAATAAATTAAAATAAATAAATAAAAGTGAATTAAAGTTACATTAAATTTTGAAGACATACCAGTGTCAAGACTGAGTACACTACTGTACTTTGGGCCTGTGTACCTCTTGATATTAAGGAAAATTAAGAATTCTTGCTGGGTATAGTGGGTAGCACCTATAATCTTAGCACTTGAGAAGTAGAGGCAGAAGCATCAGTAGTTCAAGGCCATCGTTGACTGCATATCAAACTGGAGGCCAGCCTGGGCTACACGAAGTAACGAATCCAAAAAAAAATATCTTGGAATCACAATTTTGCAAAGCTTTAAAAGTGCAGTGTGCTAATGAGTGTGCTACAGAATGAGTGTGCTACAAAATGAGTGTGCTACAGAATGAGTGTGCTACAAAATGAGTGTGCTACAGAATGAGTGTGCTACAAAATAAACTTTTAACAGAGAAGAAACCTAACTGAGAACATTTCCCAGAAGGCCAAGCAGGGGCCACGGAAGATGAGTGGGGCTTTCCTAGTCAAAAACCCTGGGCCTAATGAAGGAACCTCCATTGGCAAGATAAAGGGTCTTCCCGACACTTACCCAGTAGTGCCCCTGAATAGCAATGGTCCAGGGATTGCCTCTGTCTGACAATCTGCATGGCTGTCTTGCATGGTGGGTAGACGTGTGTGTGTGTGTGTGTGTGTGTGTGTGTGTGTGTGTGTGTGTGCGCGCGCACACGCGCACGCATACATACATGTGCGCACATTAAGGTTCCAGTTCATAGTGTTTCAAAGAAATTCTGCCAGTCCTAATGGAAAGGAGTCACCCACTGGAAGCCTGGACATGATGTGGAAGTCAAAAGTCAATCGTACTCATTGGTCAGTAATCAAGGCCAGGCCTACAGGAGAGCAACGTGGATGTCTGGCTCACTCATGTCAGCCCGTGTGACTCCACTCTCCTAGCTGTATGCCTCCTGGGCTCAGCCTGGGCCAGTTGCATGCCGTGGCTGTCTGTCAACAGGAAGACTACAATTATGTGCGATCTAGTGGCAGGTCTAATAACTGCTGTAATTTCCAAGTCGTGATGAATGTAATGATATTTTGAGATATCTGCGACAACGGAACGTGATACGGAAATACACAGGATTTCCACCGCCAACAATGTCTCCCACCCCGCTAATGTCTCTGCAGCTGGTTGTCCACATTCCACGCAGAAAGAAATGTTGGATTCCCGGTCCAGGCCCAGGAAAACAAGGCTATATTTCTGCCAGTCAATTCCATAGTCTCTCCAGCTGAGAGTGTGTCAACTCAGTTTGGGACATTTGTTCCAAAGCCTTGGTGCGTGTGGAACCAACCAGGAGACCTGCGTAGTATGACATTTCCTGATGAGACGTGAACACATACCTGTTTGCCCAGGGTACGGTACTGCCAGATCAGAGAGGTAAGTCTACTCCAGTCTGCTTTAGCACAGCAGTGGGTTAACTGAATTTACTCCCAGGAGCACAGACAAGGGCAAGGGCAAACGCACTACTCATGAAAGCTGGGTCCCTGTAGCCCCCTGAGGCAGTGAGGCCGGTCAGGCATGGCTGGTCAGGCTGGATCTCTTCTCCCCATCAGTTTCTCAAGCTCATATAACCTTGGTGAGAAGCTTCGAGAATCTTCTAATTTTCAGGATTTTTTTTTTTTTTGAGATTTTCGACTTATTTACTTATTAAGTCTGTACGTTGCTTTATTCCTTGAGTCTTATCAGATCCCTCCAGGATGAAATGTTTCCCTTCCCAAGAGACTACATCTCAACAAGGTTTGAGAAGGGCAGAAAGTCCTTGTGCTTTAGCCCTGCCTGACTTCACCCCACAGCACCACACGGCACCCCTTTTCCTGGCTGGCTTCACACATGCCAGCTCAGCACCTCAGTTCCACTTGGACTTCACCGAGGAGGCTAGCCTCGTGGCTACACTCTTAGGAAAGGGGAGAGTAACAGTTATCAGCTTGTCCGTTGCCTGTGGGGAAGGAACAGACACAGTGCCCAACAAGATGTCGCTTCCACAGTGAGTAGATTGTGGCCAGTGTCACTCTTCAGAGTCAAAGCAAAGCCATTTTTTAACCTCTATTCTCAGCTCCAAGTCTAGGACTTTTAGGGGGTGGTGTCTCTCTGAATGCACAAGAATCCTCACAGTCCAAGACTATGAGCTATGCCCCATCCCACCCGCACTCCCAAGACCAAGATCAATTTGGTTCTCTTCAGGAAACAAAGACTGTACCTAACAACTTAACAAAACTTCATAATTTCAGAGAGATAGCATCCATGACCATCATGGTGGGCAGCACAGCAGCAGGCAGGCAGCCAAGGTGCTGGAACGGTAGCTGAGAACTTTACATCTTGATCCACAATCCAAGGCAGAGGGAGCTAACTGGGAATGGTTTGGGCTTTTGAAACCTGAAAGCCCTCACCCAGTGACACACCCCCTCCACAGGCCACACCTCCCACTCTCTCCCTAACAGTTCCAGCAACAGGGAACAGTTATGTGATCCTGGGGATGGGGGGGGGGGGTGGCATTCTCATTCCAACCCATACAGACCCCGTCTCACTAAGGTGGAGAGTGACCAGAGGAAGATACCTGACATATATCTTTAGGAACTTAGACTCCAAACTTACTCAGGACTCAAGGATCTCAGGACAGCCTGAAGCAGAGCTGAGATTTCATTGCAGTTAGAAAGACTCGAGAAAATAAAATAAAACAAAAAAACGTTCCAAGAGCGTGTGTGTGGGGACTTCCCAGGGGAGATTCATAATTATCTCAACATTAGGCATGTATACCATGTTAGTGGCTCAAGTTACAACTCAAAGGGTTGCTAAGCAACGCCGTCCCCCCCATTCTCTCTCTCTCTCTCTCTCTCTCTCTCTCTCTCTCTCTCTCTCTCTCTCTCCCCTCTCTCTCTTTGATAAGCGAGATTATAAGGTGGCTGTAGAGCTACTGGGAAAGGAATTATGATCTGATAAGGTGAAACCGGAAGCCACTGGGGCTGAGAAGAGTTTTAAGATGTGATCTTACCCTACTGTTTGCCAGGTTGGGAGCTGGGGAGGGAGGAAGGCCACGAGGAAGTGCTAACTGTGCTGGAATCCTTGCTTCTCCAGTGAGAAGGTGGAAGTGGAATCTGGAGTGAGGACCCCCCCACCCTCACCCCCCACCCCCACCCCGATCTTGTGTTCCCCCATCTTGTGTTCCCGAAACTTTACCTGTCTTTTCATCCTTCCTCAATTGAAACACTTTTATTTATTTTATTTTACGTGCATGGATGTGTCGCCTGCGTGTAGGTCTGTGTACCATGTACATTCCTGGTGCCCTCAGAGGTCAGAAGAGGGTGTCTGATCCCCTGGAGGTGGAGTTTCAGGGAGCCAAGATGTGGATGCTTGGAATCAGACCTGGAAGAGCAGCCACTGTTCTTAACCGCTGAGCAATCTCTGCTGCCCCCTTAATTTTTTTATTCCATTTTTGTTTCTTTATCATGAACGAGGGTGGTGCATGGGTGTCACAGTGCACATGTAGACATCAGAGAACAACTTATAGAGTTGGTTCTCTCCTTCTGCCTTGTGTGTCTTGGGGAGTGAACTCAGTCATCAGACTTGGCAGCAAGCACCTTTACCCACTGAGACTGCTTGCTGGCCCCAGCACTTTCTTTTGTTTTACAAAGTAAGGCATTAGTTACCCTGTCCCAGAGTCTCAGATGAAAGCCAATGGCAGAGCTATAAGTCTGGTTTTTGACAGTCTACACTACCAAAATAAGGTTTGGAGGACAGGGCCACAACAGGGACACACACACACACACACACACACACCTTTCGTTCTGTTGCTTTGCACTGACTTTTTGAACTATCTTCCCTTTTGGAATATCACTCTACCAGATCATACCTGATCATTAACCCAATACTCAGGAGCCTCGAGGGCAGAGAGACAGACCTAGGAGTAGGGCAGGGCTTATTGTCAGCTTGCTTGGGATCCTTTCCTGCCTCTGAGTGAGACCTTTGTCTGTATAAAAGCCTATAAATTAAAAAGACCCATAGATGAGGCCAGGGAGGTGGCTTATCAGTTAAGGGCACCTGCTGCTCTTGCAGAGGACCCAGGTTCCATCCACAGATCCAACATGGCAGCTCACAATGGAAGTGGAAATTTCTGGTATCTTTGGAGACTCAGTTTGACATATGATGTTTTTCTGGAAGCTGCCTCATGAGAGGATGTTTTGCTGAGGCAGACCCTTGAGAGGATGTGTGGTGTTTGGAAAGAGTGTAAGTAGAACCCAACAGACAGTAAATGACTGGCATCGGTTCGCCTTGCAATGCCTTGCTGCTCTTCACTGATCTGTGGTTGTCGTGAACTCATAGAGAGTCAAGCTAAAGAACTTCTTAGGGTATTCCAGCTGCTTCTTTCCACTTCCACGGGAGCTTCACAGTTTCTTCCAGATTGAGCCACTGCTATTGACTTGTATTTGGTGTTTGCAGATCGAGGAGATGGTTCAGCAGTTAAGAGCAGTTGCTCTTCCAGAGGACCAGTGTTCCGTTCCCAGCATGTCCTTTGGGTGTCTCACAACCACATATGACTCCAGCTCTAGGAGATCTAGCACCCTCTTCTGGCACACATGTGCACATGCATACGCACAGGCACACACAGATGATTTTAATTTTTAAACATGCTTTTAAAGGCTGACCTATTATGAGTTCAGAGCAACTGTTGGTTATCAGAGGCTGAGGGGAGCAGGAGGGAGAGATGGGCTGATGGGTCTAAGGTCACAGTTAAATAGAAAAGTAAGTTCTGGTGACCTCCAAAAGTGATGGAAGCAGAGAGTAGTGTCCTATACAGCAGTATTTCAAACTGGAAAAGGAGTTTGTTTGGTACAGTGCCTGCTGTGCAGGCATGAGTTCAAACCCCACTTAGGGAGTCGGGTGGTGTAATGCTTTGAGATGCTTGGCCCAGGGAGAGGCGCTATTAGGAGGTGTGGCCTTGTTGGAGTAGGTGTGTCACTGTGGGCATGAGCTTTAAGACCCTCATCCTAGATCCCTGGGAGCCAGTCTTCTCCTAGCAGCCTTCAGACGAAGATGTAGAACTCTCAGCTCCTCTGTACCATGACTGCCTGGATGCTGTCGCGTTCCCGCCTTGATGATAATGGACTGAATCTGTGAACCTGTACACCAGCCTCAATTAAATGTTATCCTTACAAGAGTTGCCTTGGTCATGGTGTCTGTTCATAGCAGTAAAACCCTAACTAAGGCAGCCAGGTGTAGTGCTGTGGGCTTTTATTCCCAGCATGGGTAGAGATGGATGGATCCCTGAGACTTTCTGAGCAGATAGCTGAGTTTGGAGAATTATGATCAGTAAGAGACAGTGTCTCAAAAAGGAAAGGCATCCTAGGAAGTGACATCCAAGGTTGCCCACTGGCCTCCACGTGCATGTCAATGCACAATTACCAACACACACGCACACACACACACATTACCCCATAAATAATTTCCCCTATTTGATCAGTACACAATGCATATACGGAAGTACCCTAATGTGCTTCATTAAGCTGCCGCGTTATGATGTGTCAATCAAGACAAAGATGGAAGCTCCTCGGCTTGGTGTATCTTAGTCTCGGAACTTCTGGGCACACACTCTCATCAGGACCAATCCAGGCTCAAGGGAAGACATTGGTGTCCACCTGCGAGTGGGAGGGGAAACAGAGCATCTGTGGTCACAAAGCGGGAAAGGAGTCTGTGGGGTCACAGAAGCTTCTGGTGTCAGTAAAGCATGGCGCACGTACACGGCTCTAGGTAGAGCCCTGCAGAACTTCTCATAAGTCAACAGCATCTAGATTCACATTGTGTGAGCAGAGTTCTTTTCTGGAGCCTGGGACTCCTATCACTTTATTTTGGAAGTGTGTGGGTATCACATGCATTTGGAGATCAGACTATACAGCTTGTGGGAATCAGTTCGCTGCTTCTATCACGGGTTCTGGGGACTGAACTCAGATCACTAAGCTGGGTTGACAGCAAGCACCTCTCTCCACTTGGCCACCTCAGCAGCCTTGACCAGGGTTTTTGATGTGAGAGCTCTGACTCCTGTGTTCATTCCAATCATAATTCAGGCCAGGACTTGGAAGAGGAGAAGCCTGTGCTATTATAGGTGATACATCAGGTGACATCAGGGCTGAGCCTCAAATCCAGCTGGCATGGCCAGTTAAGATAGAAATTATGCAGCTGGGCCTCTTGACACATGCTTTTAATCCCAACATTCGGGAGGCAGAGGCAGGAGAATCTGTGAGCTGGAGGCCAGCAGGGCCCATAAAGCAAGTTCTAGGACACTCAAGGGAACATAGAGAAACCCTGACTTGGGCAGGGGGTGGAACATAGAAATTATGCCAATTTTCAGAGAAGGAACCAGCTTGTGTAAACTGGATCACACAGTCCAGTGTTAGGGGGCAGATAAACACTCTGGGAAGAATTTGGCAAGTCAGTGATCTAGAAGAAAGTCTGCAGTGGAACAAGGTAGACTACAAGCAGACCTATAAAATAAGAAAGAAAGGAAAAATATTTTCCTCTTCTAGCTCGAATTTTTCCTTCTTTCCTTCCTTCCTTTTTCTTTCTTTCTTTCCTTTGTTAATTTCTTTCTCTTTCTCTTTCTTAGACAGGGTCTCACTATGTAACTCTGGGTGCCCTGGATGCGACTATGTAGACCAGCCTGGTCTCCCTGAGAGATGGGATAAAGGGTGTGTGCCCCTCCCAGCTCAGATCATTACTCATCCCCACTGTCTAACAGCTTTGTCAGTTCTCACACTAACCCCAGCCAGGACACAGGCCTCCACCCTCACCTCCAGCTGGTCATACTACCACCACTGTCTCTTCTCACAAGAAGTGTGTGTGTGTGTGTGTGTGTGTGTGTGTGTGTGTATGTGTGTGTGTGTCTGTCTGTCTGTCTGTCTGTCTGTCTGTCTCTCCTGTCTGCCTCTGTGTGTGTTCTGTCTGTGTGTGTCTCTATGGGTGCATGTGTGAGTGTGCCTGTGTGTGTGCATGTGTGCATATCTTATGTGGTTGTGTGTCTGTGTATGTATATGTGTTGTGCATGTGTGAGTGTGCCTGTGTGTGTGCATGTCTGTATGTGGTTGTGTATATGTCTGTGTATGTATGTGTGTTGTGTCTGAGTCTGTGTGTCTATGTGCATGTGTTATCTGTGTGTGTGTGTGTGTGCATATGTGGCATATATGCATGTGTCTGTATGTGTCTGTGTGTGTCTGTGTGTGTATGTATGTCTGTGTGGTGTATGTCTGTGTCTGTGTGTGTGCATGTGTGCATGCTTGTATGTGGTTATATGTGCATGTGTTTGTGTCTTATGTGTCTGTGTGTGTCTATGTGTGTTTGTATGTGTGTTTTGTCTGTGTGTATGTGGTATCTGTGTGTCTTTGTATGTGTTTTGTCTATGTGCATGTGGTATCTGTATGTCTGTGTGTGTGCATGTGTGTATGCATATATGTGTGTGTATACATGTGTATGTGGTATCTGTGTGTGTCTGTATGTGTGCATGTATGTGTGTATGTATATAGTTGTGTGTGTATTTTTGCATCTGTGTGTCTGTGTATATGTGTGTCTGTGTATGTGTGTGTCTGTGTGCATGTGCATGTGGCATCTGTGTATGCATGTGTCTGTCTGTGCTTGTGTGTCTCTGTATGTGTTTGTGTGTCTGTGTGTCTGTGTCTTTGTGTATGTCTGAGTCTGTGTGTCTGTGTACAAATGCGTATGTATGTACATGCATGTAGAAGTCAGAGGACAGCCTCGGGCATCATTCATCAGTAGCCATCCACTTATGTTTGAGTCAGGGCTCTCACCGGTGTGGAACTCACTGGTTAGGCTAGGCTGGCTGACCACGAGCCCCAGGGATCTTCATGTCTCTGCATTCCTGGTGCTGCAATTATAAGTCTGTGAGTACTGCTAAGTTTATAAGTATGCTTTTTTAATGTGAATTCTGGGAAACACACTCAGGCCCTCATGCTTACTGGGAAAGTAAGTTAGTAACCAAGCTATCACCCAGTGATAGCCTCCTCTATGCAGTTCTAACAAGAATGCACATTGAGGGGCTGAAGAGATAGCTGGGGAGTTAAGAGCATATACTGCTCCTGCAGGAGGCCTGAGTTTGGATGGTGCCTGCAACTTCAGCTTCATAGTGTTAAATGCTCTCTTCTGGGTCTGTGGGCACCTGCATTCAAGTACACACCACATCACACGCACACACATACACACAGTCACACTCACACATGCACAAACATGTGCATACATTCACATACACACAGTCATGCATACACACACCATGCACATGCACACACACCACACACATGCACATGCACACACACACAGGCACACACGCATGAACACATGCATACACACCACCTCCACACACCACACACACACTACATACACACATGCACACACATACAAAAACAAATGTGCACACACGCACCACAATACACACACACACATGAACGCGCACATGTGTACACACATATATACATACCACCTACCTACCACACACACACTCACACAGACACACATTCAAACACATGCACACACACACACACTAAAATGACTTCTAAAAAAATTCAACTATCACACTATAATACAAGATAGCATAAAGGCCGCCTGAGAGAAAATACCTAACAAGCAGGAGTTGGCATCTCCTAATGTGGCCTACATCAGGCTCCCTAGAGGCAAAGCCTGGGTCTAATACGCTCATCTTCCTGAAGGCTCTAAGCAGTGGTGGCTGAAATGATCTGAGCTTAGGAAAGCTTGGAGACTTTCAGAGAGACTGTGCTCCCGGGAGTGGGAGGAGCCAGAGCGGGAGTTTGGAATGATGGAACACGGAGATGCTGCTACTAGAGTCTCCCTGCTGAGGGGTGGCAGCCATGGATCATGGCTGACCTCTGCACAAAGCCATGCCCCTCCTCCCTCCAAACCCCTAGGAAACCTCACCTCAGCCCTCCCTGGCTCTGCCTGTCTTGGTGTCTCTTCCCTTTGCTTCGTCCCCAAGGTACTCCTTTCTGAGATGGGGCAGCGTCTGACACACTCCTTCCAGAGCCACACACAAATGTAACCACAGGGGAAAGAAAGCACAGAAAACGAAACTAGCTAATTAAGCACTATGGCTTCTTGCTGCCAACCACGGTGGTTGGGGCTTCTCTCTCAAATACCTGCTCCCCATCCCTGGCCTCAGATTCCTGAATATGTACAAATGAAGCTTATCCCAGAAAAGCAAGTTGTACCGGAAAAAAAAAAAAAAAAAAAAAACCCACTTACACCCTTAAACTGACAATGGGATTTAACTTTGCAATGGGCACTTAAAGCCTGAGTATTCTGAGTGCTTCAAAAATGTCTTCAAATATCTACTTAAAGAAAAAAGAATTTTGAAGCACTCCAGAATTCGCTAATGCTTTCCTGCCCTAGGTTGACCTTCAAAAGTTTAGTCATGTCCACAGGATGATGCTGTCCATGAACAGAGCCTTGGAACTGAAAAGGAAGTTGTGTGTCCTTGTGTCGAACCACCGTGACCTCCAACACACTCACCTCTGCTGACCTTAAAGAGACAAGAGGCCCAGGACATAAAGAGATAGGTCAATTGGGAAGGCACTGATGTGGTAAGCCTGTTTTCCTTTACCAGAACGCAGGTAAAAGCTGAGCATAAGGGGTGAGAGGTGGCTTAGCTGTTAAGAATGCAAACTACTCTTTCAGAGGGCCTGAATTTGGTCCCCAGAACCCACATTGTGGGGCCCAAAAGCTCCTGTAACACCAGCTTGAGGTAGCTCTGACCCTTCTGGTCTCTCTGGGTATTTGCACATATATGTGTGCGCGCGCACACACACACACACACACACACACACACACACACACACTGTACATGAGGGAGGCAGGGACAGAAAGTTCCCTGAAGCTCACTCACTGGCCAGCCAGCCTAACCAAATTGGTGAACTCCAGGCTAGTAAGATACCATCTCAAAAATCAAAGTAGATGTCTCCTGGGACAAAACACCTAAGACTGTCCTCTGTCTTTTTTGGAATTCACATAGAGACACAAGTGCACATTCGTGTGTACATGGATTGGGGGAAGGGGCAAAAGCAGCTGGAAACATCTCTGCAGAATCAAGTTTCTAGGAAACAACTGTCTGGGCAGCTTCAGGGTCCAGCTTTCTCCACTCTAGAATGGGATTCAATCTCTAAATACCTCTTAGCAAATCCTCATTCGACTTCTCAGGGGATCACCACCTGGAGACGGTGTCAGTGGCTCAAGAATGCACAGAAAGAAGTGAAGAAAGAATCCCACAGGGGTCCACTGGAGCACCCTTGAATCCAGAGCCGTACCAAACTCATGAGAGAGCAAAGCGCTGGTCTTCATTTTAGAATAGATCCTGGGGACTGGTTAGAATCAGCAATCTGGGTTTAAGATTCCTGTCAGCCACCTACTAGGAGTCTTAATCCATTCATACTGATACAACAGAAAGCTTTTGGTTGACAACTTATAAATGGTTCATTGCTTGCGATTCTATAGAAAGTCCAGGGTCAAGGTTGACAACAGAGTCAGAACCTGGGGAGAGCTCCTTCCTGCTTCAAAGATGGATCCTTGCTTCTGGATCCTCACATGGCTGGAGGAGCCGAAGGGCCCCCTGGAATTCCTTGGAAGCACAAAGTTCCCCCCGAGAGCTCTATGCCCAGGATCTAATCATCTCCTAAAGTCAATCACTTGGAGGATTGGGGTCTTACACAGAGTTGATAGGGGACGACAAGATGCTGGCTGATTTTAGACCACAGCATCTGATGAGCTAAGTCCCATGAGCCCAGGGATAGACATTTATAGCGTGGGAACCCACTGCAGTCTGGGGAGGTGGCTCAGATGCAAGGCTCAAATTGGATCTCAGGAAGCCATCTAGAAAGCCACATGTGAGCCTGGCATGGTGGCATTTACCTTTAATCCCAGAACTCAGGAGGCAGAGGCAAGAGGATCTCTCTGAGTTTGAAACTGGCCTGGTCTTCTTAGTAAGTTCCAGGACAGCCAGGGCTACCAAGTGAGACTTTGTCTCAAAACAAACAACAAAACCCAGATGAAGGTTGTACAGCTATGATGGAGAGGTGGGAGGCAGAGGCAGAAGCATCTGGAAGCTCACAGGCCAGCTAGCCTGCAGTATCCAGCACAATGGCAGAAACAACAGAGACCCTGCCTCAGTGGGGTAGAAAGTAGAACACAACTCTAGAAAATGGTTCTCTGACCTCCACAATCTTACCATGGCATGGGCATACTGAACAGAGAGAGAAAGAGAGAAAGAGAGAGAGAGAGAGAGAGAGAGAGAGAGAGAGAGAGAGAGAGAGAAGAAGAAGAAGAAGAAGAAGAAGAAGAAGAAGAAGAAGAAGAAGAAGAAGAAGAAGAAGAAGAAGAAGAAAAGAAGAAGAAGAAGAGAAGAAGAGAAGAAGGAGGAGGAGGAAAAGAAGAAGAGGAAGAAATAATGAATGAATGTATGTATGTATGAATGAATGAATGATTTTTTTAAAGAGACAGTATTGTGTATAGGCACAAAGTCCTAGGTTATCTTAATCTTCTATTTGTTTTTTCTACTTTTTTTTTAAGAGATAGTATGTAGTCCTGGCTGGCCTGGAACTTGCTGTGAAAGCAAGCTAGCCTCAGACTCACAGAAATCCATCTGTCTCTACCTCCCAAGTACTAGAGTTCCAGGTGAGCTTCACCACACACCCAGCTTCCGTCTAGTGTTCAAACCCTGCTTTTCCTACCTGCCAGCTATGTCCTTAGGTAAGTTACCTGTCTTCTCTCAGCCTTAGAATCCTGTCTGTAAAACGGTGTGAGGAGAACTCTAGGGTTCCACTCCTTGTTTCCACAAGGACACGAAACAGGGGATGCACAGACTAAGTGCTTGGCAAACGTCATGGGGACGGTAGTTCCAAGATTCCAGAATGAGGACTTCCTTGGACCAGTCTCTGAGCCCATGCTTCCCACTCAGCATGTGATCACCAGCATCACTGAGACGTGTCACCAGTTCACTCTGATACCGGTGTAAGCCCCAATGAACTGCCTTTTTGAAGAAACTCCATTTTGTGTGAGACATGGGTCTAAACTCCAATTCCAGAGAGAAAACCACAAAGTCCACTTGACCAAACATCCCAACGGCAGGGTCAAGGTACATAGAGATAGCCTAAGACACCCTGCAGAGACTAAATAACTTAGCCAGCCTGTGTGTCAGGTGGTTTTGCACCCATGTCTGTTCCTGCAGATTACTCCAGAAATGGAGTTTTTAAAATATTAACTTGCTGACCCATATGGAAATTCCCCAAGCTTGCTGTAACCACAATAAAAACCCTGCACCCCCTAGACTCTCACTCTGACCCACTGTGACTGGGACAGTGAGAGACCTTCCAAGCTCAGAATAAAGATGTGTTCACATCAGAACTGGCTCCTCAGTGGTCTTTGGACATAACATGGAGAATGTAGCTCATTTTGTCGATCATTTTTCTAGAACACGTGAAGGGCTGGGTTCCATCCCCAAGAGCTGCACACAACCAAGTGTGCTGCTGCAAGCGTGCATTCCCCTAGGAGGTGGAGCCAGGAGAATGGAGCTGTGAAGGCAACAGAAGCCAAGGACATCCTCGGCTACCTGAGAGTCCATCCCAAAGTCAAAAGTAAGAGAAATCCCTGCTGGGCTCCCACCAGCCTCTCCTAATCCTGTCCAAGACCCCTGTGTCAGCAGCTCCCCGTGGCTGTTCTGTCTTTGCTCGACTCATTCCCAGTGAGAGTGAAGGATGCTTACCCCCCAAACACCTACACAGTTCTCCAGTTCCTAGAAGGGGGAGGCGTGTCCCACAAGGCTAGGCAATAATGAGATGGAAGATTTGGACTAATCCTGACCCAAATGAGGGCCTAATTCCTGCTGTAACCATCTGTCAGCTGCCAGTTAACAGTTCCTGCAGCCTGAGTTTGGGGGCTGGGGAGAGGGACCTCCGCTCTGCAGAAGCTGTTGGGCCTGTACCCAGGGTGTTGTCTTTCTCCCTCTTCCTTGTTTTTTCTGTTTTTGGAATGTGAATATAAACTTTATAGAGGGGCCTGGTCTCTGTTCACACCGGGTGCTAATAACCCACAGCTGAAAGCAGAGGTACCAAGAAAAACGGAAAGCAATGGGGCCCAGAAGGCTGCAGTTCCAGGGATGGGGGCACTCAGGAAGGGGGGCCAGGAGGATATTTAATATTGAATCAACCTCTCTCTCTCTCTCTCTCTCTCTCTCTCTCTCTCTCTCTCTCTCTCTCTCTCTCTCTTAATGTGGAAAGTTTTAGACACAAGCCAGCCCCTGTGTTTAAGTCATTAAAACATCTTTAAGCATTTCTGGTTTGAGTTTGTTCTGCAGCCGTTCTGGTTCCTGGAACGTATTTTATTTTTCTTTTAAGTCAGTAAAAGCAGCAGAAGGGGAGGGGTGGGCGGCAGGGAGATGCATTTACAACAGATTCCCTTACTTCTTGTTCCTGGGCTGGGGGAGACTGCAGAGGAGAGGGCAGGGCTCCCAGTGCCTGGTGCTTAGTTCCAAGAAACCCGACTCTGACCTTTTAGGGCTGGTGCACTTGCTGACATTCTGTACTGTCTGCTTTGGAAATGTCCAGGGAGCCAATAGGGAACTCAGTACTCCTGCCTTGAGGGAGGAGGGTGCACAGGACAGGGGCTGGCGGGCCTGTGCAGGGTCCCACGCCCTGTGTCCACACTCACTGCACAACCATGACAGCACAATCTCAAGCACTTATACCTCACACCCAAGTTGAGTGTCTGCATAGGCACAGACAGTGACTAATTTGACCAACCTGGGCCCCAGGGGATACAGAGAAGAGGCTACAGGCCAAGGGGTTCCTGCCATGCCTCTGCCTGGAGCACTTGGTGCCTGCACTGCTGATCCTGTCAAGACTAAGCCCCTGACCACACAGCAGCAACATCTGGAGTCTTGAAGGAGGAAGCTGGGAATCCGGGTTCTCGAGGCATGATGTCTGCATCAGTGCTAACAAGAGGCACAGTCAGAGTGGCTGCTGGGAATCCCAGCAGAAGCTAGGCTTTCCGAGGAGACACCCAGGCCTGGACTTAAATGGGCCAAGTCTAAAAAGTAGGACAGTTGTCTTTGCACTTCTTGTAGTCAGAGGATGGGCATCCCCGAGAAGCAGTGGGTGTCCAGAAAATGTGAGTTTGGGGTGATGCCAAGAGGACTTCACCCACCCAGTCCCAGCTGCAGTCCCAGCTTTTCTGTGAAGCCCTGTGCCTACTCAGTCTGTTTGTACAGCAAGGAGGGCTACACATATGGGGCGGGGGGAAGGAGCATGCAGCTTCCCAGTTATTTACCACAATATTGGAAAATAGGATGGAGAAGCAACTAAGAAGTGATGTCAGGTTGACAGGCTGGAGGGGATGGATGGCTCTCAGAAGACGTGCTCTGGGTGAGAAGGACAGAGTCACTTTAAGAAAGTATGATCTGCTGGCCAAATGCCTTTACCTCTAGTGCTTGGGAGGCAGAGGCAGGTGAAACTCTTGTGGATTTAAGGCTATCCTGATCTACATAGTAAGACTCCGTCTCAGTAATTAATTAACTACATGAATTAAAAAGAAAGTGAGAAAAGAAAACAGAGTCTGAGAAAGCTTCTTTCAAAGTGACTGTTTGCTTTCCCTGGCCGGGATGGGGACAGCAGGGCTACCGTGCTTATGCTGCTTATGGCACCCATCCCAGTCCTCCACAGCTCATAGGCAGGATGGTACAAGGATCAGAGAAGGAGCAGAGGCAAAGAGAAGACATGAAAGCCAGCTGCTAGAAAGCTCTGGGCAGGAGAACAAACAAACTGGCCTTACAGGACCAATAGCTAACTTGTGGAAGAGCTAGCCGGGTGGTGGCGGCGACGCCTTTAACTCCAGCACTTGGGAGGCAGAGGCTGTTGGATCTCTGAGTTTGAAGCCAGCCTGGTCTACAAAACAAGTTCCAGGACAGCCAGGGCTACACAGAGAAACCCTGCCTAGAAAAAAAGGAAGGAAGGAAGGAAGGAAGGAAGGAAGGAAGGAAGGAAGGAAGGAAGGAAGGAAGGAAACTAAACAGGACAGGAAAACAAGGTTCCATGTGTCCCCAACCTACTGGGTCCCTTGACAACTGTGTAGACATACACTATGCAGGCTCCATATCTCCAGGAGCTTTCTCTGGCCAGGATCATTGCTGTGGCCAGCATGCCAACACACTCGAGAAAGATCCATTGTTAATCACGTCTCCCGTGGGGAGGTGTGGGAAGTGACTGGTGACACCATCCCACTTCAGTCAGATAGAATGAACTGATCGGTCTGCAGTGCACAGAGGTTGCCTGCAGCAGATAGGAGAGCCTAGATAGAGCACACACACATACACACACACTGTGAAGTGCAGCCTTACCCTCTGTGCGTTCTGCCCTGCAGAACTGTGCAGGGCCCAAAAGCCGCAAGTAGCTCTATCTAGTGAACACAGTTCTGTCGTGCAAACCAGCTGGGCCATGGCAGTAATTTGGCTCTAGAAATTGGTGCCACATGAAGAGCTGAGAACCAGCAAAGCCAGTGGCCCTGAGGGTCAGCTGTCAGTCCCTTAAGACATGCAAAACACCAGCACAGCCACAGTAGGTCTCTCAAGACTAATTGGTGTCAACCATTTGAATACTGTAATTGCTAGTGTCTTGGGAAGTGGCATCCAGGCCTGGTAAAATGGATCCTGTAGGTCTTCCTTGGGGGCCTTCTAAGCCATAGACTCCCTGCTCCTCCATTCCTTTCCCTCTAAAAAAGGGAGGATCTGAAGACTCAGAAGGCCCTTCCCCCATCTTGGGAAAAAACCTGGCAGGCTCCGGCTTGTGGGCTTCACTCATGTCCCGCGTATCTCCCCCATAATTAGACTCACGGTCGCAATTACCTTCTCGGGCCTTATCACAGCTGATCTTCGCTGCAGCCGGTAAAGTCCGTATTATTAAATCCTTCTTTTACAGATAATATTTTTTTTAAAAAAAAAATGAGTTTGGGGGTGGAGTGCAATTCTATCTAGTATCTGGTGAGAGACAGCCAGATAGGAAAGCTACAACCTGGTTCCCTTGAGCCTGCAGCAGGTGGGAGTTGGTCGTCTAATGGACTAACCACCACCTTGGAGGTGGGTCGTTTGGGGATAGCCACGCATGCCATCAGGTCATAAAGCTTTAGAGACAGAGCAGTGACTCCAGGTGTCTAGAGCAGGGCTGGCAGAGTCTTTGCTACAGGGTGGTCCTGTGACTCAGGGGACATTTAATAGCACCCTGACTTTTACCTAGCAGCTGCTAATGTGCCCTGCATTCATCCCTTTCCCGGGTGCAAATTCGGAAGTGCCTCCAGGAACTGCCAAATGTCCTCAAGCACACAGCTGAGAGCTACTGGCTCAAAGGGACTCCTGTAAGAGCCACTGAGCCTGGCAGCACAGATGCTCCAAGCAAAAATAAGAAATGTGAGGGCTGGAGGGATGGCTCAGCAACCAAGAGTGCTTGCTGTTCCTGTGAATGACCATAGTTCCCAGCATCCAACACAAGGCAGCTCACAACCTCCTGTAACTCAGGTTTTAGGATGCCCAGTGCCCTCTGGGCTCACATTCACATACCCATACAAAGACACGCATGCCCCTCATTTAAAATATATTTTAATATATTTTTAATATATTAATATATTTTTAATAAAAAAAAATAAGTCAGCCAGCTGTGCTTAGTGGTTTACACCTTTAATCTCAGCACTGGGGAGATAGAGGCAGGTTAATCTCTGTGAGTTTGAGGCCAGCCTGGTCTACATAGCAAGTACAATGCTACAAAGTGAGAATTTGTCATAAATAATAAAATAAATAAATGCTGCTTTTTTTATTAATATCATCCACCAGCAGTTTTAGATCAGTGACAAAATTTGATCCCTGAAAAATAAATAACAACTTTACATTTTAAATTTTTTTATTTTTTTATTTTTATTCTATAAGTGTTTCACTCAGATATATGTAATTTATGTATGTGTGGAGTTATGGACAGTTGTGAGTCACCCTGTGGATGCTAGAAACTGGACCTAGGACTGCTGAGCCATCTTTCCAGCCACAGCTTTACAAAAAACAAACAAAAAAAAAAAAAAACAAAAAAAAAAAACAAACAAAAAAACTTCTTTTATGCTATGTTCTAAGCCATTACTGCAGTTGCAATTGGGTTCCAAGAAGCAGTATGCACACGTGAGCTACATATCCATGTTAAAGACTGTACCCTGCATGACTCCCCCAATCCATTTGAAAGATTCTCCTGTATGCCTCATCCCAGAACAGACAGACTCCAGCCAGGCTTTTGGAGAAAACTGATCACAGCGCTTGGAGCTGCCTTAGTTAGCTTGTGTCAACTTCTGTGACTGCAGAGGCTGCAAACAGCAGACTCAAAAATATACAATGATACATCAGCAGAGTCAAAGTAACAGATCAAGTCTCTAAGCCAGTCTCTGCACTTTTCAACCTCTAAAATTACTGTTTAGAGTTCCTTCCGGGGGTCTCTGCCCTACCCCACCTCCAGAATGATATACTGATATAACAATATAATGATATTCTGACACCAATTACTCTCTTTTTTTCCTTGTTTGTTTGTTTGTTTGTTTGTTTTGAGACAGGGTCTCACTATGTAGCCCATGGTGTCCTGGAACTCCCTATGTAAAGTTGGCTGGCCTTGAACTCACAGAGACCCTGCAGCCTCCGCCTCCCAAGTGCTGAGATTAAGAGTGTGCACCACCACTCCTGGCCCACATCTCCCTTGTTTATTGTATCCTTTAATGCTTTCTTAAATGCTTACTAATACAACTGTAGAGACAACTAGCATTTTCTTCCTGGCTACCAGTATTAATAAGCTGTTATATATTTTCATTTTACCATGGTGGACTGTTAAAAATGGCCCCTTTGAGATATCTAATACATTAGATACCTTATTGGCCTGGAAAGAGCATGCTGGGTACAGACTGCCTCAGAGGCCACCCCTGTCCAAATCTCTGCCTGCCTACCAGACTTCCTTCACCCAGGAGCCATGAGACTATCCAGCTGTAGACAAGCCCACCCCATCACTCCTCCCCCAAACTGTCCTTTCTGGTGTTGTTGAGTCTAATTATACCAGGGTAAAGAAAACTCTCAGAGTGACCAAGATGCAACCTCAGGGCTAGTGCTTAACAGAGGTCACAGTCTCTTAACAGGACGTCAGAAGCACCCTGCTCAGATTCTCAGCATATTAGAGAGATTGAGACACAGAGACAGTTCTCCACCTAAGGGTATCTGGCTAGCTCACAGGTCAAAGTAGAAACTGAACTCGGCAGAACTCAGCATTCCTGACCTCTAGGAACAGTCGACATAATCTAATGAAGATGTCCTCTTGGTAGAACAGACTAGGCAGTACCACCTTACCCTACCCCATGCCAGCTTCACTCTAGCTCTGGCTGCTGGTGGCTTCTCTCAGCACACAGTGGCTGATGGTTGCTTTGGTTTGGTTTTTTTCTTTGTACAAAGATAGCATTTTTGTATCATCCAAGCTGGCCTGGAACTCTCTGTCCTACCTCAAGCCTACCTTTTATAATGACATTAAGTGTGTGTGTGTGTGTGTGTGTGTGTGTGTGTGTGTGTGTGTGTGTGTATGTATGTATGTATGTATGTATGTATGTATGTATGTACCATAGAGGGCACCAGCCCTCCTCGCCACCAAAATCAAGATCGGGACACTAAGCACCTCACCTTAGCTCCTCTCTCTTTCAATGGAGGCTCACTATATTGCCTGGGCTGGTGTCCATCTGAAGATAGAGCTGTGTCAGCCCTAGTTTTTGGGATTATATGGGGGGGGAGGTGTCAACCACCTTGGCTTTTCTGATGCCAGTGATTATCCTATGCAGTCACCAACAGGTAGTAAGTCCCCAAGGTCCCAACTCCCTTAATTGCTTCCTGTCCCTCTTGCGATTCAGTGTATTTTGGCACCCTGAATCCAAGCCTTCATTCCTTCTCTCCATCTCTCGCTCCCTCTCCCCTTTGTGTTTTGATTCCTTATCCCCTTTTCCATCCCAGCTTTGCCACTGTCTTTCTTCCTTTTCTGTCTGCAGTGTATGCTGAGAGTACCACCAGATATGGAGGGAATCCTCCAGAACAGGGTCCAGGTGATCTGCAATCCAGAGACTTTTCCTGGGGAGCCCAGGTTAGCTCCCAGCCAGACTCTTGGTCTAGAGCTGCTTCCAAGAGTCTTCATGGTGGAAAGCCCAGGATAGCCTGGTGGCACTGCCCTGTGCTTGGGGAAACAAGGAAGTAAATCTGGGGACTCTTCAAGGTAGAAAGCACTTCAGCTCTTAGCATCTGTGAGGTCTACTTGTAAGAAGTCCCCTCCCCCACCACCTCCCAGTTCTGCAGCTGAGACGGCTCTGCTCCCATTTCAACCAGCACCGGATCCATTTATAGCATCAATTTTATTTGCTCCAGCCCCAGCTCCCTCCTGGCTCCCCAGGGGCACCCGATCCAGAATGCCAGGCCCTGCTTCCTCTTCTCCTGGAACACGCTGACTCCCTCCCTTGGGCGCCGGGGGAGTCGGCAGGATAATAACCTTAGAGAGGAAAACTCTCTTCTCCCTGCCTTCTAATCTTCAGCGCTACCAAATTAGAAAAGGCATCAGAAGCCCATCGGGCAGACTGCCGCAGGGATGTCATGCCATTAACCCCGGGCCGCCTCCTGCTGGCACAGGCAGCCAGAGGATGTGTCAGCCCCCTCCAACCCTTTCCAGCCCCTGCTTCTGTTTGGAAGTGGAAGCCATAAGCACCTCCTCTGTGTCTCCGTTCTCCCATTCAGACCCCAGCCTTTTCTTTATCCTTCAGCCCCATTCCCATCTTCCCATCCTTTCACACACTCCTGTCCATCACAAGATCCCCGTGTCCTGGGAGCCAATCAGAACCTGGATTCAGAGG